>NC_046294.1:28638868-28946368 GCF_004115265.2 Rhinolophus ferrumequinum | reverse complement strand
TAACGGCATGGAGAAGTTGAGTAAGATGAAGTTTGAAAGGTCATCATAGTGTTTGGTACCTAGGAGGTCACCGGTAATGCAGCCAAAGCACTTTTAGTGTTGGGGGGGGTGAGCCAGAGGGACATAGGTTTAGGAGTAAATGAGCGGTAAGGAAGTGCCTTCATAAAACCTTGGCTTATCTGGATTTGTATTCTTGAATAAGGTTAGCTGTGAAGATTACTCTCACTTCAAATCACCACGCCAGGCTAAATCAACATTTCAGTGAAATTAGCATTTCTGGCAAAACTTGAAGTCAAATAATAATTGCATGTGTTTAGGATTTAAACATTATCTATTCTTGCAAGACTCAAAATTAGTAAGTGAATTCAACACTGCTAATTGAGAACCTACAATGTTGCCGACAATGAAAGGGTATGCAAAGACGTACAAGAAATAAGAACTGAGTTTATTTAACCTAACTTCTGTATTTGAAACAAGAAGAAACTGAGTCTCAGAAATGAAATAAATTGGCCAGGATTATGCTTAATCTGCTTTCCTCCTCTTCTACCACCATATTTCACTAGTTCCCAAATCGTCCCCTTTACATAAAGCTAGTATCCACCCCAAGTATAGCACACATACGCAGATACTCACAATCTCACGTATGGTCCCTAGATGAATTTGTGTAGTTGGCTGAACCAGAAATTTATGGAAAAAAGGTGAATTACTTTACCTGGCAGTAAACAGGCAGCAAATTCACTGTGTAGAAGGCGTAAATATGGTCTTGATAGATGATATAAACAGAAAGAAGAGGTACAAAGAAACAGACTGCCTTCTGAAATCTACACAAGACCTCTGGCAGAAAAACATTGGGGTTGATATGTACATATGAACAAATATTCGACACTCCCCCTTCCTGAACTTTATCTTTCTAGAATTTTCTGCTAAAACTCTGTAAGATCCTGTGGTTTACTCTAATGAGAGAGACTGTTCCCTTAATATAATTCCAGATAGTGTTTTAGGAAAGCAGGGAGTAGGACAATTTGGCTGGAGTTTGCTAGAAGATGCATTGGAAGGGGGGAATGGATGGAGTCTTTTCAATTTGAGATTAGGTTAGAAGTGCAGTGAATAAAGCATCTCAGTGTTCAGTTAGATGGTGAACCTCTGCTTGAGTTCATTCAATTACCTACGAGTTGTGTAAACTTAAATAAGTGTCTTGACCTCTCTAAGCCTCACTTTCCTCCTCCGTAAAATAGGTAATATGTGAGGGCCGAAGAAACTACAGATCGTATACTTACTGTAGTGCCAGGCTTATTAAATGGAATACTTCATAAATGTTAGGCTTTACTTTTATTATTAATTAGGAGTGTGGCTTTATGCTAAAGGAAATGGCCAAAGACAACACAAGTTAACATGTTCAGGCACAAATCGTTCCTGTCTTTTGCAAATTGATCTTTACGTGGCTTAAGCTGGCATGAGTAGGCCCCTCAGTGGGAATTGTAGACATATTTAGAGTTGAATGCAAAGACCTGAGCTCAAAGGGGATAAATGATGAGACAATACTGAAGATATAAATGGAAAGAGACACTGTAACAGAGGACTGGGGGGAGAGGTAAAGGCATTATTTGTCAAGTGGCATCAATGTCCACAGCAAACTGGGCCTGTGGGAGGAGGGGACCCTGGGTGGCAGTCACTGCTGTAAAAGGGGACTGGAAAGAGAGAGCAGCCCGAGTCAGCTACAGATTGAATTTCTCTAGGACAATGAGGAGATTACAATGTTCTGAGAGATGACTCAAGCTTAGAAAGAGGAAATAGTAAGATCTCATCTTCCTACCTCTGAGAATTTATGGTGTTAAAGGCTGTGTTTCCAGTGTCTTTTATTCATCCATTCGAGGTGAAAAATGACCACCTGATTTGTTTGTTGTAGCTTTACCCTTGGACTCCAAAGTAAGGAGGAGATGGGGCAGGAAATGCAATTTATATTCCTTTCATAAACCACTGCTGTGACTTAGGTATTTAGTGTACATATGCTTACACACAGATGCATGCAGAAGAAAGGTATTTTATAAAACTCATTTATGAAGACTTGTAGTTGCATCTTTCAAAAAGTTCCTGTTCCAGTCATGAGGTTTTTTAAAAACAAAATTTTTTAATGGGAATGTAATTCAGTTACTTCTTCCCTAGAAGTAAAGTAAAATTCCTGGGTAGACCAGGAAACTCACTAATGAGCCCCAGTGGTCCTCAACACTAGCTGTACTATAAAATCAGCTATTGAACTTTAAAAAATATATGTGCCTGGCCTGGGCTCCACTCCAGAGTATTAAATTAGACTCTCCAGAAGTAATTTCCTTTAATCTACTCTAAAAGAATCTAAAATTTTTAAAAATAGAGTTGGCACAACATTTCTCGCTCTTCTGGTGAAATTCCTGGCTTAATGAATCTTCTGTGAATAACTTTTAGAGTATTAAAATTTTGCAAACCCTGACCCACCATATCTATCTTGAGGAATAGAGCAGGTCATGGATGCATACAAAAATTTATCAACCGTGAATCATTGCCACAATGTTTTCAATAATAAAAATTGAAATAATCTAAATGTACAACCACTGAATATTTTTTAAATTGTGGTTCAACCACTTAATGAGCTACTTTGCAGCCATTAAAAATAGTGTTGTAAGAGAACTATTTAATGCATATAACATGCATGCAATTTATTAAGATGTTATACAATACTATGTTTGGTGAGATAAACTCATTAGTAAAAAACAAACTTATAATCTATATGAATAGAAAAAAAGACTTGAGATATATATATATTCCAAAATAGTAACATTTATTATAAGGTGTTAGGATAGGAAATGTGATAGTTTTTAGATTCTTTCTTAGGCCTAATATTATTTTCCAGATTTTCTATACTATACATAAATTATTTGTATAATGAGAACAATGTTACGACATTAAAAGCAGTTATAGAAATCCAAAAGAGATTCAGATGAAAGATTACCCTATAGAGCCTTCCACTTCATATGTTTAAAGTAACTGACACCTTCATTTTGCATATGCTACCTGTGTGGATAGATTTCATAGGTAAAATAGCCTTACAGAAACACCTGTGATTTTTTCTGTGACAGTAACCTGAGGCAGGTCCTTGTCCAATGTATGACTGATTTAGGAGAGAGAGTGTGGAACCACTGGCTTCATTTGGCAGACAGAAGAAGATTGGTTTTTTCAGTTGTTCTGAACTAATAGGCTTCTTTCTTCCTTAATGTTTTATAATTAGGAACAGCTGCTACAAGCTTTGCACAAAATTTCTTCCTCCTCTCAACCCCTCAGCCCTGGGAGTAAACTCCATCTCTGTAGTTAAGGCATTGGTGGATCAGACAAGGAGGTAGGCTGGCAAATTTGTATACCACTTCTGCTTGAAATCATATAATTTCAGTCTTCTGTGGAAGAACTGGACTGCTTTGATATGGTGGTATAACATTAACCTTTTCCTATAAAATGTCCTTCAACGTTTAGATTGGGAGAACACAACACTATTAATTGATTGGGTTAACATAAACAATCCTAAAAGGGAGCAGACTCCCTTCTCCCGAACTGACTGGAGTTCAGATCAGCTAAGAAGCTAAGGATGAGTTTAAGACTGCACTGTCTGAGGATATGTCACTGTCCCGTGGGAGAAAAGGAGATGAGGTGTAGTTGATCGTAGTAACTCTGTGGGCTTAAAGGGAAACAGAACTATTCCCATTCCCTTGTATATGAGGTCTGACAATTAAGTTCGCAAACTTGTTGCAACGATGTTGCTCACCTTTTTTGATACTAGAGGGATTATTCATTATGAATTTGGACCAACAGGACAAACAATTAACCAAGTTTACTATTTGGAAGCACTGAAAAGGCTGCGTGAAAAAGTTAGATGACCTGAACTTTTCGCCAATGATTCATGGCTCTTGCGTCACGACAATGCACCAGCTCACACAGCACTGTCTGTGAGGGAGTTTTTAGCCAGTAATCAAATAACTGTATTGGAACACCATCCCTACTCACCTGATCTGGCCCCCAATGACTTCTTTCTTTACCCGAAGATAAAGGAAATATTGAAAGGAAGACATTTTGATGACATTCAGGACATCAAGGGTAATACAACGACAGCTCTGATGGCCATTCCAGAAAAAGTTCCAAAATTGCTTTGAAGGGTGGACTAGGCGCTGGTGTTTCGGTGCATAGCTTCCCAAGGGGAGCACTTCGAAGGTGACCATAGTAATACTCAGCAATGAGGTATGCAGCACTTTTTCTAGGATGAGTTCACGAACTTAATTGTCTGACCTCGTATGTTTCTTGTTTTGTATATATTGAAATAGGCTTGTTCCCAAACTGGTGGAATCAGAAAGTCCCCATGGCTTCTCTACCCAAGAGAAAGGTGCATCTAGAGGTGTGGGCCTCTGGTGAGAGCTTGAAGAGTCACTGATAACTTTTAAACCTAACCTCCCAACAACCACTGTTACCCCTCTGAGTGGGACTGGGGGAATTTTGGAGAGAGCAGAATCTGAGTGAAGATGAGTCTTGGAAATCATCTGCTACTTGTATAATTTCCCAGATAATGAAGCTTGCACCAGTTTACCCAAGAACACCCAGAGTAGGAAAGATGGAATTCAAACTTTGCTAAACCAGGGTTTGCTCTGTGACTTCTCTTAGGTCCTTGCATACAGTGCTATCTCTCATGATGAAATGGGAGAACTATAGGGAGGGATACAGTATCTGACCCCCCAAACTCACAGGCTGATGAGAGGAGATCCCTAGGAGTATGCACTGTAGAAAAGGAGGAAGCGGCTTGGGAAAGGGCTAGAAGGGAGAAGACTAAAGAACAATTGCCAGGCTCAGGTGTGAGGTGACCAGGTCTGCCTCAGGCGACGGCAGCTCAGATAGGAAGGAAGGACCAAATATGAGAACACCAAGGAAGATTTGACGACATTTGGATATAGACTAGCTCCCTCTGTTCTTCCTTAAATTAAATGAGATGAAAAGCACTTAGCACCATTTCTAGTAAGTATTCAATAAACATGAGCTTTACTGATCATAAACTGGATACATATAAGCTAATGAGAAAGTTCCTGTACTTGAATGTGCCATGACCCCATTTCTAGGCCAGTTTTATATTTTTGCTGTACTGCCAGAGGGTTAGCATTAAAGGCATATTAAACTATATAAATTAAAGATACAGTATAATGCGAATGTATCTTTAGAACATATTAATACTTGTCTTCAAAGACATGTCACTTTTTTCTCTCCCTTTTTCAACATCTGTACACACACACACACACACACACACACACACTCAAAACTTCCTCTATATACATAAGGTATAATAGCATTCTCTAGAAATGGATACACATGTATTAAGCTATCATGAAGTTTATATGCCCTTAAAGAAATATTAGTTTTATCTACGTATATCTCTTTATAATATACTATATGTCTGTACGTATATCTACTTATTATTCTATCACTCATGATGATTTTCTGGGTTCCCACAGGAAGTGACCTATGTATTTTGTGATCAATGCAAGGACAGATGTTGCATATGTAAACTGTATTTAGTAAATAGTCTCTGAGTTAAAATGTCATAACTTAAAGTATCACCTTTCGTATTCACATGGTATGCATTATTATTGAACAAAAACTTCTCTGCACATTCATTTTGTGGAGATAAGTTTTATAAATGTGATGAATGAATTTTTTTCCCTTTATTTCTCAAAATGACAGTGTAAAGAAATGGTATTTCTCTTGCCTGGAGATGAGACTGCCCATATTTCCATGTGAATACTATAGAAGTAATGGGAAGCTGCTGTATCTCATTTCCAATGAGGCCACGAGAGAAAATGATTGTAGCAGGAAGTTGTGGTTTGGCTTTAAAAAGCCTTTACTGTGAGCTAGCACAGAAAGAATGGGCCATTGAAGGAGTTTGTGTAGTCTCTCTTTTTTTGATGTTTCAAAAAGGCAACAAGTTATCTGAGATTAATTAAGTCATTCTATTCTGTAGCCCATTCTAAAAAGAAAAGTCCTTCTCGCAATAATCTTCTGTTGAGGTGGTGGGTGGGTCGAGGCAGCCGGTTTTACCTCACTCTGACCCCCATACTCCTTTTCTTCCCCTCACTACACCAGCTGAGTGCACCAGGGATGGCAATTATGACCATGGAAACCAATCAGAAAGCTGGTCAGAGACACCATGGAGCCTGGTATAAAATGTGAGGGGGAGATTTGCTTCCTTGAGAAATCACTAGGGTACATGCATTTTGACAACGGGAGCTGAGGTTGAAAAGAAGTCATGAAATAGAGGAGGGTGGTGACCCGCCGCGTGCTAATGAAAGTAACAGACAGTATGAGTAAGCAGAGGAGCCGATGGCTAAAGAAAGGGAAGAGATGGAATAGATGCAGGAGAGAGAAAGTAAGAGTGCTCATGTGACTAATGAGAACACTGCTTTAATCCATAATGGCTTTCCATACTGTGTCAAGCACCCTACCATTTTTTTCTGAAGGAATGTGAGACTCTCTATCAACTGGATGAGTTTGGCCACAAGGAAGAGAAAACCCAACTTAAAGTGACTTAAATGAGGGTACATTTATTTTCTCACATAGCACAAAGTCTAGAGACCAAGATGGTTTTAGGGGGGTTGTGTGATGTCTTCAGGGCCTCAGTTTCATTCCATCTTTCCTATTTGCCATACTGAACACTTTGGCTTTTGACTAAGGCTTGTTCCCTCATGGATGCCAGATGCCTTTAGCAGCTCCACTTATCAATGTTATTTTCTCAGAGGTATATTTCCCAGAACCACCTAACCTGTATTAAGGTGGACTGATTTCTCCCTAGACCTCCTGCTCTTCTGTCATGCTGAACTCTCTCTAGCTCATGCTGGAGTTCCCTGGGTCTGTTTCTTGTGCTGAAGCTCTTGCTTCCCAGATTTCTTATCTTCCAGTTTCGTGGTTTATTCCCTTGTTTTGGTGGGGTAAATCCTCCATTAGTTTTTTTGAGATGGAATACATGGGAAATCAATTTCTTGAGACCCTGAATAGTTGAAATATCTTTACTGTATCTTAATATTTGACAAATCGATTGCCTAGGTATAGATTATAGTTTGGAAGTAATTTTCACTCAGAGGTTTAAAGGCATTGTTTCACATCCTCCCAGCTTCCAGTACTACTGTAGAGAAGTCCAATGCCGTTTTGATCTCGAACCTTAGTATATAATTTTCCCCCAGCTTTATATGCTCTCTTTATCCCCAATGTTTTGAAATCTCATGATAATATGTCTTATTGAGGGCCTAATTTTATTAATTATGTTTGGCACCCAGTTGGACCCTTCAATCTATAACGTTATGACCTCCTGGGATTACTTATTATTATTGTTATTATTGTTCTTTCATTATATCTTCCTCTATGGTTTTTCTTTCTTTTCTCTGAATTCTAATATTTGGATATTGGACTTCTTTACTCTCCTACTCTACTATTGCCTCTCCTCCATCTGCCTTTTTTTTTTTTTTTTACTTTTTCTTTATTTTTAGGGATATTTCCTCAGCTTTATCATCTAACCCTTTTATTGAAATCTTTTATCTCTCTTATTTTTAATTTTCAAGACTACTTTTCTGTTCTTTGCATCTCTTCCTTACCTCTTTTGTTAAAAATAGCATCCTTTTCTCTCTCTGGGGATGTCGATGATGGTTCCTTGAAGTTTTCTTCTCTCATTATCATAGCTGTGCTTTCCAAATTGCTTTTCTGTATTTGCCTTGTTAGAGCCTTCCTCTGACAACCCTTTATACTCTAATCTTACTTAGAAGTGGGCCACTAAGAACCTACTTGGAAACACTTTGTACATGATTGGGTCTTGTCAACTGTGAGCTTCACTGTTGTGTCATCTGCCGGGGCAGATTCACTACTAGAGGAATACTTGACATCATGACCTTCAATTGTTTTCTCTTGGCTGGACAGATTACGCAGAGAAGAATCTTCCAGTCTCTTGCTTGGAGGGTATAATCCTGACTGCCAGCATTTTGGGAACCCAACATGAAAAAGAGCCCTAAGGTTCTCAATAATGAGTATGTGAAATCTCACTTAGTCTCCTTGTTTTCAATATACCACCCTGTCCTTAACTTTGCTCGGTGTTTTCTAAGCCGGATTCTCTGACTCCTCTGAAGAGAACCCCTCAGTGTGTGGGGGGTGCAATTACTAGATAAGCAGAGGGGATTTGCAGATGGATGGCTTTTCTTTTTTTCTATCTTCTTTCCTTCCTTCTTTCCTTCCTTCCTTCCTTCCTTCCTTCCTTCCTTCCTTCCTTCCTTCCTTCCTTCCTTCCTTCCTTCCTTCCTTCCTTCCTTTAACAGATTTTAAAAATCCTTTTGCTTTGCTCTTTATTCCTGTGGCCAGAATTTCCACTCCTTGAGACTTCGGGGCATTCTTGTGAAACTGGGCTCCTTCTCAGCTTTCTCCACTGATGGCTTAGAATTTAGCTTTCTGGGGTCTGCTAAGTCCGTTCCTAGTTGTCTGCATGCTTTTTCACTTTTAAATTTTTGTAGGTTTCCTCTACTCTCCTATTGTTCTTACAAATCTATGTCCTTGTTCTTACAAATCTATGCCTTAAAGGAAATTCCTTTATTGTCTTTTCAGTGGGGTTTTGAAAGGGATGAGTGGTGAATACATGTATTTAATCTGCCATCTTTATTGTGAAGTCTTTTGGACATACTTTTTAAGACTAAAGACATTTTTCCAGGAATTTCTCTCGCACATCGTTGGCCAGAATGGGCTACACGTTCACGGCTAAACCAATCACCGGCAAAGGGAATGAGGTCACTTTAATTGGCTGAGACAAATTGCAATTCATGCCTGGCGGTGAAGAGGAGCCCCTCCCTGAGCACAGGGCTTTGTGGAGGGAGAATAATATTCAAAATATTCAATATTGGATATAGCATGGCACTGAGCAATCACAATTGGGGTTATCCAATCAGAACAAATAAAACCCTCTGAATACCCAAGTGAAATCTGCTTCTGCCAGCAAGGAAGAAGACAGGAAAGAATTTGTGTAGGCCACCAGAGGCTGAAAAAGCCTCTGTTCCTAGCCCCTAAACAGCAATCATAGAAAATAAAGTGCAAAACTGCTTTTGACCAGAGAAAGGACCAAATCATCTCATAAGGACCATTCCTGCCTCTAAAAATTTTCACCCCAAACAGAGTTACTCCATTTAATATTTTCTTAAAGCAGTCTACCGACCTCAACTGAACACCACTGCAGGGGGCCAGAGTACATACAAATTACAGAGTTGAGGGCACTTTCCAATTCTGGCACAACAGAAGGCTTTATGTAAAAGGTTGTTCCAGTACTTTAAAAGTGAACTTTGGGAGAAAAGTTCTGCCTCAGTCGTATTTACAACTAATTGGCTTTATCTCACTTGCCAGCTCTTGATTGATGATGGCTGTCTAAAGGACTGGCTTGAGTAGAACTCTGAGTTTAGGCTGAAATCAGTTGAAAAAAGCTCTATGCTCCTTTAGCAATGTGTGTGTGGATATTGGCATGGAGAGTGCCAGCACATGGGCTGCACATTTTCTCTCTTCTTTTAGACCATTCCCATGAGGGCCAAGGCCCCATGGAATCACTGGAGCTGACGCTTTCAGGTGGCAAACTGTACCTACGACAAGGAGATGACCTTTCTTCTTGTATGACGTTCCCAGTTGAGAAAGAAGAGCATCCTCCAGGAAGGATTCTCAGGACTTTTGCTAACATCAGGGTCAGAGGACAAGGAAGTTTTGTTGAGCTCCATATTTGAGAAGAAAACTAGAAGAAAGAGGTTCAAGAGTGTTTCACTTACTCTGAAATAAAACATGGCTGAGAGAACTGTAAATTCTTTCCAGGACTCTGTGACTAACAACACCAAGTTTGCTATTTTAGTTTCCTCGAGGTAATTATCAGTCAAACAACTTGTCTTCTTTGAGTCATCAAATATGATAATGGGTAGGGACAGCCACCAGCCTGGGTGCAACATGATTCCAGGGGACTCGGTCAGTAGTGGCAGTTATTACAGGAAGGGAAAGGCAAGTTGGCTCTCTGGTGCCTGCTGTCAAGGGAAAAGACAACATGTGGAACCACTGGAGAGGGCGCTCTGGCTGTGCAATAGAAAGGCCCTTGTGGAGGTTTCCAAATAGAGTGACTTACACTGTTCAAAGCACTTCGTCACTCTTATCTCATAATTCCATGACAACTCTTTGAGTCAGGCACAGTTGATATTTTTAGCTGTGTTTTCCTAATAAGTAAGTTAATTTTCAGAGAAGATAAAGAACCCAAGGTACATGGCTACATGAAAGTTGATCTAGGACTAGAAACAAGTTCTCCCAACCTATAAATCAGGGCTTTCTCATTCTGCCATAATCCATGGCACCTAAAATAGTCTGGAGGATGCCTAAGAGTATATTAATCAAAGATGGGGGTGTGGGTAAGGAAGAGTGTTCTAAGCAGAAGGAACAGCTCTTGCAAGGCTCTGAGGAAGGAGAAAGAATGGTGCTTCCGGAGAACCCAAAGCAGGCCAGTATGTCTGGAGTAAGAAAAGCAAGGTGGCCATTGATGTGAGATGAGGCTAGACATGTAGGAGGGGCCAGGTCATGAAGGACATTAAAGGCTTGTTTTCCACTTCTTCAGCTAGATCTGCCTACCTCCACCTGCAGATTCCTTCCTAAGGAGCACCAGCATACTCTTTTCTTGGAAACTTTGGTACATCAAATGATCGGTACACCAAAAAGGTTGGTACGCCAACCTGTCAGCCACTGGTGGCCGGTGGGGGGTAAAGCATGGGGTTACAGTAAGTATATAAATCCACTTGTACAACAATCTTAGTCTGAATAAATAGCATGTTTTACACTTTTATGGACTATTCTCTTCCAAAGGAATGTAGATGCTGTTGTGATGAATAGAACTCAAATTCATTTCAAAGTATTCCTGAATCCCTAGAACATTTTGGCTGTGATGTAATATAACCCCTACATTTCTGGCCTCATCAGCCTGTGACAACAAACACAGTTGTAGCTCCTTTTGCTCTACAAATTGTTGTGGATTGAAAATTGCCCCACTGCAAGTATCATCCAACTATTTCTGAGTGTTTCCATGAACACGGAATAGGTCTCTTGGGGTCTTCCTACCCGAGCTTCTTATCACGTGTCTATACTCTTTTCCCTACTCAGCTTCTCTCATGGCGTCCTGCTCTTCTGAGGCCACCTTTGTTCACCCTCACCTTCCATTACCCCACCACTACCTTTTTACGTTCCCACCACTGGTGTCTCCTCTGCTACCTTTGTTCATTCCCACTGGTCATGTCAGCACTGCTACTGTTGGGCACAAAGCCTCCGATAGCTTGCTCTTTGCTTCTATCTGAAGTCTGACATAACCCGAGGTTGGAGGGTAGCCCTGTCATTTCCCTGAGGTTGAGCTCCCCTCCAGCCAACATCTTATGCACTTCTGCGTCCACAGCTGCGGTTGCTATAACTAGTGCCAGCACAGATGTTTGTGGAAAGCAAAGACTTGCTCTGATTACCCTCTTCCAGCCCCCTCCATTGTACAAGGGCAGCTTACTCTTAGCGATGAAATTTCTCTGAATGTCTCCACACATAAGATTCCGGTCCAACTGACCCTGCATAAAGAGAGGAAGGCTTTTGTTCTTATAGTCAAGGCGTCAGTAAACTATGACTCAGGGTCCAAATCCATTGTCCATCTGTTTTTGTAAATAAGATGTTACTGGAACACAGCCACACTCATTTATTTACATATAGTCTATGACTGTTTTCACACTATAGTGGCAGAACTGCAAGGTCAAGACAGCGGCAGTATGGCCTGCAAAGCCAAAAATATTCACTATCTGGATCTTAACAGATAAAGTTTGTCAATCCTTTATTTAGTCTTTAGGCCTGCCATATTTTCTGCCTGGAGAGAAACTTCTGTCTAATGGAAACATCATTCCCCTCAAGGGAGAATTGATAATCCTCCCTGCTAAGGTATGGTCTTGTCTTATGATCTCCACCTAAAATCATACTCTGCAAATATAGGGATAATTTTTCTGAAAGCTGTGCTCTTCTGTCTTATCTCCAGTAACCTTATTATATGTACTTTTTGTATAAGTCAGCAATAGTATAAATACAATCATATTAACAGTTTTTCTATCTATCATTTATCTAACTATCTCTCATCTATCTATCTAAACATAACTTGAATTATAGATACACATATACATCTGTGTAATATAGTATTTTCATAAAAATATGACTTTGTTCACTGAACAATAAAAGAGAAATATCATTATTTTAAATGGTTTTATTATCTATTTATTTAATAAGTCTTCTATTGTGCATTTAGGTAGATCACAATTTTAACCTTCTTTGTTCTAATTTACACTGTCTCCAGAAAGATTTCATTTTGCTCCAGCACAAGTGCCAGGGAGGCTCTCATTGGCCCATCTATGACCATGTGACCATTAATGGGGCAGAGGTACTATGCATAGGGAATAGCACATTCCAACTGACCTTGCTGGGATCAAGGCCCGACCTTGGAATTTGAATGTGGGGTCAGCCCTACACAATACAAACTAGTAAACAGAGGTTCCTCAGACAAGGTAACGTCAGACTTCTATAAATAGACACAAACTTATTTTTTCCTGAGGTCTGCAGAACAAAGAGCTGGATATGAAGATGCCAGGGCTTTAGCTGCCCTCCTTTTTCCTCAGCTGGGGCTCCCAACTCTGTTACAGTCTTACATCCACCTCAGTCACTGCACCAGACCAACTATAACAATGGGGATACTTTGCCAGCCACAACTCATTATTCTGTAGGTCAGTGGGAAAATGAAATATTCAATCAACAGATGGCTACTGATCATTTTCAAGACAGTAGGCTAAATGCTACGGATGGAATGGTAAGCAAGAAGAGTCTTCACTGTCCTGGGACTTGTAACAGAGGAGCGAGACACGAGAATTACAACAGGGAAGGATGATGTATGATAGAGAAAACATGTGATGCTTTAAGAGCACATTGCTAAGGCACTCACGTGACTCTGGTTTATAGAGAAGTGATGATATCTCAGCTGAGATTAAAGGAGGGCTGGCATACCCAGATGAAGAAACTGGAAAAGTGTTCTAGGCAGGGGAAACAGCACTTTGTAAAGGCCTGGAGGAAAGAAAATGTTTAGAGAACTGCTCATTGTTTGGTATTCCTGGACCACTGAATATTAGGGTGCCTGTGGTGAGAAACAAGACTGGAGAAATGAGTGAGGACCAATTCATGAAAAGAGTTGTTAAGTCATGTTAAGGGTTCAGACTATCCTGAGAGACACAAAGTTACAGGGAATAGTTTTAAAATGGAAGGTGGAAGGATAGGATCAGATTTATACTTTAAAAAATTTACTCCAGTAGCAGTGACAAGAGTAAAATCAGGGTAAGAGAGCAAAACTGGAGACAGAAAGATCAATGAAGAGTCTGTCCCAGCAATTCAGGGAAGAGTTGATGGTGGCCTGAAGCAAAGCACTCGCAGTGAAAATGATGGCATGGATTTGAGAACTGTTGGGGAGGTAGTTTATCGGGTATTTTAATCTCTCTTCTCTGGGATCTAGCCCTCAAGCTCCAGGTACCACAGTTCTGATAATGGATCTTCTGCCTTGTTTCTAGAGTCTTCCTGTTCCTCATGCTCTCTCTGATTCTTCTTCTTGCACCCGCCGAGCACTAGCGTACAGTTCTCCTACTTCTGCCTGATTGCTGGGGCTCTGCTACGTCCTGATGATCCTTCATGAAGCAGTTGGAGGACCTCTAGCACCTGCTTCCACCCCCCCACCCCCGCCCCAAGTCTGCTCTTGCTTTTGTCCACATGTAGAAGATGCTGCTTAGTTGGATTTGCAGTGCCTTCTGATGTCATAGACTGGAGCCTCTGTAGGATTCCATGATTTCTCTCTCAGCCTTCTACTTTTGCTAGCAGTTATGTATTTCAGAGAATAAATCTAGGTCCAAATTCAGCTTTTCAATCTACTTGACTATTTTGTCAGTACTTGAGATGTGCTGAGCCAATCCAAGATACAATAAAAGAAGAGTAGGTAAGTGTCCTGTGGCCTCGTGACATTAAAAAATGCCAATTCTGTGATTTGCTTCACATATCTCAACCAATTGAGAATTTTTTGATGGAATGAGAAGTGATAACTCTCTCCTGCTTTCTTCTCTAGAGTTCTTTCTGTATGCATTCTACATCCCTATATGCTGATGACTCCTAGATTTATGTCCTCTCCTGAAATCTCCCATATATCCACTTCCCACTGGATTCTTCCAACTAGATGTCCCCCAAACCCTTAAAGTCTAATCTATCTAAAACCTGAACCCTTTGTCATATTGCTACTTTTACTTCTCTTCCTCCCATCTTCTTTGTGTTGATAAATGGCCCCATCAATCACCCTGGTCAAACAAGCAAATGATGTGAGAGCCATCCGGGAGTTATATAGTAAACCTTCCTACATTTTTACTCTACATTTGTTAAGATTCTGTCTCTTAAATACATTTTAAAATGCCATATCTCTTCTACATTCTTATTGCCTTATTTTAAGTCTTTTATGTCTCATGATGACTAGTTATTTCCTAGCTTCTCTCTCTTCCTGTAGTCTTGTTCTGATCTAGGACAGGAACCAGCTGTTCTTCAAGGACAGGAACCAGCTGACCATTATCTTCCTGTTCTCAGAACCGAGTAAGAGGTAGACACATGGAGGATCCTTGCTGAATATACATTTAACTTTGAATAAAGAGAACGATCAGGACCACACATGTCTCTTCCTTTTGATACTCCCTCTAAACTAACATCATCTCTTAACATTATGTTTTCCTTCTAGGTCCTAGAAAATTCCTTTTGTGCTATGGAAGATGTCAACTGAGATTTCTACCAAGACTTTGAGAAGATTTGAAGCTCTTTTTAAATAAGAAGCTCAGCTTTTTCATAGACGTGGCTACTGCTCAGTTTGGGGAGGGGGAAAGGCCTTCTGCTGGGTGAGAATATAAGTCAGGCTCCTGAATTTTCATAACAGAATGTCAGGCTTGACACCTGACAGTCTAAAACATATGCCTAAAGCATATGGATATCTTTTCAATCAACACAATGTCTTCACTTCCTCTAAAGAGCTCAATCTTGGACCAACTGATATTCAGGCCTGTCAAAAAGCTTAGCTGAGAAGAGTGATATTTGAGGGATATTTGGAGCTCACCATTCAGTCTCTACATTTTAACCTTAAACCAAGTTAGAAATTTATTTGGACTACAGCTCTAATTCCATTAAAAATGTCATCGCTGGATAACATTTAAGTAGTATGCTATCTGGTTTTATGTAGCAATGGCAAAGAAATGTCTACCTCTGAAGAACCATCTCTAATGAATTTTTCTATTATCTTACCAAAGGTATCTTCAAGGAAAAAAAATGTCTCTAAAGAAGTCTGACTTATTCATTTAGCATAATACCCTCAAGGTCTATCCATGTTATTGCAAACGGCAATATTTCATCTTTTTTATGGCTGAGTAGCATTCCAGTGTGTGTGTATCTGTGTGTGTGTGTGTGTGTGTGTGTGTGTGTGTGTGTGTGTAACATCTTTATCCATTCATCTGTCAATGGACACTTAGGTTGTTTCCATATATTGGCTGCTGTAAATAAGGCTGCAATGTACATAGAGGTGCTCAAGCCTGTCTGACTACAAAGCCACTGCTCTTATCCATAGCGCCATACTACTAGGGTCCACTGGAAACGTGCCTATAGGCACAAATAAGTAGGCATAAATAAAGGGCTCTCCCAGCTATTCTGCATTCTTTTTGTCTCCTTAGGCCCTTGGAGGACAAAATACAAAAGAGGAAATGGTTACTTGAGACAATTATGGCGTTTGAAACGGGATGGTTTTAATCGATTTTATACATCAACTCTCTTAGGATAAATCACGCTTGCTCGTTGTACAGTGATCTCAGAATGTATTATGAATTTTCCTTGCTAGGTTTTCACATCTATACTCACACATCACCTTATTCTAGATGTTTATCCCTTGAATATATATTTTTTTAAATGTCGTGCTTCTGAAAGCTTTTTCCTATCATTTTAGTCAGTTCATTGAGAGCTAAGCTTAAGGGAAACCGACATGTTTAAAATAAGCTTTTAAAATTTGGAGGCTACAGGTTTCTTCTTCCTTTTTTTTTTTTACCCTAATATCTCATTCGTGTTATTACATTTCTGAAATACTTGAAATAGTTAAAAGTGTAAAAAGCCTCAGTATTGAGAGATCTTAGGAGACTGCATTTTGAAGCTTTCAAAAAATGTTAAGTGGGAAATACATGCACCAACTCTATTTGTCTGGGTCAAGGCCGTGGGAAATACATCTGTTTGCATTTGTAGAGCATAGTGTCATTGTAAACTACGCTGCACGAAGCGATGGTGCAGAGAGCACAGCAGGGTGTGCAGTTATGTCATCTATGAAGCATGTATATCACAGATTGCTGGAAAGCCACCATCAGAATATTCTGGGGCCCACCAACATGTTATGATTAAACACCCACAACAAAGGCTGTGCCCAGAAGGCCCCGCTTGTGTTCTGAACAGGGTTTATTTGAAGAAAATGGAATGTGATTGTAATAAGGAGCCTGGGCTGCCTCTGTCTCTTCAACTCATTAGGCTGCCATCATGTGCAAGAGGCAGTAGGGTGGCGGGGCACAGGCTCATAAGTTCCACACGACACCCTGGGGCTTGACAAGGGAAGAGGGGATGACAGGTGCAGAGGAGATATATGAAGTCCTCCGTCAGATAATTCCTGTGGAGTTGGAGTCCTGGCCTTCAGGGCAGAGTTCTCAGAGGGTGCACTCTATCATAGTCAAAATTTCCAGTGATACATTGTTCATGAAAAAAAATCAGACAAGATAATTACAGGAAAGAGCAGGAAGCCACCTCCGTCTTCCAATCAGATTTTCAATATTTAACCATCACTTCCTAAGTACAGTTGGGCTTGGTGAATTATGCAGCATCCACAAGGCTGTCCGAGAAGACTTGCTCCTAATAATGGATTATTGCATCACAAATGAATAGGGCTGTTTGTCTTGATAGTCATCTCTATTTCCCGTCATTATTTCTGACTCATTTGCATTTTCACCTGTGATTTGAGCTTTATTATAAGAAATGTGAAAAATATGAAAAATCTAGTTTTTTTTACCATGGCCCACCAGTGCCCAAACTGGTTGACCCTATATTAATTAAATACACTGTTTGGACATTTTGTTCTCACTTGCATGCAGGGCTTCAAAGAGGTACAAGTCCTAAGAATAGTCAAATCCAAATGTACTCTTCCCACCAGAAGAGTAAAAACAGGCACTGGCTTGTTAGGAGCTGAAATAAGCATAGTTGAGATGGATCAAATAAAAAGCGGGAAGTGAAGCATGGAGAAACACAGAGTAGAATGATAGTTACAGGGGCTGGAGGGTGGGGGAAATGGGGAGATGTTGGTCAAGGGTACAACTATATATACATATATATATATATAAATTTGAGATAAGAATATAAGTGTCTATCAATGCATCAATGGATACTTAGATTGTTTCCGTGTTTTGGCTGCTGTGGATAATGCTGCAATAGACATGGGAGTTTATGCCTTTATTGAGGCTGTGCCAAGCAAAAGCAGGAACACCTATATAATGAGCAGTATATGTCTCCTTTCCTCCCTCCGTCCCTCTCTCTTTCTCTCAGCAGCGCCCACCATGTGTCAGATGGGCACTGTGCGAGGCTCTGGGGAAATCACAGCTCACAGGATGCAGCCTCTGCCCAGGGATGACTTTATCATCCAGTGTGGAATACGAAAAAATAGACAGGCAATGGCAACTCAGTGTGATAAATGGAATAATATGATGATGACGATAACAAAAATAGGGATTTATGCTCATTAGGTCATTCTCTCCACTATCCCTTGAGCCAGGTACTAATATCATTCCTATTTCACTGGTGAAAAGCTTGAGGCTCAGTCAATTTTGCAAGTCTGTACGTTTTACCAAGTGTAGAACTAGAATTTGAATCGTGGCCTGTGGCACGTGGATCCTGCCTGTGCAATTGTAGAACTCATGCACTTTGACACGAAGGGGTTGTCATGGTGATGGGAACATGCAAACAATGTAATCTTGAAAGGTCCAGAGCGTAGTTAGGGGAGACTTCTTTGAGGAAGGTACAGCCAATCTGAGAACTGAAGAAAGATTAATACCGGAAAGAATAAGGCCTGAAGAATAAGATAAATTTGGGTCTGAAACCTGGCTATTCCCACTTCCTAGTTTGGGTGATGTATTTAACTTCTCAGCCTCAACTACCTTATCTATTAAAAAATAAGTCTGGTATTATGCCTATTTCAGAGTTGTTAGAATGAAACAAGAGAGCATGTGTGAAAATTCTAGGGTAGGGCTTGGCATTAGGCACCAAGTAAATGTTTTTTTCTACATTGTGCCAAACAATAATGTTCTGAATTTCACTGTGTGCTCGGGAACATGCGATCTTCACTAACCGCGAAGCCATGGGATAATTCAGATAGTTTCAAATGAGAGTTTAGATTATCTATTCTAATTTACATTAGCACTAATCCTAATATTTTCTTGGTTATTTTGGGTATTTCATTTATCTACTTGCTTAACAACTCATTCAGCTATTACTGGATACATTTAAGATAAACATTCATGGAGGAAAAATAGATGTTTGGCTATTTCTCAGAAATAACAGAGCCTGAAAGGAGCATTTATCAAAACACTCAATTAAAAAAAAAAATCACTGTGACTGGTTGCTGGGATAAAAAGAAGACACAAATCTAAAATACCATCAGCTTGCTAATTGTTTCTCAAGTTCATGGCCATTTGTAACATTTTAAAAAATTGTGTACGTTATGACAGAATCACTCCCAGATGTAAGAAGTCCTTCTTCTCCACCCCGTTGAATAAAACATTAGATACCATTGAAACAAACTGACGCAATTGGCTTAGGACAAATGGATGTACCACCGATACCTCAAGCTGAGCAATCCCAAGCAAGATTCGTGATCTTTCTCATTAAACCTCTTTCCCTCTTGTGTGTCATATCTCAGTTAATGACTATACTCTTAATTACTCAGGCTAACAACTTTGAGTGATGTAGAATTCTAAGATAGCCCTTAAGACTCCTACCCCCGCATGTAATAGTTCCTGTGTCACCTCTTCCCCTTCAGTGTGGGTAGGACCTGGGTGTATGATGGCTGTCACTCTAGTGATTATGTTACATTATATGGCAAAGGTAAAGGGATTTTGCAGATGTGATTAAGGTCTCTAATCCGGTGATTTTGAGTTGATAGAAATGAGAATATCCTGGATGGGCCTGGCTTAATCAGGGAAGTCTTTTAAAAGAGGCTTTTTACCTTCCTTGAGCCAAGAAACTCCAGGCCACAGAGATTCCCTTGTTGGCCTTGAAAAAGTAAGTTGCAGTGTTGTGAGAGGAGGGAGCACGTGGCAAGAATCTGAAAGTTCCTGCTAGTAACTAACAGGTGTTCCCTGCTGACAGCTGCCACGAAAACGGGGAACGCAGTCATATAACCACAAAGAAATAAATTTTACTAACAATCCAAATGAGCTTGGAAGTAGAGTCTTCCCCAGTCAATCCTCAAATAAGAACATAACCCCACTGACACCTTCACTATAGCTTTGTGAAACCTTGAGCAGAGACTCAGCTAAACTGTGCGCAGACTCATGACCCACAGAAATTCATGTATTTTTAAATTAAATTTATTGAGGTGACATTGGTTAGTAAAGTTATATAGGTTTCAAATGTACAGTTCTATAATACACCACCTATATATTGCATTGTGTGTTCATCATTCAGAGTCAGTTTTCCTTCCATCACCATATATTTGACCCCCTTTACCCTCTTCTCCAACCCCCCCCCCCGACTAACCCTCTGGTAACCACTAAACTATTGTCTGTGTCTATGAGTTTTTATTTGTTGCTTTCAGTTTTATATCCCACATATGAGTGAAGTCATATGGTTCTCAACTTTTCTGTTTGACTCATTTCACCTAGCATGATTATCTCAAGATCCATCCATGTTGTCGCAAATGGCATTAATGTATGTTGCTGTAAGTGACTAAATTGGTGTTAATTTGTTATGCAGCATAGAAAACTAATACATTAAGTTCTCTTACTTCTCCTTTTCCAATGTCTTTATCCAGCTCCTATTCTTTATTGCTATTGCCCTTATTCAGGCCCTCATGTCTCTCACCTCAACTGATAACTTTCTAGCTAGTCTTCCTACTTTCAATTTCTCACTTCTCCAGGAAATCTATTGTTACAATTTTTGTCTTCCAGAAACACAGATCATGTTTCCCTCTCAAAAACCATTCATTGTTCCTGTTTCCTCCACAAGCAAGGATATATAGCTTAGTCATTTTGGCTATGGGTGTTGGATTTAGAGAGCTATCGATTTTGGATTTAGAGAGTGATGGATTTGAATCTAAATTCTAACACTTAACTAGCTGTGTGAACTTGGGCATGTTAATAAAATTGTTTAAGTCTCAGTTTGTAAAGTGGAGGTCATAATTACATCTTTTTTATAGGGTTATTGTAAGAATTAAATGAGATAATGTATTTAAGTTTCTGTTATATAGTGTATACTCAAAAAATTGTACCTACTATCGTGGTTATTATACAACTAATTTCAAACTCCTTCTTCTGATATTTAAAGCCATAGTTGATCCTCAATAGGTTTTCCAGTCGTATCTCCTTATGTATCTCTCCACAAATCATACCGATCAGCTCCATTAGTCTATCAACGACCTTGAAGCTCTTGGTTACATATTATGCAATCCATTTTTTTGTCTGTTTAGATTAGAGGGTTTTGGGTTTTTTTCCTGCCGTTCTACACCTATCAAAATTCCACAAGTCTTTTGAGACTCAGCCTTTATGAGACCTCCCTTCTAACCAGAGCTAATTTTCAGCTGGCACCCACCAGTATCACTATACTGGATACTTAATGCCTAAGTCTACTCTGATTTTGTCAGAGGTCCATTCGGATTGGTGGTATCATGTAAGTTGTTACACATATTTTAGTAGCAACCCTGGCTACAATCTTCCCCCTTCTTTGATCTCCCAATTCAGAATTATTGTTTCCTCTCTTTATGTTCCCATAGCAATTTGCTTATACATATGGGTATGTTTGGTGTTTCAAACTATGTTTTGAACTTCAGACTACACACATGATTGTAAAGAAAGAAGGAATCTTCTTTAAATTTCCAGTTCATTTGGCACATAATAAACGCTAAAGTATTTGTTGGATGACAGACTTCAGGTGGGGAGCATACAATAGCCTATACAGACATCATACTATAAAGTTGTACACCTGAAATGTTATTAACTAATGTTACCCTACTAAGTTTAATTTAAAAAGAAATTACTTTCATTGACCTACTTGTCAATCTTCAGAAGGATGAAGCAAATTTTTATCTACTAATGGTTGACTGGCTTTAGCAGCATCTTATTTGGCTTAAATAATTAAATATTCTACACAAGATTGCATCAATTACTATGTATGATTTATAAACCTCAATAAAATCATAAAGACTTGGATACCCATTTTATTTAAATGAGCATATCTCTGTCTCCATATCAATGTTTCTTTGCCAGAACTGTTTCAGATCTTCATTGCTACAACAAATCTTTTTACGTCAAGCAATTGCATTTATGATCCTGGGAAAAATCTGAGACCTCGTCTATGGATCTGGAGACTTGTGTCCACGTGAAGTAGGAACTCTGTCTTCCTTTTCTCTCTTCTGACCTATTTTTGTACATATTCTTTTTGCCTGGCTTCCTCTTTCCTTTCCAGTTGAGGACCAGTCTTCTTGCTGGGACTGTAGACCTCAAACAGAAATTACATAGTTCTGCCTTTTGTTTTTCATCTGGTCACTGAAGAGGACATGTATTCTGTTCCTCATCTTCTCCCACAAAATGTAGCCAAAGAAGTTTTGTCTTCAGAAGTACACATTCATTTCTTTCTGAAGACTGTCATTTAAAACTCTATTTTTAGAGGTTTGTGATAGTTTTTGGTGTTCATTCTTAGTCATATCCTCCTTTATTCCATCTTCTATTCATTTTAATTCCAAGTTAGACTATTCTCTTTCATGAATCCCTCACTTCTTTCTTAGAATTTCAGAATCCATAAAATATGTATATAATGTGTGTACGTGCATTAGTTAATTCTCCTAACAAATATATATGGTATATATAGTTACTATCCTTTTTAAAAACAAACAAACAAAAAACTTAGAGAGTTTAAGTAATTTTCCCAGGCAGTTGTGCTCTTCCTTATTATCTCACTTTGCAAAGGAGAACTGAGATTTAGAGAGTTTAAATATCTGCTCAGTGTCACACAACTAGTAAGTGCATACGTAGGATTCAAACCTACGTTTTCATTGAGTCTGTAGTGTGAGCTCTTACCCTCATGCTATAACTCCTTCCTTTCCTTTGAAGCTTTTGACATTAGCTTCCTTAAAATCTTCAGCACATGTCAGCCTCTACCCTATATTTCCTTTCCTTATTACAAATTCCAAGATGACAGGGTAACCATTCATTTCTTTCCTGTTAGAGAGAGGTTGGTCCAAAACAGCAGTCTCTTTTCTGTAGCTTCTATTATTTCAGAGATGATATTGTCAACAAGGTAAATAAAACAATTTTTAACCAGTTTGATTTGAGCTGCAAAAGACTTCTAGTAGATGGCAAGAGTGTTGAGATTTCCCATCAACATATAGCTTGCCTCTGTACCATTTTTGTCATAGAGGCAGTACATTATTTTAGCATATGATAGTTCCCTAAGACTGTGCAGGAAATCAGGTACACAGATATTAAATAGTAGACTTGGATATTATAAGTTGAGCATTTTGCTTCCAGAATAATAAAAAATCTTTAATTATACCACAACTTTTCGGAAAAAAAAGCTGATGATAGTTACGTTTTTTTTAATGTATTTTCTTTAATATTATTCTTTTCTTTTACAACTGAGTCTCAGCTTGACAGCTTAATCCCAATGAGCTCAACTGATGGCAAAGAATCACTATTTTTAACACAACTAATGACTTCAACCTTGGTTTTAATTGCAATAGGATTCTTATGAGAAATGCATTACTTATTAGTAGCACTGATACTAATCTTTCTATTCCCCACGCATTTTAGAAAATAACTACAAAGTGGTGTACTAGAATACTCAGATAATTACACAAACACTGCAGTAAGGGCAAAGGTGACTACACTGCCGAAACTGAGCTGTCTTGGCCAACCGACAAGCAATGCTACCCAGGGATAGCTTGAAATGTTCGTTCGAAAGCTCGCAGATGAATGTCTAAATCCAAAGCATAAAAGTTAGTTTAGGAGAATCAATATGGTAATTATGAAAATTCAGGGTTGCTAGTATATTTTAGGAAGGCATTAATGATCTGTAATTTCTATCTGATTAAATGGGCTGTAGAATGCTTCCCTAACTATCAATTCTGTTTTCTCTCATTTTATTCTAACTCACATGGTCTTCAGTCAAACGCTTTCAGTGTCAAGTTTAAGAATTCCCTTTAATCTTTTACCTTATTTATCTCTTATCTCTTTTATATTTGATCCATCTCCTTCCAGGAAGATAATTCGCTTTGGTTGCTATATTCTTGACATGAATTCAACCAAATGTCAGGAATGCCTATGAGCTATAGTTACTTTCTTATATTAAAATATCAAATTTACCTTTGTTATGTATTTTAATCAAGGTGCTTTATTTGCAATTAACAGAAATCTGCTTAAATTAGCTTAAGCAACAGGGGGAACGAGGATGGCTCATTAAACGCTAGGATAAGAAATAAAGGTGAGGTTTTTGAGGGTCCGGAACCAGCACATGGGAAGCTAAGAGCTAAGAAATCGCTTTCTCCTCTATGGGGTCAAGGGCTTGGTGGTTAAGTCCACCCCTTCTATAGGAGCCATAAGCAATACACCATTCTCAGAATAAATAGTTCAGAGATTCCCATGAGATGCTTTCCCATTACCCGTATATACACATTTATTGCTGTTGTAAATTTTCACGTCTTCTCAAAACCCTCATCATTTACCAGGTAGGCATAGGGTCATGTGCATAGTAGATGTTGAATAAATGTTTGTTGAATGAGTAAATATTACACCTCACTTTTAGAGTGCTGTCACATATTCCTTCTTGGATCTGATGGAGACGTGACAATGACATGTGTCACTCCACTGACTGACAAGTTTGATTTGACTGATCTGACACTTAATCTTTGTGCTTTCTACAGACCCTACTATTCCATATAAAGTATGCAAGTCTTAGAAGATCAAATGTAATGATACAAGTTCATGATAATTACCTTGAAAAGCCAGGCTTCCTGATTTGAAAAAACTGTTTTTAAAAAATAATTGAACAGTTTTGATTAAATACCTGAATTAAGGAAATCTTTATAAGAATAGACTTCATTTTAAATTTTTCCTCCCAATTCCACCTCTACTTCAAAGCTCAAAACATAGTGCTTTAAGACACCCTGATAATGATGAGACCAGGTCAATAAAAGCTGGAGGAAACAGTAGGAAGTTGCTTGACAAAACTGTCCTAGATCAAATCCTCCTGGTCTGGAACTACTCACTCCCCTTATACTTGATCAGATTTGGTCCCTGGGATTCTGGTCCTTGAATCTGCTCTTCTCTCAGCATCTTAGCAAGTCCTTTCTGATTCCCAACCATACTCTTTCAATCCCACTCTCAACATCTCCAATTTGGTTCTTTGGAATTTATCTTCAAATATCTCTTGTCATCCTCTGTGAAAATACGAATTGTGATCCACCTACATGATTTTACTCCACCTCCCACACTACAGACTAAGACTGATTTCCAATCACACACTCTTGTCACCATGTGAGGATAAAGTATTCATTAATATATTTCCAAGCATGGGTCTTTACATCTGCTCTAATGAAGAGGGACAGCTTATTTATTATTGTTAATATCAATAATAGAGTTACCATATAATGTACTGCCTACACTAGGAAATGTTTGGGAGTGAAAAGAAGCACTATCTATACTATTAATAAATACTCTGGAATAACACGTACACATCAAGATTGCCCTGGGCAAATTGAAACTATTGTCACCCTAATCATTAGCGATTATCTGATTTCTCTAGGAAAGTTTTTTTTTTTTCTGTTGAGATTCATCTATTTTTCTTGATGTGTTTACAACTCTCTTTGACATTGCTGATTTTTTAAAATGAGTGATTCAAGAAATAAAGACAAAACTTATGGAATTGCTCTTTAAAAGCAGACAAACACCATTCCAAGGCAAAAATAAGGAACATTTGACAATTTACAGGGACAATTTTCTTTTTAAAATAAGGAATTGATTACATTGTAAGAAGGAGTTATGTGCTTCTTTATTTATGACTAATTACCAGCTTTACATTAGGATGGAATTAGGTCTTCAGGTTCTCTTGAGAAGCCTCTGTAACTTGGACCAGTGTACATATTCTAGAATTTAAAGTTCTGTTATAGAAACACATTGACTGAGTAGTTTAGCCTCTTTTATGTAGTAATTTCTATGTTTGTGATAATTCTTTATATATAAATTTATAATTATAGAATATCTGAATTGACATGTACGTTAAAAACCATTTACCTCTGTGGTTCTCCATCATAGCTACATATCTGAACATTTGAGGAGTCTAAAAAATACTTTTGTCTTTCCTATTTCCAGAAATTCTGATTTAAGCACTCTGGGATGGGACCCAGATATACGCATTAAAAAAAATGCCTCAGGTGATTTTAATGAGCAGTCAGGACTGAAAATCTCTGATGTAATTCAACTCCTTCATTTTATATCTGAGAAAATTGAGGCCCTGTTCAGCTGTCACTGTGGGTTAACAAGCCAAATATCCCTGTGAATTGTGAGATGTTTTTAAAAGGGCTCTGTGAATGTGACATCACCTTCTTTATTTAGAACTGATCATAATTTTTATGGCTTCCAACAGATGTCTTGGTTTCTTGAATTATCCTTTCACGTCATGGGGCTTCTAAGGCACTTGCTGCCAAAGGAGCCGGAAGGTATGCCTCTTTTTTTGTTCTCCAGGTAGTAGAGCATATTTCAGCCTTTTATTTCTTGCCAGTACTTTTGCTTCAATTTCTTCACTTATCTTTTTCATCCACTGAGTTTGTCTTCTAACACTTTAGATTATGTGGAGTATATTCCTGAGGATCTCACAACTTCAAAAATATTTTTCTTTTGCCGTTTTACCCAAGGGATAGTTTAGCTCAGTGGTCAGAAAACTATGGTGCATGGACCAAATCCAGCTGGCTTCCTGGTTTTATAAATAAAGTTTTATTGGAACACCCTTTCATTTATGTATTGTCCATGACTGCTTTCAGACACAATAGCAGAATTATGACAGAGACCATATGACCTACAAAGCCAAAGATATTTACTACCTGGTCCATTACTGAAAAAGTCTTCTGACCCCTGTTTTAGCTCATTTTAAAATCCTTGAAATGCAAGACATTTGTAGGCCACTGCCCCTCTATCTTGTAATATCCAATGAGGCTGGGGGCATGTCAGAGGTCTAGTTGGTTCCCACCCCCTCTTCCTTTACCCTCATTAGTGACTTGGCCTTTTTGCCTGGATGCCCAAAGCGTTCTTTCATTGTCTTTGAAATCTAGTAACTTCTAGTCTATAACTTGGTGTCAATTGTTTTACATTAATTTCCTTGGAACACTGTACATTTGATTCTTTTTTGTTTATTTGTTGAATATTATCTTGACTACGTACAGAATTGAACACCTGTAATCCCAGGAGAGCAGGTATACACACCTTCATTTAACTTTGATTAGCCTCTATGGCACTGTGTTTTTTCATATTTATTTCATTTTGCTTACTTTTAAGCCCTGTATTTTGTGTACCTTACAGTATTCTCAGTAATATCTATTCATTCCTTCCCTGGTTCTTGTGTTCTGCTTTAAGATTGTTAAAAGTCTTATTAAATTCTTTGGGTATATGGCAATATGCTTGACTATAATTTTATCTGCTTGGTGGTAACTTTTTTTTTTCCCCCGAATGTTCATCTGCCATTGTTTTTTCTGTTTCTTGCCTTCTTTTCCTTGTAACATCTTTATGAATTTGTTTACTAGTTCCTTTTTAATTGCTACATATCTTTGAATGAGATTAGTTCTTTCTGGACTAGCTATTTAGTTTTGTTTTTTTCAGTGTTTCTTAGCTATTCTGTATGTTTATTTCCCCATATGACTTTCGTGTCATTTTGTCTAACTCTACAAAATAGCTTGTTGGTACGTATTTACATTGTTATTACATTAAATTTGTAGATAAACTTATAGATAACTGACATCTTTGTAATATTGAGTTACCTTAACCAAGAATAGGAGATGACTTTTCATTTATTCTTTTTTTAGTCCTTCAGGAATTATTTTCAATTTTCTGTGGAGTCTTTTGGTTGATCTGAAAATGAGGAAAGACTATCCTATACAATAAGTGATCAGGAAAGAGGAAAAAGAAGAAAACAGAAAATGTACCAATGACCTTTAAATTTATCTACATTGTCTCATTAATCCCCACAACCATTTTGTAAAGTAGGCATTCATTAGCCACATTTTCCAAATGGTTACAATGAGCTTTAGGTAATAAGGCTAGAAAGTGGTAAATAGTGGAGGGACGATATGAACTCATCTGTCTGGGTCTCTCCACTACACACTTTATTTGCAAAACCATGTCAGGTAATGTAACATCTGTCGACAGCATTGATAATGGAGTTTGGAATCTTCACAGGGAGGCTAGAATGATGGCTAGCCTAGAACTCACATTAGAACCCAATGCCAGAACCTGGTATTCAGTTCCATGCAGTTCACTTTTAGAGAGACAGTGCTAGGCTTGGATGGCAAAAGATTTCAACTCTCATGCTAAAACCTATCGTTTGATCATAGCTGCCTAGGCTGCCGTGTTAGAGGGGCTGTGAGGCTTCATCTGGGCATAGTGGCAAAGTACCTGGGGCCAGTGAGCAATGTCTCCCATGAGTATGAAGATAGGGAGAGGGGCCATGCTGACTACCTGTTAGCCAACCATCAACTGTACAACATGTCGAAAGAGGAGGGAAAGAAACGATGTGGGAACTTACAAGCATGTCACATGATGGAATGTTTGAAATTTCAGGGCTGGGAGAGGGGAAATTGTTGCTAGCTGTTTTTAAACATTGGAAGAAAAATGTGGGGTCAACTTTATGTGTGACTGCAGTGGTTAGAACAATGTCGTTACAAGGTCAATCCAGATTCTGTAAATGGAGGAACTGTTTAGTAATTGAAGTTGGATGAATATGAAAGACAGGGATTAGAGATGTTCACGAAATAGCTGACATCACTGTGACTTAGACATTGAGAATTCAGGCTTTGGGAATCACAATCATTAATTATGTCTGAGATCTTAGACAAGTCAAATTACCTTTTTATATACCCTCCTAACTTCAAATAGCATGTAGGGTTTTGGGATGTTGCAATTTTACCTTTATTGCATGATCCTTTGTTTAAAATATGTGTCCCCCACCACATGTGCTCACTACTGAAGGCAGGGACTAGTCTTTTTGCTCACAGTATCTCACACATAAAAAATGCTCAATAAATGTTTGCTGAATAAATGAACGCGTGAATGCAGGTTTGTCACTCTCTGTTGTTTCCTTCTGGGAGCCACTATCAATCAGGTGCTTGGGTCACCAATAACACTTGCTCTGAGGTACCGACTTGTGTTAATCAATAGACGGGGCTCCAAGAGACAAAGAAGTCACTAAGTAATACCATACGTACTTCATGTCAATTTCACTCCCTGATGCCAGTTTTACTCATAGATCCAGGGAGGGGTGAGGCACAGGAGGAGGGAGTTTGGGAAGAAAGGAGAGAGATAGGTGGGGTGAGGATGGTGGAGGGGGGGTCTCTTGTCTCTTGATAATTGGTCCCATAGACTTTGTACTTCCATTTTATAATGGAATATTATCTTTTATATTACATCCTTCTTGTTCAGTGTCTTATTTTCCTTTCATACAACATCTCGTATGGGGGTAAAGACGATGTTTTCTTTACTTATAGCTATATCCCAAACATCTAGAATAGTGCCTGGCACATTGTAGGTACTCAATAAATATTTGTCAAATGAGTAAAATATGACCTAGAATCTTTGTGCCAAATAAAGTAGTGTGTAAGATGTAAGGACACATAATACATGGGCTATGCCTTCAAGTACCCCACAGCCTTGGTGGATACTTAGGAACAAGCACACAGAACTTTGATACACACACAAAAACAGGCTCTCCAGCAGGAATTAAGTTTAAACACAATGAGTTGCCTGTGACCAGGGCTTCAGTGACCAATACAAATTACTCTAATCCTTTTGGTGATTGCAAAAAATATTCATGTCCCTACCTTTTCTCGTATCATCTTCTAATAGAGAAAGAACACAGGACTGACATGAAGAAGTCCAGGATACAGTCTCTTAACCTCTCTAGCATACAGTTTCCTTATCTGTGAAATACGTATGTGAATGGGGTTGGCCTTTGGAGCAATGACTTATAGGACCTTTCTAGAGATGATAATCTTGTAAAATTCTTAGGAAATCTAAATTGCAAAGTGAATATATAAGGGGATAATTGTGCAAGCATCTTCAGCCCAAAGATGCTTCAAAAATATTCTGAGTCATCACAAAGACAGCCAGAAAAATAGACCTTATCTCATATAATCGCATGCAAAAGAAATATTTTTTTTTTCATATAGCACAAAATAAATCGCTGAGAAACTCGAGAACAATGTCTTGGATAAAGGAGTTTTTGATATTAGTTGAACTGTAAATGTTTAGGAATTTAATGTGGATTATAGTTGAATACATAAAAGACATTAGGAATGGCATGGGCTTCTATCAATCAGGAAATAGTGTTGCACTTGGAGCCATGAGAAATGTGTGAGTGGTCATGGTGCTAAAAGAATGGGACTGAGGGCCGGCCCGGTGGCTCAGGTGGTTGGAGCTCCGTGCTCCTAACTCCGAAGGCTGCTGGTTCGATTCCCACATGGGCCAATGGTCTCTCAACCACGAGGTTGCCGGTTTGATTCCTCGAGTCCCGCAAGGGATGGTGGGCTGCCTGCAACTAAGATTGAACACGGCACCTTGAGCTGAGCTGCCACTGAGCTCCCGGATGACTCAGTTGGTTGGAGTGCATCCTCTCAACCACAAGGTTGCCGGTTTGACTCCCAAAAGGGATGGTGGGCTGCTCCCCCTACAAATAACGACGGCAACTGGACCCAGAGCTGAGCTGCACCCTCCACAATTGAGACTGAAAGGACAACAACTTGACTTGGAAAAAGCCCTGGAAGTACACACTGTTCCCCAGGAAAGTCCTGTTCCCCTCCCCCAATAAAATCTTAAAAAAAAAAAAAGGGACTGAAATGGGCTATCAAGAATGCACGAATGATTAATACGTGAGTGCTGTGATGGGGATTGGAATGTACTACACATTTGATTGAGTGGAAAAAGTGTAGGGGGGTAACTTGTCTCTATAAATGTGTGTGAGATTATTTTAATACCATGCATTAATAGACACAGCCAGATTCATTAAGAGGTTGTCACTGAGACTCGTCAATTTTTCTTACATTGTATTGCTTGTATCCACACTTCTTTTTAATCTCCTCTGCCCTTTCTCTAGTTTAGACATAGCATTTCATGTCTTGGCTATTGCAAAATTCTCCCAATTAATCAACATACCAAACCAGGTTGACGACACCTAAAACCATTAGGTCAGTATTTCTAAAGTATCCCTGTAATTATGTCACTCTTTTATTTCCATCCCTTATTCTCCTTCTCCCTACTCCCACAGAATTGCCCAGAATAGTGGGTTTCAAACTGCATTCTAAGGACCATGCACAGTATGCTCCAGAAATAGGGATTGTGTTTACTTTTATTCAGCCATTGTCTTTCCAGTGTCTAGCACAATGCCTGGGGCAGAATAAGTACCCAGTAAATATTTGTAAAATGAATGAATGAATGAATGAATGAATGAGGTGACTCATTGGTTGCTGGGAAATAGAAGTAGAAAAGACCAAGAGACTAGATTCTGGGCCACCTACTTCCTCTCAAATCAGCAGCTCCATTGTTATCTACTTATTATGTTGGTGTTCCCAAGTTAAGTTTTGTTTGAAAAGGAGTCCTGTTGCTTCAAGTGCTTGTCTGAAAATCAATGAATTAGATAAAGATCTCTTATCTCTTACACCTGGCATTCAAAATTCCAAATTAATTTTCCAAAGGCAATTACGATTACTCCCTAAATATAGAGGATATCATCTTGTATTTTTGCTCAAAATTCCTGCCCGCAAACCCCATGGCTCTATGAGGGCAGCCATGTTTGTTATTATATGATACTATCCCTGAGAAACAGGTTTTGACTCCAGCCTGGCAATTAGAATGCCTTGACATCTAGGCCAGAGGTGATTTGCTTGGGGGGGGGGGGTACCCAAACACCGCTGAGCTCTTTATTATCCTTTCCTGGCACTTAAAACACATTTTTTTTTAAATAAGAAACTAAATAATAACAATCTGTTTGTCCATTTCTGTGGTGAAAACTATGAGAAACTCTTCATGATGAGGTTTCCCAATATTTGGAGAAAAATCAATCTGGAATGGAAGAGACAGAAGCAGAGATACAGAGAGGAGAGACGTGAGACAGAGCATCCTGATGACATTTGAGCCCCTGTGATTCCACATGTTTCTTAGGCTGTCAAAAGATTGGTTCCTATGGCATCAGACCCTGAGATGTTCTTTGGGGTGCTGGATATTTATTAGGGAGCAATGCTCATGGAAAGGTGGGGAGGAAGTAGGATTGGGTAGAGGGAGAAACTGAACTGCAATGCAGTTCTAGCAAAGCCTTGGCTGATCCCACGTAGAGCTCTGCAGCATATACGGCCCAATGGAATCGTTCTGCTTGAGCCAAAATGCCCTGGCCTGTATACTGCCACAGTGACCAGTGACTTCATAAGGGCTGCCCAGGGAAGGGCTTGTTCTTCAGTGAGGCAGCCCTCCATAGCTGAGGCAGAGCCTGAAGCAGCTGACAGCTGCTGCAGGCTGTCTACTTACCACACGGCCAACATCGGGGGAAATACACCCTTTGACAGGGGTCTGGGCAGCCCATCTCAGGTCCACCACAAAAGCCCACCTTCACCCTGCCTTCCCTATGTTTAATGTTCCCCTCTTTCTTTTCATTATGTGAGACACTCCAATACGCTTTCAATGCATTTTCATTTTTGCCAAATCAAGGGCAAGTTAGATTTTCACTTGCCACCAAGAAAGTCCTGACTAATATCCTCCAGCCAGATTGCTCCCCAGAATACCTTCTCTACTCCTTTGGCCATGAAATGCCTATATTTTTCCCTGTCTACCCACTCATACATGCAACAAGTGTTTCCTGAGCATCCACTATGTGCCAGGCAGAAATCTAAATCCTACCTTTCCCAAAGCTCCAGCTACCACTTCACGGTACTAAGAAAGCCCTTCCTGATCAATGGCCCTTCAGCAGGGTTGCCCTCCTTTGAACGCCAATAGCGGTTATCTCTGTCATTCACGCAGCACTACTTTGCCTCTCACTGGACCACTTGCCTCTGGCAGAACTGTTTTTGTGACACTGTCCTATGAAATAATGGGCCTCAAGGAAAAATGGGATGAGAAAATTCTGTGGAACCTGTTGCAGCTTCTAAGGATGTTGTTTATTACATTTCAGTGTTCTTTCTATGATACAGTCAGGAGAAATTTCCTTCCTATCTCAGTATTAATGCCATGTGTGCTTCTGAATACTGCTTGGTTTTTATCTCACAATGCTGTGAGCTGTGTAACTGGCTAATTTGGTTGCTAAGGGCTCAAGCCAAATTTGTGACATCCTCTTAGCAATCATGTAACATTCTATGTCAATGTCACTAACTGCTGCCTCCAGGTAATTGAGGCTGAAGACATGTTTTATTTGTTTAGTTGGGGTTCTTGAAACTATAACCTGAATGCCTTTGGGCTAGGCACACAGTCTCTTCGTTGCCACAAACACACCCATTCACTGTTGTACCGTGTTTTCCCAAAAATAAGACCTAGCCGGACAATCAGCTCTAACGCATCTTTTGGAACAAAAATTAATATAAGACCAGGTTTTATATTATATTATGTTAGATAAGACCTGGTTTTATGTTATAGTAAAATAAGACCGGATCTTATATTAATTTTTGCTCTAAAAGATGCATTAGAGCTGATTGTTCTGCTAGGTCTTATTTTCGGGGAAACAGGGTAAATACAACTCGTCACTTCACAGGTGTATGCTACCTTCTGGCCCCCTGAAAGTATTTGATCTCATGATTCTTCATCTGTGGTGTGCATTTAAACATTTTTTTATGTTTTATTTAATCCCCCATATACAAAACATCATTTCAACTTGCAATCAATGTTTTAAAAAGTATTAATGTGTGCCCATTAAATAATAACTACCACTTCCCCCTCGCCCAAGCCTGTGGCAACCATCATTCTACCTTCTGTCCCTATGAATTTGACTATTCTAAGTACCTCATAAAAGTGGAATCATACAGTATTTGTCCATTTGTATCTGGCTTATTGCCCTCAGCGTAACGTCTTCACGGTTCCTCCATGTTGTAGCACGTATCAGCATTTCCTTCCTTTTTAAGGCTAAGTAATGTGTCGTTAAATGCATATGCCATCTCTTGTTTACCCATTCATGTATTTTTATATTAGCCTTATTTCATATTATTATGCTTGCTCTTTCTAGATAAACTGTCTCTAGTCCTTTTGTGCATTAAATTGCTTTTAATCCTATAAATAAATACTTTCATAGTTTTCGTCCTCAGCAAGACCAGAAGTTCCTTAAAGGCAGTGCCCAGTGCAAGCTTGGCAGAAAGGAGATGTTCGACAAGTGTATTCTAGGCACGAGTCACACTGGCATCTAACCTGGGGGTGAGTGAGTGTGGAGGCAACAGGCAGGAGAAGGACACAGGACACAGAAGGAGGGTCAGCCTTTGGTGATCTGATCTATGTTTCATGACCCTGCATTCACCTTGCTTCCCGTAACAGCTCTCCATGATAGTTTTAGTAATAGTGTTGTCAGCAGATATGACCTTAAAAACACTGAAATGGGCGCCTCTGGGGGAGGCGCACCGGCTGAGGCATTGCTCTTTCTCTTCTCCCCTCCTTCCTATTCCAGCCCCACTGCTGTTGCTCGGTGGGGACAACCCTGTGAGATTAGAGGAGACAAAAGTGTAAGGATGCTTTCAAGCTCAGACATTTCCTATATTCAAATTCACTGAGGAGGGCTTTTAAATGTTTAGACATAAAAATACAATTCGGTGATTTTAGGGAAAACCTTTAAACACCAACCGAAAAAGAGAAGTTTTGCAGAGAACCTATAGAGAGAGCCAGGTTGTCCCAGGAGGCAAGGTAATACGAGGTTGGTGGCTTTTCCACTGTATAATTAAAGGGATTGAAAAGTCTCCCTGATTCTAGCAGGCCTGGGGAGTTCTGCACGCACTCCCATTTTTGACTGAAGGTGTTAGCTCCAAAAAGGCTCTTGTGAAAATGTGAGGCCAGGTTAGAGCACCTCGACGTGGATGCCCTTGGAATCCCCTGGGTCCTGGGGGAGATGACAGCAGGGTCAGAGACACCTAATCCAACTGGAAACCCTTGCCCCGCCCATTCCTGACAGTCTTTTGCAAACCTAATTTGTATCCTCCATGCCTCACAACTGTGTTAGGTGGACTAGGCCTGCTCCTGTCCTACAGATGATTAAACGGGGCCCTGGGAGACTGCCGTGTGGTGAGAAAGACAGGCTGGAGGTAAACAGACCTGGGCTGAATGCAGGGCCCACCAGGTATGTGGGTCTACACTACTTGTTTGGTCTGGGGCTAGTAATTTGAACTCTCTGAGTCCCAGTTTCCTCATCTATAATGTGGGGAAAATAAGAGCAGATACAAAACAGAGTTGTGATGATGATAATAATAAAAATAAATAAAATACCATTCTAAAAGACTATACATCTTTTTGGCAGATATTATCTTGTTAAGAAAACTTCTTCACCCACACCCTTTCATCTGAATGCACCTACAACCCAAACTTTGCTCAAAAGACAATATTTTGGGTAATAGTAAAAGGGAAATTAAAACAAAATCTTTCCCTATAATACCTGGAATCTGTTTTCTGAACTTAGAAATTAAATATTCTTATGGACTTAGCTAGTAAATGAAAACACGATTATGTTAACCAAACAAAACGAGTGGAAATATCTTTGAAAAGCTCTGAGGACTAAGCCAACTAGTTGTCATTAAAATCAGGATTCGGGGCCCAGCCTGTGAATCATGATTCATGTGCAGGCTCTGAAGCCAACAGTTGGTAAGCTGAGCTTCAGCAAGAACTTCATTAAAGAGAGTTGCCCTTCTCCCAACTTCCACCCATATAGAGATGTGGACCTTGAACTTGGTTCTTGCCTCTTTTCTGCACATTGTAACATTTGTAATTTTACTCAACACTTAGATGAAAATAGTCCTTTTTCAACTTAAAAAGACTCACTTTAGAGGAAATAAAAGAGAAAGGCCAGGGTATGCGTTGAGGATTGCTACCAAATGCATCCCCCCAGAAGTGTCACATTCATTGCTATGCCACAGTTCTTGGAATTGCACCAGAGATCCAAACTTTTGGGTTCACCAGTATTGTGTCTCCAAAGACTTTGAGAGAAGTGCAAACATTGTGTACTGCTCACAATATACTGTAACGCCTATTTGCATGTGTATCTGGATCACCCTATTCCAAGACCTCCATGAACTTTGTCCCGCGTATCTCTCCCACCTTTTTCTGTCCCACTCTGCCTTAGCTCACTCTGCTCCAGCCATCCAGGCCTTCCTGTTCATTGGACAGGTAAAGCTCGTCTTGCCTCAGGGTATTTGCACTTGCTATTACTCCTGCTTAGAACATTCTTTGCATGGTTGTCTCCTTCCATCACACAAATGTCATCCAAAAATGCAACCTTCTTAGAGAAGAATTTCCTCACTGGCATTCTGAAGTGGCACACTTCACCACAATTTTTGTGGCTTTTCGTTTTGTTTTGTTTTGTTTTAACACCAGTTTGATTGCCTTCATAGCACTTACCACTGTGTCTCAATGATTTTAACTTATGGAGGTGACAACATGGAGAGCTCGATGTCACTGAAAGAAGAATGTACTACTTACATTTCCCAAGAGAAGGAGCCATGCCACCCCACATAAGGTCATAGGTGAAGCATTTGTTTTTGGTCAAGAGGCAGATGTAAGAGCGAGGGAAAAGCCCAGGCTTGAGCCTTTATTGGGGTTTCTTTAGGAAATGCAAGGCAGGGCAGAACACATGGCTTAGTATTGGGTAGTTTGAAAAATTCTGGTGGGCTTTGGGCTGTAGGGGTGTTCTCTAGTTGACTGGTACCTGGCCCTAAGATGATTTAGTGCAGGGGAAATACTAAATCCTGAGTCTATACCCCAATAATATCCCCCTTATCTAACTCTCACATGTGAGAGTTGGATAGGATTGGTTGGTTTGCATGTGAAAGATGTGTTCCAAGTTTAGCCCTTTGCTATCTCTAAGAATGGGTTCAACCTTGGAAAGGTAGTCTTTTTCCTGCCACCAAGATTTTTAAGAAGTTAAAATATCATAAGTTACTTATTTCCAGTTATAAAATAAATAAGTCATGATGATATAATGTACAGCATGGTGACTACTATAGTTAATAATACTGTACTGCATATTTGAAAGTTGCTAAAAGAGTAGATCTTAAAAACTCTTGTCACAAAAAAAAGTGTAACTGTGTGGAGACAGATATTAACTAAACTGTGGTTGTCATTGTGCAATACAGTTGATCTTTGAACAATGCAGGGGTAGGGGTACCAACACCTTGCATAGTCAAAGATATAACTTGACTCCCCCAAATATATAACTTGACTCCCCAAAAACAACTACTAATAGCCTACTGTTGACTGGAAGCTTTACCAATAACATAAACAATCGATTAATGTATATTTTGTATGTTATATGAATTATATATTGTATTCATACAATAAAGTAAGCTAGAGAAAAGAAAATGTTATTAACAAGATAGCAAAGTAGATAAACACTGTGCCTGTATCCTTCCATGAACACATTAAAATTACAACTAAATTGTAGAACAATCAACCTGGAGAACCATCTAAAGTCTAACTAAACAGAAGTTCTATAACTAAAACTATAAAGAAGAAGCCACGTTGAAAGTGGTAGGAGGGGCAGAGACATGGGTTGGGTCCCAAACCTCTGTGTTGTGGTTGAGAATCAGGAGGGATATCTCGGCTGTGGAGGTTACCCCAGGAGGAGAAAGGGGCTCCAGCCTCCTACACCAGGCTCCCCAACTTGGAGTACTGATGCCAGGAAGAGGAGCCTCCACAACATCTGTGAAAAACAGTGGGGATTCCAACCATCCAAGTGGGACAGAAGGCTGTGGGAAATCCAGATGTCCTCTTAAACAGCCTGCGCACAGACTCACTCGCATGCATGCACTTACTTTGGGCTCCGGTGGAGGGATAGTGACTCAGGAGGTGTCGGGGGCATATGAGGGGACAGACTGAGGTGTGTGGCTTTGGGGGGAGGACTGGAAGACAGTCGGCATTTTCCCTGTGTGAGGTATTCCTCCTGAGCAACCAGCAGTAGGCTGCCATCTTTCCTGTGCTGAGCCCGCCCCTCAGGCCAAATCTGAATCTGATTGGCCTGGTGAGCTCTGGTGCTTTGCACTTCTGACTCACTGGGACCCTGTCCCATCCAGCTCCCCCAATGCTGGAGGCACTTTCTCTAGCCCCACCAACATTGCACTCTTTCTTGAAAAACTATCAGACTTTGGCAGGCCGCCAGTCGGCAGGAACTGGCCTCGGTGTGCTCTGAGACTTTTGCTGAGTAGCTCCAGGCTCACCACTGGTACCAAACCAGAATTTACACTAACCAGGTAACTACAACTCTTCCCACTCTAGTGAAACTCCCTGAGATCTTGCCTCACCCAACTTGCATACTCCATGAGGCTTTATCAGCAGCTGAACCTTAAGGGTCTTGGCAGGTAGCAGCAGGCCTCAGGGTGTCCTGTCTTTTTGCAGAGAGACCCCAGGCCCAGTACTGGTGGCAGACGACCTTGGTTCATAGCGTGGCCTCTCTCACATGTCTCCAGGCTTAGCATAGGCAGCGAACAACCGCGGATCACTTTGTAGCTCCTACCAAGTAGTCCCTGAACAGTCACAGGAAATGGGTAACCTGGGCCTGTACTGGAGTGCCTCCCAAGAGCCCCCAGAACCAACATACTTGAAGCTTGGCTTCAGACCACAGCAGAACACTGCCCAATTAGCTCCACAGGCATCACACAGAAAGGGTGGTCTCAATAGGCACCAGAGACTGCTGGGGCAAATCCCACTCAATGGGGTAAGTCCCTCCTCCCCCCTCATAGCAGTCCATAAGCTGTGAACATGGCCAAACCCTACAGCCTGTCAGTCTAAGGAGCAATCCCATCCACTGATGTGCCAATAGCAATCAAGGCTCAACTATAACAGGAGGGCATGCACAATCCACACAAGGGACACTCCTGGAGCACCCAGAGCAGGTGATCAGGGAGCCTATGCCACTGGGCCCCACAGGACACTTACTACATAAGGCCACGCAGCCAAAACTGGGAGACATAGCAGATCTACCTAATACATAGAAGCAAACACAGAGAGGCAGCCAAAATGAGGGGAAAAAGAAATGTGTCCCAAATGAAAGAACAGGAAAAAAATCCAGATAAAATCTAAATGAAATCAAGGTAAGCAACCAACCAGAGACAGAGTTCAAAACAATGGTTATGAGGATTCTCAAGGAACTTAGTGAGACCTCCAACAAACAGATAGCAAGCATAACAAAAAAGTAAATAGAAACCACAAAGAAGAATCAGTCAAAAGTGAAGAATACAATAAGTGAAATGAAGAATACATTAGAAGGAATCACCAGCAGACTGGGTGAAGCAGAGGATCGAATCAGTGATTTGGAAGACAAGGTAGCAGAAAACACCCAATCAGAACAGCAAAAAGAAAAAAGAATCCAAAAGAATGAGAAGATTTTAAGAGACCTCTGAGACAACATCAAGTGTAACAATATTCGCATCATAGGGGTACCAGAAGAAGGGAAAAAGCAAGAGATTGAAAATCTATTTGAAGAAATAATGACAGAAAACTTTCCCAACCTGGTGAAAGAAATAGACATAGAAGCCCAGGAAGCACAAAATGAACCCAAACAGACTCACACCTAGACACATTCTAATTAAAATGGCAAAGGTTAACAACGGAGAATCCTAAAAGCAGCAAGAGAAAAGCAATTAGTAACTTATAAGGGAGCTCCCATAAGACTGTCAGATGATTTCTCAACAGAAACTTTGCAGGCCAGAAGAGACTGGCACAAAATATTCAATGTGATGAAAAGCAAGGACCTACAACCAAGACTACTCTACCCAGTAAGGCTATCATTTAAAATTGAAGGACAGATAAAGAGCTTACCAGACAAGAAAAAGCTAAAGGATTTCATCACCACCAAACCAGTATTACAAGGAATGTTAGAGGGACTTCTTTAAGATGAAAAAACAAGTCAAAAGTATGAATAATACAATGGCAATAGCCACATATCAATCAACAATTACTTTCAATGTAAATGGATTAAATGGTCCAGTCAAAAGACATAGGGTGGCTGAATGGATAAGAAAACAAAATCCTTACATATGCTGCCTATAAGAGACTCACTTCAGATTGAAAGACACACATAGACAGAAAGTAAAGGGATGGAAAAAGATACTTCATGAAAATGGAAATGAAAAAAAAAACTGGAATAGCAATATTTATATCAGAAAAAATAGACTTTAAAACAAATGCTATTACAAAAGACAAAGAAGTACCCAGTAATCCCATGTCTGGGTATTTATCTGAAGAAAACCAAAATGCTACTTTGAGGGGACATGTGCGTCCATATGTTCATTGCAGCATTGTTTACCATGGCCAAGATGTAGAGGCAGCCTGGGTGTCCATCAATGGATGGATGGGTAAAGAAGAGGTGGTACACAAATAATGGAATATTGTTCGGCCATGGAAGGGAATGGGTTCTTGCCTTCTGCAGCAGCATAGATGGACCTTGAAGGTGTTGGGCTGAGTGGAGTATATCAGACAGAGAAAGACATATGCAATATCATTTTGCTTATATGTGGAATCTAAGAACAAAATTAATAAAACAGAAACAAACTTATAGATACAGAGGACATTTTGATGGTTCCAGATGGGAGGGGGGTTGGGGTCTGGGTGAAAAGGTGAAGGGATTAAGAAGTACAAATTGGTAGTTACAAAATAGTCATGGGGCTGTAAAGTAAAGCATAGGGAATATAGTCAATGATATGATGATAACTATGTTCATAAGATACAAAAATACTATCTGAAATAATCTCATTTATTTATGTATTTTTTTATCTACTCCAATAGAAGGTAAGTCCCATGAAGGTCAGAACCTTGCCCTCATTTTTCTTTACTATATTGTTATTGCATATAGTAGGTGTTCAATAAATATTTGTAGCATGAATGAACATATATGAGCTTCTGAGGTCAGGAAGTGTGTGGTCTTCACATTTGTATCTCTCTATCCAACCCCATCCTTATAATTGCCAGCATAGTGCAGAATAAATAGTACCTATCATAAATAAAAGGTGTTGTAGAATTAAACTGAATTGAAAATGGTAATATACCATTTTAATTTGTGTGGTTTCAAATAGGTTTAGCAAACGTATTCATTTGTCACAGGTGAGGTTGGGTGAAATAGCACAAAAAATCATGAATTTTGATGGGAAGAAATGTGATAAAATGGATTCAAGACATATGACCCTTTCAGGCAGGATTAGCAATAACATCTTTAAATACCAAGAACAACACATCTCAGGTTATAATGACCCCCTCCCATCTTTGCATTCAGGAGATATTTAAATTGCCTTTTAAAATATGAATGCCATACATCAAGATGTTAAAAAGCCTTTATCTCTAGATAGCAGGATTAAGAATATCTTTCTAGTTTTCTGCATTTTCCATATTTTCTACAACAACCATGCATGATTTTTTTAAATAAGAAAAAAATTATTCACAACAAAATTAACCTTTTGGTTATATTTTATTCTGGCTTCTACACTAGAATATGCCAACAGATCAATAGAACCAACAAAGGAGCTTAAGTTCTGCAGTTATTTTTTCCCTAGATCCTTCCTTATTCATTAATGTCTCAGAATAAATGTGAATTCCTAAATTATCCTTCATGAAATCTATTCAGAGTTTCGATATTAACTCCAGCTAATGAGAGCATAGCATGTTACCATGTCGTGCAAGAACAGAAAATAGCCTGGTAAATTCTCCATGTCCCTCTACTGATGTTAGCTCTGCCAACATCGGTTACTGACGTCCCCAGAACTGACATTACCCTTTCATTGATGTCATTGAATCAGGAAGCTGAAAAGCTGTTGCAAAGTGACTGTTTCTATTGCAAAGGTTTAAAACTTTAGAGATTGAAAGGTTAAAGTTAAAAATATGTATTTTAATTTGAACAACAGATGGCCTTGGAGTGACTACACGGCTGAATTAACTCTCGAGGCTCTATGGCTGTTTGTGGAAGGGGGAGAAAAAAAAAGACAACTCAAACCCTTAAAAAGCCCACACTAGAACACACAGCTCAAGTGCTGGTGACATCAGCAGAATCTCTCTGTTGAATTAGAGTCCCGAATTTGGTTTCAGAGCCATCTGTCAGCCTCCAGATAGAATAATCTTCTATGAAATTATACTGCATAGTTTCACTAATGAACCTTTCCAATTGTCACGGCCTCAGCCTCACAGCTGTCTCACCTCCTGCGGCCGCCCTGGCTCCCTAAGACTCTGAGATACATAGAGAAATCCTCTTGCTAAAGTCCACAATGGAGCTGTCCTTTGGAAAGCTGTGTCCTGTCTTATATTGAGTTCTAGGGAAACAGACTTTGAGATGGGAAGTTGCATGGAGGTTTATTAAAACAGACACTTGTAAGGAAATGAGGAAGGCAGTGTGGGGCCTTCCTACATATGTATGTATGTGTATATATATATATATATGTACCTGTATGTTCCAACTCCTTCTCATCACTGCTATTGGTACAAGCCTCATAATTTGTTGCCTGGATTATTAAACTAACTTCCTAATTGGTGTCTCTGCTTTTGCCCTTGCCCTTTGGGAGTCTATTCGCAATAAGCAGCCAGAGTGATTTTATAAATACATCGATTCAGATTATCTAATGCAGAGTAAACCCCAAAGTTCTTGCTTGGTATGACCTCCGAGGCCCTGCCTACTTCATCTATTTCCCCCCACCGTTACCACTCTGAGTGTATCCTCCTCTCTCACTCTGCACCACTGGTCTTGCTGATGTTCAAACAAGCCAGACATGCTCCCACGTGGGGACATTTCCTTTTCCTTCTTCCTAGGATCATGCTAACCAAACATTGACTAGCTACCTTACTTCTTCCATGTCTTTATTCAAAAGTCACTTTCCTAGTGAGACCTTTCCTGGCCACCCTGTCTAAAGTTTTAGTGTCTGGCAGATGATACTCATAGACACCTTGATAACTATGGAATAAATGGATAGAGAGGTTTTGGAATATTTTTCTGGATTGAGTTGCCAGATAGCAGGTCTGTCTTACTAGGAAGTACATCTCCTTATTTTAAAGTTTGAGTGTATTTAGTAGATAGCTTTCCAAAACCTGTTATACCATTATCTGCATTTTTCAATAAGCACAATTAGTTCTGCACATCAAAGTAGGGATGCTTTTAGAAGCTCTTGAGGTATGTTCCCCAGTATAAATAGTCACTGCTTATTGTGTCTTGTGCCTGTGTTTTATAGTTTTCCTACTGTTATGTCACCGACTAGTAGGCTTTTGGCTGTAAATGTGCCTAAGACTTCTCCAATGTATCAAACTAGACAAGAGCCAAAGACAATGGCCTAGCATATTACAATAACTGGAGAGTCAAAAGATTCCCGGGTCAACTAGGAAGCATAGAGGACTGCAAGTTAAACAATCTGGATGCTAGCATAGCCACTAATAAGCTAAATGACATGGGGAAGGGAGAGAACTGATCCTTATGGAGCTGTTATTTTATTTGCTTCACACAGTAACTGGGTGCTGTTTGTATCATTTTCATTTTACAGATAAGGAAACCAGGCTATGGGAAATTAATCTGTTCAAGATCAGATGGCCTGCCTATAATAGAGTCAGGATTCATTCCAGTTGCCCTCATTCCAAATACTGTGATCTCTTTACCATATTGAGGTAAAGCATTATTTATTTCTTCACAACAAATGGCAAACCCATTAAATCGGAGTGAGTATAATAAAAAAGTCTCGTATACCACAGGTTGATTGCCTGCAAGAATAGTGATTAAGAGAAGAGGTAAATGTTAAGCAGATGCAGATTAACTTCTGGCTCCCACAAGTCATTTAAACTTTCTGAGCCACAGTTTTCTTATTTGTACTCGTAAAATAGGGACAATAATAATAATACCCAGATCAAAGGGCTGTTGGGAGCGCTTCTAAAATAATATATGCAAAGCATTTACTTTAGTTAGCACCTGGCATATAATAAGCGCTCAGTAAATGACTGCTGTATTATTATTATTACTAAAGTGAGTGAATCCTTCCCCTTGACACCAGGCACCATTCAGAGAACTGTGGGGCCATTTGTACAGACCTCAAAGGCTTAAGGGTACAGAGTGGAACATAAGTTAGCTGTGCTGCACTGGAGTTCACAGAAAGGCAATGTCATCCTGGCATGGCTCTAAACATGTCTAGAATATCAAAACATGGGGAGAAGCTAGTCATCCCACAGAGCAGGGACGAAGCACTAGAGTCCACTGGTCTGGGCATCTTACTGATTTCACCGGAAAGCTCCCAGCCTGGGCTGCCATCAGAGTGGGTCTGAGCAGCCTCTTCTTAGACAGAACATTATGTGGATTGGATTACGTGGCTGTAAACTGATCAGTGCTTATTCACATGCTGTCAAACAATTGGACTGTTTAATAAGATTAGATTAGCAACTGGCTCCCTTCCTACAATTTTCTCACTGCAGGATTCCATTCAGAATCCTTCCGAGAAAAGTGTCGTAGGGAAGTAGTAGAGTTGTACGATGCTCGGCATCTTCCTTCCTGAGGAAGACATAGCTGTAAAAGACTTCCAAGTCTGCTGCCCAGAACCACCTGTGCACCCAATAATACGCCAGAGTGTAGGGAAGATATTGAAGAAAATTTGTCTTCATTGGTTGATGTGAGCATTTGTCTATTAGCTTTTATCTGTTCCTGTCTGTGAGGTGATTTCTGTGCTGTGATCAGGGGTCAAGTAAATTCACCCTTTGGTCTCATTCTCCCGAGCAGGGGAAGACATGAGATAAGATTTTCTGTTTGGTCTCATTCTCTTAAGTAGGGGAGACATGAGATGATGTTTGCTGTTCTGTCTGTGCTGTGAGGTGATGGTTAGCTTAGGGTTAAAGAAATAACTGATCAGGGGTTGAGAGAATTCCCTCTTTGTTCTGTCTGTTTCGCCCACATCAGCAGATGAAGTGAAGAAGTAGCTAAGTTATATCAGGACGACGTGAAAGGCATGTTGCCAGTCTTTGGAAGACCTTGGGCTGAGGTTCCCAAGCAAGAACAGTAGATATTGCTTATCCGGATGAATTGCCCCTTTGGCCGGATGGGCAACATTCGTATCAGTAACTGCCGGACCCTCCCGGAACTGGCCATTCCCAGAGGGGGAGGCAGGAACAAAGATCCGAACTCTAAGGTACATCTGAGAAAATATATAAGACAGGTCTCAGTTGGCAGTATTATTAATTATTATTTCATCATTTGGTCATTTTGCCATTGGTGATTTCTTATCATTCTAACATTTTGAAGACTTCCAGCAACATGCAGCTTACAACACCAGGGGCTGTCCTGACTTCCAGTCGCGAACCTGATGATGGCTGGCTGTTTCCCAGCCTCTCCAGTGTTGTTCCCCACGGTTAGCCTTCTTGAGAACTTGTCAGCATCTAGAGAACTTGTATGCAGCTTGTAGCTTACAATGTCAGAAGACGTCCTAACGTCTAACAACAACAACAACAACAACAAAAACAGCAGCAGCAGCAACAGTCTTCAGATTGGTAATACCTTGAAAATTTATAAGCTAGCATCAGAAGACACCTTGATTTCTAACAACAACAACGCCAACAGTAGCAACATTCTTGGTACCTAACAAGCAGCGTGTGGGAGACGCCTGAGTTTCTTTCAGCTACAGACCTGGCAAAGTTTTGATTTATGACTTTTCCAGTGCTGTTCTTCCCCGGTTTGGTGAGCTTTTGACATCTATTGTAATAGTTACTATCCTATAGAGCACAGTACTGCTTTTGGATACTCCTTACTGATGTTATTTGTGTATTTAGCCAAGTGATTTTTGATCAATAGTAAACATATGTTGGGATCTCTTAAACTTATATGTATGTGTACTCCTTTGACATGACATTGTTATCAATGTATATAGTTTAGTCTTAACCACCTTTACTTTCTGTCAATAGCACATTCTAGTAATTGCCTTTGTCTTTTGCTATTGCACAGTGCTAAATAAATTGATTAGATATTGCTAAATAAATAATCAATTAGCCCCATTCTAGCGTGTGTTCCTCCTCCTCCTTTTCCCCCCACTGGTCATTACACAGAGAAAGCCCAAAGTGAAGGGAGTGGTAATGTGGACAGGTAATGTGGTATTCTTGAATGGTACACCTCACAATGTGTGTGCAGGCGATTCACCGATGGATTGAGAGTCAAGGTCTGCCTCCAAAGGCTAGAGTATAACAGATCCAATAGTGAGTACATCCAATAGTGAGGCAGAATTTCACAATTATGTAATTGTTAAGGGATTGGTATAAAGGTTGTGGAATCACACAGACCTGCCCTTTTAAATCCCAGTTCCTTCACTTACTAATTTTGAGAACTTGGTGAACTGATTTAACGTCTTCAACCTCATTTAGTTTCCTTCTGGTAATACCTACTTATAGCAAATGGACCCAAGCCTACCTGCTTACTCACAAATATTAGATCTGCCCCAAAGTATGTTATTCGGTTCTTTTTGATAGAGAGTAGGTAGTTTGTAATCGTTACAAGTAGATGAGGGCTATAGGTTTCCTCCTCCAAAATCTGTCTATCAGGTGCTGCTTTGCAATGAAAGCAAGTCTCAGGCCAAATTCTCAAATTCTGCCACAGATAAGGAGGCACAAAACCATCATTCAATCGGTTCTGAGAGTGTGACAAAGTCCCTGTCATTCTCTTTAGGTGACTATGACAATTTTTTTGGAGGTATAATGCTGCTTAAATTTCTAGCAGAAGCCAGGTAACACCACCCTTTCTTCAGAACCTTAAACCCAGGGATTCCTTTTTGAAGCAATTGGGCTATTGGGTGACTAGATTTTTATATTCTATTTTAGTAATGGAGAGAGAAAGCACCTGTACAATACTTTTAGCCCATCCAGCATCTGGAACCTTCTTCATTTCACCAGTGAGAAATGATTTCTGTTGTTATGCTAGTTAATAAACCTTTGGTGTTGACCAGAGATCGCAATAGCTAAAGGACTAAAGTAGTTTTGTAGTAACTGCCTCTGGAATGTGTGATTCTAATAGGATCTTACAAGGGCTAACTAACTAGGTATCCTTAGAGTGTGTTTTCCTAATTAGAGTCTTTTGAATATTACTCAATCATCCTAAAGTGGTTTTAATTAGGGTAATTAATTAGGACTACCCTAAGGTGTAGATTGAAACACACACACACACACATTATTACTACCTATGCTGACATATTCAAAGTTAAAGACAACAAAGAATACTTCAAAGAATGAAATGATGAATGTTAGAATTAAATGATGCATATTAGGGACTCAGTGCCCACCAAATACTAAATAGCAGCCATTAACGTTATGTAAATTTGTATTTCTCATAATAACATTAACAGAGTTTGGGCCAAATAAGGCCATCCGTCATGGTGGTTGGCTCAGTATGGTAGAAGAAAGTCCAGTGGTGAGTGACAGCCTGTCCTGAATTGTAGGATGAATGATACCCCCTTTGCAGCCACCAGAAATACATGGATGGTGGGGGAGATTTCCAAGGGATTGAAATTCTTGGGTGAGGGGTGAGGATGGCTACAGAAAGCTTTAGATACTAAAATTAATGTGATGTTAGTAGATATCACTAGACAGTAAATTCCATAAGGACAGGAAATTCTTTCATTTCCCCCCTGCTATACCTCCATGCTCAGAACAGGACCTGGTATATTGTAGTTGCTCAATAGATAGTGTGAGTGAATGAATAAATTAATTTTGAAACTTCATTCTGTTTCTCTTGAGTATGTTCAGAGCTTAGTGCTATTCTAAGCGTAAAGTAGATGCTCAATGAATGTTTACTAAGTAAATGAATGAATGAATGAATGAATGAATGAATGAATAATCGGTTGAATGGACAAATGGAAGAATTCCCTAAAGAATATTGGCAAACTAGATGAGAACAATTCTTCATGGAAATCCAGAAATGCTGTATTTATAGCAACTCCAATGAGCAACTCCAATGAGTATCTTAGATAAGATGGTATGACTATAGCGGCATTATAACCAAACGAACGTCCCTGCCTGAACAATATAGATGAACAGATCTAGAATGACCTGAATGAAGGGCTCTTGTATAGTTGTTGGAAGGCTCCCTTCCACGCTCATCATAACTTTTATTTAGGGATTGTCATTTTCCTTTCTTTATGGTATTTTTTGATGAACAGAAGTTCTTCATTTTAATATCAAATTTATCAATCTTTTCTTTTTGGTTGACACATTTTTGTATTTGTTTAAGAAATTATTTACTACTTTTCCAAGTTTAAAACTATATTCTTCTATATTTTTTACTAAAGCTTTGAAAATTTCGCCTTTCTCAATTGTCATCAATCCATTGAGAATCGATATTTTGTGCATGGTGTGAGGTAGGAACACAATTTAATTTTTTACCTCCATATCATTATTCTCCCAGTCATGATTTAAACACTATTTTAGTAAGTAGTCCAATAATTACATTTCATCATTTTAAACTGTTTTTTACTAGAGGGTGTTTTTTTGGGGGGGCAGTTATATAAATAATGTTAATGTCATCCCCCCAACTGACGTGAGTGGGAGCCTGGCGTTAGGAATTGGACGTGAGGTGACTTACTCTCTCCCCACTTCCTCCCCCTCAGCTCTGTTTATAGTCAAGTCTGAGACAGGCCAACACTTTCTTTTTCTTGCAAGTTCCTCATCTACTGAGGATGTCAGTATTTGGTGTGTGGGGGGTCCCTTCTTGATTCTAGAATTTCTGCTTTCCCTTCTCATTCTGCTTTGTTCTCTTCCAACTTTGTACCTCATATGTGGTCCAATAAAATCAAGGCTTTGGGCTACAAGAATAGCAATTTTAGTACTAGATTTTTTTTCTCTGTTGATATTGACCTCTAGGATTTTGAAAATTCACTTTAATTTTCTGACAGCTCATCCATGCATTAAAACACAGTTTAACAATTTAATTCAAACTTTTCAGTATTCTGTACCATGAAGGAGTCTCTAAGGACTTAGTCTCTCATGTTGAAATAGAAGTCTATGGTTCTTTGTGTTTAAATTTTTGATCCATATGGAATTAATGTTTAAATATTAAAGGGTGTAGTAAGGATCTTACTTTATTTTTTCTAAAGTCATCCCGTTAATCCAATTATTTATTGAAAAATTCACAAAGTGGCAGTTTTAGCCTGCCAATACTCAACATCTCATAGGGAAAAGAACATTAATACAAATATGAATAAGACATAGTCCCTCTCTTGGAAGAGCTCACATAAAACAAATGACTCCTATTATTACCATTTGCCAACTTGCATTGGAGATGATCAACTTTTCTACCACCAGGGCAATTTGAGCTAGAGATGTACTCTTTCTAGCCCAAAATATTTATAGATATACATATACTGCTGAGAGTATGAGGATAACGGAGGATATATTAACAATTATTTTCATGTTCATTGTTGTGTTACTATACATAGTAGATGAGTTTCAGAAAATTTGTATTAAATTTAAATCATATTTTACATTTCCTTGGCAAGTTCTCTATTTAAAGGGTTTTTACTTTGAATTATTTTCAAAATCATTTTGAAGAGTACGTAATGACTTCCCTGATGCAAATAGGAGTTTTCATTTACTAGGTTTCTTAATGCAAGATATACTTACATAATTCAGGTTCTTTTCTAAAGGAGGAAGAAAAATATAAGGAGACTATCTTAAAAGCAAATCAATGTGTGTTTTTAAAAATGCAATTGTTGGAACACAGACTTAAAGACATTTCTTAACGATCACTTACATGAATTGAATTTGCTTGCTTCCACATGCAAAGCAACATTTTTGATGATTTTTTTTTCAAAAGCTGATTTTTAAGCTTTGTAGGGTAGGTGCCAAATGGTATTTTAAAAACACACATTTAAAAAAAGAAGAACGTGCAGTTTTGCCTGGAGTGCAGATGGAGCCTGTGTCAATTGAAGGCATTTTGCCTAAGGACACAGAGAAAATCACTTTTTCATAAAGACCATAAACTCCACTTTTATGTTTCTGTCCATCTTGATTTGTGAAAGCTGGAAAGGAATAAGAGGTTTATGGGGCCAGTTGTTTCAACAATCTTATTGCTCAAATTTTGTATCTATTATGCTGCAAAAATTATTGACCTTCAAATTAATAATGAAGGAATAGGATGTTTGGTTATTTCTTATTACTTCTCTTACTGATTTATGTCTATTATGTACAGATAGATCCTAATTCTATTTTATATCTACATCTAATTATCTAATGTATATCTTCTATAGCTCCTCACCTTGGCCTTTCTAGCACACAATATATTAATACCTTTAAAATGATAGTAGTCCTCTCATTATCAAGTGTTACCCTATGCCAGGCATTGTCCTAAGGAATGTAGCGGAATCATTTCATTTAAACAAATGCAATGCAAAACAGAAGTGAAGAATTAGAGAATGTTTGAGAGGTCAGGGGCAAAGGCAGGATCTCAGCAAGCACTTTGACTTTAAGCCTTTCCCTTTACCACCCTGAGGATCTTTGTAAACACATGAATGTGAAACTGCCAGTAAGAACATGATGTAAGTCTTCATTTATTGTCATGGAAATATGTCTATTACATGTTGTTAAGTACAAAACAGGTTATAATACAGTGCATGCATTAGGATCCCATTTTTATAAAAATAAATTTGTGTACGTGCAAAAATGGCTGGAAAGATAGACCCCTAAATGTTAATGGCAGTTACTAGTGATTTTTAAAATAATTGTTTTTAAATTGTTGAATTTCATTTTTTAGTCATGGTTCTTTATTGCCGGCAAAAATTCCGGGAAAAAAAAATAAGCAGCAGTACATGGCTGTAAGTGGGATCTTTGGTTTTAATACCATATGCTACTGCATGACTTACAGATTATAACCTATTTTTTTAAATTATGAATCCAATTCTCATATTATCATATAGTTGAGATAAAATTAATCTGCCTGGTGATCATTTTTCATAACTTGTTTATTTTTAAAAATGAACTCATTTTTATACCTAAAGAAACAAATATAATATTGTATGTTAGCTTTGTAATAGAAATCTTTAAAAAACTATTTTAAAAATGAGCTCATTTTTGTCTGCTTTTTCCTATATTGTTTAGCCTTATTGTGGTGGTGTCAGGCTACAGAAATCTGCACAAACTGGCCATACCAAAAAATGGGGGAAGGAACTTACTGGCTCATGTGACTGAAGTGTCAAGGATCTTAATGTCATCAGGTACCGGACCCATTTCTCTGTGATTCATTTGCCTCTGCTCTCCTTGCTGTGACAGGCCTATTCTTATTCTGGTTACTCATCCTAATATAAAATGTCTGTAGCTATTTCGGGCTCCACATCTTTATCCTGCTGTATTCAGAGAAAGAAAGACCATGACCTCTGATAGCTCTTGGGGAACCCTAAAGAAGCATCCTTCCCAGAGAAGCCCCAGCAAATGTCTCCTTGTTTCTTATTGGACCAAATAGGGTTACCTGTATATTCTTGAGCCAATTACTAAAACCAGGAGCTGGAGATACATCAAAGCTGAGAGGGGAACAGTTCTCCAAAGGAAAGCTTACATGCTGTTGATGGGAAACGAAGAAAATGGAGGCTAGAGAAGCCACCAACCATTCGCTATCACATTCTCATTGGCTTTCAGATTGTGGCTCTTCATAAGCACTTCCCCTCAACTTCTCCCTCCCCCAACACACACACATTCTTAACCCTCTCTTACTTCATTGTAGGCAGCTTTATTGCACTTATCTACAGAATAATTTTTCTCATTAAAGCTTTTATCCTCCCATCAAGAATCCAACATAACTTGCCTTTGGCCATGGCAGCAAAATCAAACTCTAATATCCATTAAAATTTGCTCTCCTCACCATTCACCACCACTTGATTAATCATCCTAAACGAAGTTCTCATTTTGCTCCTTCCTTTTGGAAAATCTTCAGTGGTTTCCTGCGGCATAACAGGTAAAGTTCATTCACCTATCCTGTCATTTAAAAATGTCAACGATCTGGCCTCATTTATAATTTAACTTTTTCTCTTGATCTTCAGAAAACATCATATTCTCTCTAACCTCCACAACCCTGAAAACACTGTTTCCTTCCACCTGGAAATCATTCTTTTCATAGATCTGAGTAATGAAGTAACATTCCATGCTATGTACTTCTGCATACTTATATCTTTCTCTGTGTAGTATAACTGTTCATTAAAATACAAACAATGGCAACATTTATATAAATGCATAGTTCATTGATAAATTTATGTATTGATCATGCTGTGTAATGTCCTGCATGAGCAGGTGCCCACCAATCTCCCAGCTCCGTGTTACGTCCTCTATTTCTTGCTTGCTACATCTTTGCCACGTAACACATGTTCAATGCTGTTTCCTGTTTAGGGACTCTATACACATATCCTCCTCCCAAGCCATGCTTTCCCCACGTCTTGACCTGGATAAATCCTACTCATTTTTTAGTTGGTTCCATGAAAGTTATGTCTTTAGGAAAACTTTCTCTGACTCCCAAAAGTAGGTTTGGTCCTCCTATTACCTGCTTTTGTAGGACCCTTTACTGTTCCTTTATGACAGTTATTTCAGTTGTAATTAATTATTCATTGTTTATCTCTTTAATGTCTATTTCTCCTAACACACTAGAAACGTCTAGTACAATGACTGGTACTAGTGGGTGCTCATTTATTGTTGAATAAATAATGGTGGGTACTTTTTCCCCCACCATGACGCTTTTTTTCACCGATCTTCACTGGCTGACAGTACTTAATCTAACATTGGTTTTATCTTTGGATAAAACAAAGCACCCAAATCATTTGATTATATTTAGAAATATTCCAGGAAATAGACGTGAACGATCAGCTCTAGAACTTTGAAACTAACTTTACTTCCAGCTATTCTTGGTCTCTTCTCCTGTCCTTAATCATCTCACTCATCTAACAAGTGAGTCATTCCTGTAATATAACATTTAAGAAGGATCTCTCCTTTGCTTTATGCCCTATTCTCTGTCTTCTTTGGACAAGTACAATGCGTAAGAGAAAGATGATAAATATTACATGAGCACATCTTCATCATGCCTGGGATTTTCCAATCCATAGCATTTGTGTGTGTTATGTGTGTACAGCCATTGCTTTAGTTTCAAATAAGATCTAATAAAATGCTATTTTTTAAATCAAATATCAGAAATCCAATTAAGCATTCAAATGGACTCCAATATTCTTTTAATTTGGTCATTCTTTTTGACAATTTCAAGACCTATTTAGTCAAAATCTTATACTCTATAAACTGAGACTTTAAAGTTTCAGAATGAAGTTTGGAAAAACTAATTTCAGGTATTTTCTTACTGATCTTACTATATTGTTCTATGAGGGCTATAGAGATAAATGTTGTTCTTCTTACTTGGAAAAAAAAGGTGGGAATGGGAATGATATTAATGGCCCCTCTGTCTTTGCAGCAATGGAAATGTTCTAAATCTTGGCTGTTCAATATGGCAGCATTAGCCACATGTAGCTATTGAGTACTTGAGATGAGGCTAGTGCAACTGAGAAACTGAATTTTTAATTCTATTTAATTTTAATTAAATAGTCACATGTGGCTACTGGCTACTGTATTTCACAGCACAGCTTCATTTGTTCAAAGTAATGGATGAATGGGGTTCTAGATGGTAAAAAAAAAAAATGACTCAAGAAATCAGTGTTAATTCTCGTCCCCTCTCCCTTCATTTTTAGGTAGGGGAGGGAACTATTCAAAAACAGACGCTTGTTTCTAATAGGATGCCCTAGCTACACTGGACATTCCATGCTGTAAAAATTACACATCACCTCATCTGAAATACTGAAAGATAGATTTCCACAAAAAATGATTTGTTAAGCACGTTTAAACAGATACACTCCATTTCTTCTCTCTCATAAGGCGCAGACGAAGGGATGTTTCAAGTGTTCCAAATCATACCAATAATATGAGCACATATTATGCCTGAGTATTTGTGGAAATGTTGCACATCCACCCAACTCATCACCTGTTAAGTCACATCTTTGTTTAATTTTCATGAATGAAATGAGTCATAGTCATTTCATTCATGGGAATTGGTGCCAGTAAATTTCTAAGAGTTCAATTGCCAGTTTCTGGAGTTGAGAAACAAATATCTTATTATAAACAGGCTAAATGCAGAGCTTTCTGTCTTGTTTCCACCTTGGAAAAGTAATTTCATATTTGATCTAATAAGTCAGTTTCTGGAAGAATATTTGTTGACGTCATTTTTGTTATTCCCTGCAGGTTTGATATGAAAAAAATCGCCTGGTCACGTTCAAAATGGTAGACTAGCATGAAAAAGTGTCTTTCTGCCTGTTGTAGCCCCCATGCCTCTGCAGTCACAATTTAGGGGTGGTTTTACCCTAGTATAAGAGAAATGCTGTTGTAAAAAGACAGATTTGGAGGTACACTGGGCAGAGCAGCTGGGAATTGATCTCCTTAAAGCACTGGTTTCATCATATCCATGTTTATATTGTGGCTGCTGTTTGTTGTCTGCAGAGACAAGGCGGAAGTCTGCCCGCATTCAAATCTCTCCATAATCACGCAAGCGAGACTTACAAGGTGAATCACACTGCAAAGGCCCACATTTAAATTTTATGTGAATTTTGATCAAAACTAACATCAAGGTCAGCCTTGAAGGCAAAGAGGAAAAGAGAATATTCCATAAAAAAAGCAAGTTGCAGCATTCTGGAAGAGAAGACAGGTTTTCTGTCTGATGGCCCTACAGCCATGATTGTAGGTTTGGGAACAGAAAGGCATTTTTCATGCATGCTGTTACTATTTTCCATGTTCTAAGTCCCATAACTCACCATGTCCTTATTGAGCACCTACTATAGGCAAAAAAACTGGGCTCAGTGGCACAGGGGGATCCATTTTCAGCCTAGTTGATTACTTAAGCTATGCATTTTTTTTAATGAATTTTTTTTTTTTTAAATTTCAAAGACGGAGAAAAATTGAAAAACTAACACAGTGATCCTCCATATATCCATCACCCAGCTTCGCCAATTAGCAAACATTTGCCATTCTTGAATCATTTATCCTTTTCTGTTGTAGTTATTATGGCTAAATATTTTAAAGCAAATTCCAGATTTCACGTCATTTCCTCCTAACTGACTTGTACACATCTCCCCCAAATATTAGCATTTTCTTCCATAACCTCATTAGCATTTTCTTCCATAACCTCAATATTCTTAACATACACTCAAGAATATTAAGAATATTTCCTTGATATCCTCCAATAACCAGTCTATATTCAAATTTTTCTCATTATTCAAAAACATCTTTTTTAAATTGGTTTGCTCAAAATAGAAACCAAACAAGGCCCATATACTCAATCCAAACCAAGTTTTACTCTCTATCTATTATCATATATATATGTATCTATACATATATATACACACATATATACATATATATGTGTATATATATGTATATATGTATATATACACATATATATGATTGACATGTTGAAGAAATCAGGTCAGCGGTCCTACAGTCCCTACACTCCCAAATTTCTCTTTACTTCCATGTAGTGTCACTTATCTTGATTCTTCATCCCTCTATTTTCAATAAACTGAAATTTAGATCTAAAGACCTAACTAGATTTATGTCCAGTGTTTTTTGGCAAGCATACTTCATAAGTGAATCTATGTGCTACCATGTTCCATCACATCAGGAGGTACACAGTGTTGGTTATCCCACTCTCGAAGCATCCTCCCTACTCCCAAGACTTAAAGGTGACCTTGGCATTTAACCCTGCAGCGCCTCATATAGAAAATAGAGATGATCATACCACGTACTTCTAACATTTGTTGTAAAGAATAAATTATGTAATCTTTGCAAAGACTGTAACATGGTGCCTGGTACATTGAAACACTTAAAATGTTAACTATTCTTGTGAATAAAACACACAAAGTATTTATTAGGTTGGTGCAAACGTAATTGCGGTTTTTGCCATTGGTTTTTACCTGCTAAACCACAATTACTTTTGCACCAACCTAATAGTATAGTACTAGTCTAGGGGGTACTTCATGACGTTATATACTATTATTGTCATTATAAATTATTTTGGCTGAACAGATCAGGGAAATTTGATTTGGTAGAATTATTTGAAGGATGAATGAAAGGAGCATACACACCAACAGACTAAGTCTGCAAGAAATCTCTCGAGTATCTTTTCAGGACTAGATTGTAAGATTCAAGACGGGAGGAATTCATTAATTCCTGTATCCACAGTATGTATGCCAGTGCACAGCCCTCAATATTTGGGTGAGTAAAAGACTGCAAAAAACTCAACTTCAGACCCTTATTCTGGTCCCTTATTGCACAATCCCCTGCCCCCACCCCCTGTAGCACCCGTATAACAATAAAAAAATTCCCCTTGTTGCCATCTCTGGACACCTGCCTGCTACCCCCAATGCATAGATAGTTTGGGCCCTTCACTTTTACCAATGTAAATTGGACCAGTCTTTCATGCCTGTCTCCTCCGGAAGGACCTTTCTAAGACTTTTCCACCTTAAATCACTCTTTTCCATTTCTCATCACCCATGTCACTTACTGTTTGCCTACACTTAACAAATGCTTACACTTAACAAATTTGTAGGTTGTCTTGATTTCCAGTAATTCCCTATACTTCCATCTTATTTCATGCAATTACATTGTGAACTCTTTGATGGCTGAGAAGATGTTTTCTTCCTGTCCAACTTCTATTCTCTTCTCCAACACTCATCCCCAACACAAACACCTGGCACAAGACTAGAGGCATAGCAAAACTTTATATCAACACCCTCTACTAATTTAGTCCCTCCTCATTATACTTTTTCAATGTATTTGGAAATTCGAGGATATAGTCATTAATACACCACCGGGATAAGGTTGGTTGTGGTTCTCTGCTCACAAGCACTCTGTTCCTACCTTTTCTACCACTTACCACACTGCATAAAAATGGTCTGGTTGTGTGCCTGTGTCCCCATCAGACTGATGGGGTGCCAGAAGCAAAGATTATGGATCTCCACCTCTGTTGCCCCAGGAACTAGTGTAGGGCTTGCTACATAACAGATGTTCGGTCAGTCAGTGATGAATTTAAGAAACAGTGGGTCACCCAATTTGACGAATTCACTTTTGGTCCAAAATAGAATTTTGACTGATTATTGGACTGATTTAGTTCATCAACAAATTGCAATGCTTGAACCAACTACTTATGTAGGCCCAGTCCTCATGAAAATCTGAAAGATATTTCTAGGAAGCAGATAAAATGAGACCTACAATTGAAATGGAAAAATAAAATTAAAGGGAGACATGAATTACTAATGGCGTTATTGTTCTATTCAGGAACATTGTGGAACTTTCAAGGTTTTAAACCTGAAGAAAAACTCTAGCAGCAGAATTTCAGACAGGAGACAGAGAGCGAGAGCTATTTTGAATGGTGAAGCCTCTTGATATTGCTTAATTCACACTATAGTTCTCTCCTTCCTTCTAGAAGCTCTAGTATTGCTCTGGTTTCCCCACCAAGCAACCAAAACACTGCAGCTTCAGGTCCTAAGAGGAATCCTCTCTGTTCATGTTGCAGGTGTGTTTCTTTCACTGCTTGGGGTGGGGCTCATCACTCAGATGCAGCATGTCCAGGTTGTGTTCACACACCTTCCTTTGAATCCTGAGCCCAGGTATAAGTCAGACACCCCCATGCTGGCATTCAAGAGAAGAGTTGGCATTTCAGTGTTTTCAACACTGACATCTTCTGGTTCAGTGGCCCAGCCAAAAGTAAAGAAAAAGTTTGGTATCCAATTATCATTAACCTTTGAGACAAAACGATGTCCTTACTTGTCTATTACTCTACCTGACTATTGCCTGGTTTGAAAAAAAAAAAATAGCTCTCTCCAAGAGCTGAGAAAATTGACACTGGTAATTTAACACAATTTAGTTAAAAGATAATTCTCCTCTGTCATGAGCCAGAGTTGATTTTTAGAGAATTATTACCACTCATTGTTCATTGAGTTTTACCTTTTTGAATTTCCATTGATGTAGCCTGATGGGTTACTAAGAAAAATATTATGATTTTAAATTGCATTTTGGCATCTTATAAGAATATTTCACACTGCTTAACATCTGTAGTCAACAGATGTTAAACACAACTCCCTCAATAACTGAAATTTGGCAAAATGTATACTAGTTAGAATAGCTTAAAATTAAAAATATACTTCTAGGAACATGATACAGGCAGATGAAGTACTACTTGTATATGTTTTACATTAAATATAAAATATTGTATTATACATACCATCCCTCTGGGAAATGACAGGTTTCAGGGAAAGAATAAGAATATCCAGGAGACATTCAATCCCACAACACCAGAGACATTCTATAAGCGGGGTTGTGTCTATGGTCACTGCCAACTGCAGTGAGAACCCTTTCTTAAGTACTGTTATTAATTGTGGTTAACTCTGGAGGCTAGCAAAAGCAAAGCTTTGAGGCAAACAAGTTTGTCCTTCTCCTTCCTCTTTTGGTATCTCTTTTCTTTGACTCAGATTACCCGGTAGCTTCCATGAAGATTGATTCCAAGATTAAGACCTCAGACTTAATTTCAGATTAATCAGTCAACCTTCAGTTAATTCAGGCAAACATCCAGTCAGGTGTGTGTGTTTGTGTGTGTGTGTAAGAAACCTAATTAATGTTTCACCTACTGTTGACTAGTTCACCAACTGGCCCTGTGCTCTCTGTCATGGCTAGCATGGCTTAAAGAAATCAGAGATGATTATGCATTTCATTTCAATCACAACTTTCAACAATCTACTCCCGTGACCCCTATGACAGTTGTCAATTCAGGGCTTAGCTGAGAGTTGTTTCCTTTCCTCTTGTTGAATTAAAATCCAGATGGAAACCCCCTTTCCACAGCAAGCATCCAGAAGGCTGTAGCAGAATGAACAAGAAGCCCACATTTTTGATCCCTGAATGACTAAGTTCTCAGTCACAGGAAATGTATTTGAGATTCTGAGATTCAGTATTTGAGATTCTGGTTTCTATATGAAAGCCTTCAATAGACACATATCTGCCTAAACTCATGATGTCATTATTTTCCCTGCTCTTCCATAGCTTAAAATCATACTGAGGAGATCTGATTGAAACACATCAAGTAATAGAAGAGTAGAGGTATAGTAATGGTTAATTTTACATGTCAACTTGGCCAGGCTATGGTGCCCAGTTATTTGATCAAATGCCAGTCTAAATGTTACTGTGACGTAGATTTTTGACTCAAGACTACTGAAACATCAAGTCTTAGCTGAATTTGCAGCCTGCAGACTTGCTCTACAAATTTTGGACTTGCCAGTTGCCACAATTGCATGGACCAATTCCTTAAAATCAATCTCTCTCACATATATAAATATAACATCCTATTGGTTCTGTTTCTCTGGCAAACCCTGAGTAATACAGGTATATGTATATATAACATCTTGGTTCAGAGAAGGTGACGGTGGCCAGGAGGAAGTAGGGTAAGCTTCACAGAGAGGTAAATAGAATTAAGCTAGTAGAAGTGTGATGGAAGTGGTTCATCAAGAAGGGCACTCAGCTGGTACAAAGAGCTGGAGATTGGACCTATGCCCTTGAGGGGATCAATGGAGAGTCCGAGCCTGATATTTGGGAGGTTGTGTGTTAGAGAGCAGTGGTTTCTAAGACTGAATGGATTGGTGGGACCCAAGGAGTGATATGTAGAAAAGAACCTCTTCCTTTTTCTTTCATGCAGGGGCTTAGAAGAAATTACTGCATTTTACAGAAAATTGAGTCATCTTTTCTGAGCATGATGACAGCAGAGTCCACGTCAGGCTGTCTGCAGCTGTCCCCAGCCATCATCATATCCTCTCTCCTTCCTACTTAGCCCTAGAGGCATTTTTCTTTTCCCAAGAGGGAAGCCCTCAAAAGAAACTTTAAAAGAGTCTTGTCAAGGAAATATTGAGAGCAAATGAGTGTGAAGGTATATTCACAACTGGACAAACCTTGAGAGGAATTCTTGAGTCAGGAGATGGATGAAGAGGTGGTAGAAAGAGGGTTCACTTCTGAGAGAGTAGAGAAATTCTGAGAGTCCAGGAGAACTAGAAATTCAGGAACCAGGAGAGTAAGCATTCCTGTTTATACAAGTATCACAGACTATTTGAACAAATGGATCTTTTAAGTGATGTTTAAACGAATAGACAGGACCCACATCTCAGGGTCAGAAATGATGCTTATGCAATTGACTCTGTCCCTCTGGAGAAGCTGCCACCAGAATAAGAGGGTGAGATGACAATAAACATTCACACCAAATTTATTGTAAAAATATTAGGAGAGAGGCAAAAAAAGAAAACAACTGTCCTTAATCCTAACACTTGAAAAATTACATGATGTAAGAAGTGAAGTTCTCCATTCTGAATCTCTAGCCCCATTACTTGTAGAGAACATGAATCTTATTTTACAAACTCAGATGTACAAGAAATAGTACTTTATTTATTTTACATAAATTAAACCCAATTCTGAGCCCACAGCCACTCTCCTCATCCTATAAGGTTATTAGGAATTCAACTAGAAATTCAGCCGCTATTGTCACCTTCAGGGTTGGGCAAGGGTCCCAGGGTTTTATGTAACACCAAGTCTTGGGGAGGTATCTTTAAGCGGTTGGATTTAGTGTATGATAGATACTGCTGAGACGTCCGTGGTCTCAGACCCCAAGATCTCTTTTAGTTCTGACTCCTCTCCTGCCTTTTTTAAAGCCAGGAAAAACTTTGTGAGGCTTTAGAATTCCTAGACCAATCCATCTGAGGCCTTCCTCCTCCTGAGAATGCTCCAGGACTCACAGACTATTTCCATTTCAGAGGCTTTCCCTTCTCTCTCCTGTTCCTCCAAGATACCAAATGTAACCTCCTCAATGGGTTTAACTTTTATAGAATTGCAGATCAGGATCAGAAGTGTCTTGAAGACAACATTGACTTCTGGCCCTATGACAAAATTTTCTCTTGTGGCAAGAGACCACAAAAAGGCCTGACCTGCTTCTTACAATGGAGGAAAAGAAGAAACACAGGGAACACAAATACAAGTTAATATTGCAAAAATCAATCCACCACACACTGTTGAGAGTATGGTAGGTATATTTCCAGAATTTTTTTTGTGTGTGTGCTTATAAAGCAAAATACCTATCTACATATAAGATTTTCTTTTTTAAACAAAAAGGAGATCAGAGTTCTGGACAAGATAGTGCAGTAGGCAAATACTGTGCTTCCCTTCTCTCACGATCACATCAAAATTACAACTAAACTACAAAATAACCATCGTTGAGAATCGCCTAAAATCTTGCTGAACCCAAGTCCTACAACTAAGGACATATAGAAGAAGCCAGCTCGAAACTGGTAGGAGGGCCAGAGATGTGGAATGAGCTGGTCCCACACCGGCGTGAGATCATTAAAGATCCAGAGTGATATTTCGGTTGTGAATATGCTCCCCACTCCCCAGAGAAGCAAGGGGACCCAGCTCTTCCCCAGCCCAGAATTTCAGTGCTGGGGAGAGAAGGCCCCATAATTTCTGGTTGTGAAAACCAGTGGAGATTGAGGCTGAGTGAGACAGGGTCCCTGAAGTCCCAGGCACTCCTCTTAAAGGAACTGCACAAGGGCTTACTCTGAGCTCCAGCACTGGGCCAGCAGCTGAAGAGGCAACAGGGACATATGGTGGGGAACTGAGTTGTCTGGCTTCAGGATGGGGCTGGAGGGTCAGCTTTCTCCTGATGAAGGAGCTGGCAGAGGCCACTGTTTCCTTGTTGAACCCTCCCTCTTCCCAGCATGCAGACGCAGGTGGCTGCCATATCTGAATCTCCATCAAGCTGGCTAATGCTGTTCATTCACCATGGCCTGGTGATTCTAGAACCCACACCACACAACTTTCGGGTACATCCAAGCTGCTTCCAGTGGCTTTTTCCTACAAACTGCCTTCCTTGGCTCATGCTGCAGACTTTCCTAGGGTCTCTCAAAGATTTGCGGAACCCAGACAAGCAGCATCTGGCTTGAGCATGTCCTGTACCAAGCCTTTCACTAGTGGCAGCCAGCCATGGTTTGAGGCTTGGCCTCTCAAGGGACTTCCAAGCACGGCACGGGTGGCAGCCATCTGCAGATTGCTTTGGGGCTCCTGCCAGGTACCTGCAGGTGGGACATGGGCTTGGGATGAACTTGACCTGCAGGATGTCCTCTCCCAGGTGGTCCTGGTGCTGACACCCTCTCAGCAGCCAACTTTGAAATGACTGCCTCCAAGGACAATACACCCAAGAGGTAGACTGAGCAGGCTCAGGAGCCCTACTGAGGCAGACCCTGCTCTGTAGGGGTAGCCCCTGAACCACAACTCCTCCACTGTAGTCATGGACAGTTCTCATAGCCAATGAGCCCGAGGGTCAATCTCTCCCATTGATGTGCAAAAGGCAACCAAGGCTAAATTATAAAAGGAGGGCACACACAATCCACACAAGGGATACAAGGTGAGTGCGTGGCACAAGTGACAAGACAGACTGTGCCACTGAGCCCCACAGCACAACTACTATATAAGGCCACTCTACTAAGACCAAGAGACATAGCAGCCCTACTAATACTTAGAAACAAACACAGGGAGGCAGCCAAAATGAGGAGACAAAAAAATATGTCCTACTTAAACAAAACAAAACAAAACAAAAAAAACACAAACAAAAAAAACAGAACAAAGCTCCAGAAAAAGAACTAAACAAAATGGAAACAAGTAATCTACCAGACACAGAGTTCCAAAAACTGGTTATAAGGATGCTCAATGATCTCAGGGAGAACTTCAACAAAGAGACAGGAAACATAAAAATGGAGATAGAAAACATAAAAATGAACCAGTCAGAAATAAAGAATATAATAATGGAAATGAAGAATACATTATAGGGAATTAATAGTAGATTACATGAAGCAGAGTATCAAGTCAGTGATTTAGAAGATAAGGTAGCCGAAAACACCCAATCAGAATAGCAAAAATAAAAAAGAATCCAAAATGAAAAAAAATGAAGAGAGTTTAAGGGGCCTCTGGTACAACATCAAGCATACCAATAATCACATTATAGGGGTACCAGAAGGAGAACAGAGAGAGCAAACAATTGAAAACTCATTTGAAGAAATAATGACAGAAAACTTCCCTAATCTGGTGAAAGAAATAGATATACAAGCTCAGGAAATGCAGAGGGTCCCAAATAAGATGAACACAAAGAGGCTAACACCAAGACACAAATTAAAATACCAAAGATTTAAAGACAAAGACGGAATCTTAAAAACAGCAAGAGAAAAGCAGTTAGTTACCTACAAAGGAGCTCCCATAAAACTGTCAGCTGACTTCTCAGCAGAAACTCTGCAGGTCAAAAGGGACTGGCAGGAAATATTCAAAGTGATGAAAAGCAAGGACCTACAACCAAGATTACTGTACCCAGCAAAGCTATTATTTAGACTTGAAGGGCAGATAAAGAGCTTCCCAGACAAGAAAAGCTAAAGGATTTCATCACCACCAAACCAGTACTACAAGGAATCTTAGAGGTACTTTAAGATGAAAAATTTAAAAAAATAGAAAATATGAATAATAAAATGGCAGTAACTAAATACCTATCAATTACTTTCAACGGAAATGGATTAAATGCTCCAATCAAAAGATAGAGTGGGACTGAATGGATAAGAAAACAAGACCCTTATATATGCTGCCTACAAGAGATTCACTTGAGATTGAAAGACGCACACAGACTGAAAGTAAAAGGATGGAAAAAGATAGTTCCTGAAAATGGAAACAAACAAACAAAAACTGGAGTAGCAATACTTATACCAGACAAAATAAACTTGAAAACAAAAACTACAATAGATAAAGAAGGACCTAGTAATCCCACTTCTGGATATTTATCCAAAGAAATCCAAACTGTTACTTCAAGGGGATGTGCTCATCCATATGTTCATTGCAGCATTATTCACAATAGCCAAGATTTGAAGGCAACCTGGGTGTCCCTATATGGATGGATGGATGGATAAAGAAAATGGATACATATATACAATGGTATATTACTCAGTCGTAAAAAAGAATGAAATCTTGCCATCTGTGACAACATGGCTGGACCTAGAGGGTATTGTGCTGAGTGTAGTAAGTCAGGCAGTGAAGGACAAATGTCATTTGATTTCACTTATAAGTGGAACCTAAAGAACAAAAAAAACAAACAAATGAAACAGAAACAAACTCACAGATACAGAGAACATTTTGATGTTTGCCAGATGGGAGGGGTGTTGGGGTGGGTGAAAAAGGGAAAGGGATTAAGAAGTACAATGTGGTTGTTACAAAGTAGTCATGGGGATGTAGGGTTTAGCATAAGGAATATAGTCAATAATATTGTAATAACTATGTATGGTGTCAGATGGGTACCAGATTTATTGGGGTGATAGTAGCAGGGGCTTGGGGGTAGGGTGAAAAAGGTGAAGGGATTAAGAAATATAAATTGGTAGTTACAAAATAGTTATGGGGATGTAAAATATAGGGAATATAATTAATAATATGGTAATAACTATGTATAGTGCCAGGTGGTTACTAGTCAGGGGAAGCACCTAAATTATATAAAAGTCTAATCACTATGCTGTACACCTGAAACCAACATAAAATAATATTGAATGTCAATTCTAATTGAAAAATTTAAAAAGTGTGTGTGGTGGGGAGATAAAGAAGAATAAGAGATTCAAAGTTCCAGGTATAAAACAAATAAGTCATGGGAATGTAATATACAGCATAAGGAATGAATATAGTCAATAATACTGTAATAGCATGGTACAGTGTCAGATGGTTGCTGGACTTATCATGGTGATCACTTCTTTAACATAGGGAATACAATCAATAATGTGGTAATAACTCTGTACAGTGCCAGGTGGGTACTTTTGAATAACTATGATGTACACCTGAAACTAATATCATTTTGTACATTAGCTATATTTTAATAAATTTTTTTTTAAAAAAGATCAGACATATGCAGTTGCAAATTGCCCTTTTTCAATCGGTACAGCATGGATATTTTTCTAGATTAACCTTATTTTATTTATGACACTATCCATTCATCCATTAAGGGACCCAGGTTGCCTTCATATTTTGTCTCCACTACTAAATACTCAGGTTGTTTCTATTGTTTTATTCTTACAAACAATGCTATATTGTGCACATGTATGGATGTCTTTATGCTATTATTTTCTATCATTGCATCCAATAAGTAAACTGACTGAGTTGATTAAATGGTTAATGAATGCTGAACACTCAAGTTTATTTGCAAACTGCAGCATAGTTCTCTGCTTCCTGAACCGTGGGCTCTGGCCAGCGGTGGTCAGTTGGTGACCACAGTTAGTTTTCGAGAAAGACAGAGCCCAAAATTGAATTCCTCAAGATTCTAATCTTTATGAGTTTGATAAAAGTGGTACAGTGGGTGCAAAAAGTGATTCCAAACAGCTCCTTAGTTTTTCAGTCCTTCATTTTTTCTCAGTAAGCAGGACACTCATCATTAGTGTGCAGGCAACAAGAAACTGGGCTTTACAACTAACCTGCTAAATGACACCAGCAAGTCACTTCCCACTTGAGGTTTCAGACGCAAAGTGGGGATGGAACAAACAGACGATCTCTTATGGACTTCCTGCAGTGATATCACACATGTCATATGGTCTTTCAGTCCTCAAGCACACACTGTTCTAGGGTGGTAACGATCTGTGGATATACGGCCGACTGGGCTGCACTGCTCCTGTTAAGCCTCTCCAAGCTCCTACTTTATATCTTAGCAACAATAATTTGAATTACCTTATGTTTCCCCAGAAGCAGACCCCGGGACAAAGATTCAAGTGTAAGGGATCTCCGTCACACTCCACAGTGTTTTACTCATCTGTGCCTCTCGTTTTCTGATTAATTTATAATCATCAGACTTCCTACGTTTATGTTCTGCCTCTGGCACTTACTGTCTGTGTGACTTGGGCAAGTTACTTAAGCTCTCTGTGCTTTAGTTGCTACATTAGTTACGATAGAACAATGATAATCCTTATCTCATAAAACAGTTTTTAGGAGTAAATGGTGATGGATGGCAAGCACTCAGTGAAACCAACAAGTCAAAAGTGAGTCTGTGCCAACCATGCACACAGTGAGTCAATGAGAACTGAGACGGGGCTTTGCAGTGGAGAAGAACTGGCTGTTTTATTATGAATGGCGCCACCCAGGAGAACGAGAAAGCTAATGCTCAAAAGCTTAAACTTCTTCATGGCTTACAGACAAGAGGCTTTATAGAGCAAAAATCATGAGCAATCATGAGTAAAGGGTTTGGGGGTGTGGGTCTCACTGACTGATCTTTGATTAGGTAAGCAGTTAACTTTCAACTTCCAGTCATCTCTTTCCCTCCTGGCATTGCCTTGTCTGGTTTTGGGGACATGGTAGGGTGGTCGTTCACTTTGTGGGGAAAAACATCTTACCAATGTGTGTTATCTTGACATGCAAGGGAGGAAGTTGTACATCTTGTGACTCTTACTCATTGTATGCTATTATTATTTCTTGGTTATTTATTTTTTCCTGCAGCCTAACAGACCCTAGGCTAAGCAATTTCTATGATGGTTAACAGGGTGCTATGTGACTTTCTTCTTGTGGCTGTTAGTCCAAACTAGCTCACAAACCTATTTTGTATTAAATATATTTTTGAGGGAATTAAATCTTGACTTCAGTAGAAGAGTGCCTACCACATATTATTTCTTTAATAAATGTCAGTTATTATTTTTATTGTCCCTCAATAGCCACTTCAAGTGAGAGTTCCTTAAAGAAACCATCCCTGAGATTCCAAGCTCGGTTAAGGGTTCAGGCCCCTTCTTAGCATATTATGGTGGCATTTTCCACGTATGAGTTTGATTTCTCCTATGGACAATGAGTTCCAAGAGGGCACCACTACAGCTAACTCAGGTCTGCATCTCCTGCAACTAGTACAGGGTTTAGTCTGCTTTTCTGTAATCAGGTAATAAACAGAGACTCTGATTTTACTTATTCCTAGATAAACCCTTTGTTTTAAGACTCACTCTGTGTACAATGTAAATTTCACCACACTGTAGTAAATATACTTCCTTCATTCTAACACATACACTCCCACCCTTGTCCCCCTGAAACACACACACACACACACACAAAAACAACACAAAACTTTTTAATGTTTTTGAAATCAGGTTGAGTTAGCCTTAACACTGAAATGTTTTATCACTCCTATCTGGCTTTTTTTCACAAAGTAAGCTATTATTAAATATATGGTGGGCTCTACTATTAAATCTGACAATATATGCTTTAGACCGCAAAGTGAAAGATAACTTAGAAACGGTTCTCAGTTACTCCTGGGGAAGAAAGCAGTTTCCTCACCTACGCTGTGGATCTCATACTCCCCCATTCCCTTAACAATTCCAGGAGCTCATTCTGCCCAGTCTCATCCTGATCAAGAATGGGCGGGGCAGACTGGTGGGTCCTAAGCGTGCAAAGGGACAGATGAGCTACGTTGAAATCATGTTGAACAGAGGTCTGAGGGTCAAGATGGAGAAGCCAAATCAGATGTCAGGATGAAGAAGTAAACAACATGGAAGACAGGGGATAAAGTTCAGGAATGGAATAAGTATAGGAAGAAAGTGGGGAGTAAGAACCCGGTATAGAGGTGTAGACCCAGTTAGGAAGTCATCCTGTGTCAGATGACAGCTACATGGTATGTGGATGACTTGGCCTGGAATAGATACCCCAAAACCAAGATCTGGGGCAGAAGGAACCCTGACAATAGAGGGCTTAGTCCCAGCCATCAGATAGTAAAACTCTTTGGGGTAGTGGAGGGAAAGGCATTGGCAATAAACCAAGGCCTTGGGAGGGTTTAATATTACTAAACCAGAAAAAGAATTTTGTAGGGAAAAAATAAAAAAACATCAACGCAAAACCTAATTGGAATCCTGGCTCCTTGACTTACTGGCTGGAAGAATTCAGGCAAGCAATTTTGGACAAGAAACCTCTGTGCACTTAAGTTGTCATGATGAAATGCAGATAATATCCCTGGGCTGTTGTGAGGACTTAGTGAGATATTAAAATAATGATAGCGATGATATATTGGATACTTAATGTGTACCAGGGGCTTTCATATACTCTGTCTTATTTTCTATCTAATAACCCTATTAGACAGCTGCACTATCATTCTTACTTTACAGGTGAATATTGAGTCTCTTGTGCCATGTCCCCAGCTAGAGAATATACATATATAACTATCATGCATGGAAGTGAGTAGATGTTTATTTAACACATGTGTATTCTCTCCTTTCATTCTGTCTACAATGTTAGCCATAGATGATTTTAAAACCATCTGATTATTGAAGATCAAGTCTTAGAAGAGTATTCTCTCTCTGCTGGGCTAGGATTTGTTTAATTGTCATCATGTTTTTTGTGAATTTGATAGCTTTATGATCGTGGAGGCCGTGACCTTACTGTAATGTGTTGACTCCCTCTGCTTCCAGTGTCGCTCAAGGGATCTCCGTCTACATTTGTTTGTGGCTGTTTCTCTCAGTGACAATTCCTCCTCTACCTGATTCCCGAGATGATTTGCTTCTCATTTGAGCTTGAGCAGCCTAAGAGATAATGTCAAAATCAATCAATCCCTGACAAGCTTTGTAAATGCAATCCCTCAGCTTTGCATAAAAGATAATCTCTATTGCCCAATTCTCTCAGGATCAGTGAGGCCACCTAGAAGAGAACCAGGATGAAATCTCACGCCTGGGGGGACTGCAGCCATATAGCACCTGAGTACCAGCAGAAGAAGATGGGAGCTGAGGAGGTGTCAGCCCCTGGGACTTCTGGGAGCTATAGGTGGGACATGGGAGACCTTGATCCAACACAGGTAAACAAAAGCCCCTTTAGAGAGCCACACGAACAATCCCTGAGTCTTGTCTTTCCTTCTTCCTCAGTATGGCCTTCTGTTTGGGCCAATGATGCCTCAGGTGATTTGAACTGGTTTCTGAGGAGAGATTAAGGCTGAGATCTCCTGGTTACCTCCTTTCTCAAGACAAGCCAGCAGCCCTGGACTGAATGTAGCCTGTTGTGGATTTGCCTTACAATGTGTTTATTAAAAAAAAAAATGAATTAGTCGTGACATTTAAAATGAAAAACTGTCCATGAAACTGCACGTTTCTGCTTTCTCTTGAAAAATCACATCTGATAATCCGAGGCTGGCATTTCCATGGCAAGAAGAAGCTGAATCTAAGGAAGTCTCTTTGGGTGGGGTAGGCACTCTCATATATGTCCTGGTCCCCTGTGGCCTCACACTCACCCAGGTTATTTGCCTGGTCCCAGGCATTTGAGTTTTAAAAGAGGAAGTAGTCAATAAATAGTGCTGGGACAATTGGAAAGCCACGTACAAAAGAATGAAACTAGACTGCTATCTGTCACCATATACCAAAATTAACTCAAAATGGATCAACGACCTAAACATAAGGCCTGAAACAATAAATTGCATAGAAGAAAGCATATGTACTAAACTTATGAACCTTGGGTTCAAAGATGATTTTATAAATTTGACCTCAAAGGCAAAGGAAATAAAAGCTAAAATAAATGAATGGTATTATATTAAACTAAAAAGCTTCTGCATAGCAAAAGAAACCATCAACAAAACAAAGAGGCAACCAATTGAACAGGAGATGATGTTTGCAAATGATGCCTCCAATAAGGAGCTAATATCCAAAATATATAAAGAACTCATACAACTCAACAACAAGAAAACAAACAATCCAATTGAAAAATGGGCAGAGAACCTGAACAGACACTTCTCCCAAAAAGACATACAAACAGCCAACAGATATATAAAAATATGTTCAATTTCACTAGCTATTCGAGAAATGCAAATCAAAACCACAATGAGATGTCGCCTCACACCTGTTAGAATGGCTACCATCAAAAAGATAAATACTAACGAGTGTTGGAGAGTTTGTGGAGAAAAAGGAATCCTCATACACTGTTGGTGGGAATGTAAATTGGTACAGCTGCTATGGAAAACACTGTGGAGGTTCCTCAAAAAATTAAGAATAGAATTACCATATGACCCAGCAATCCCTCTCCTGGTTATCTACCAAAAAAATCTGAAAACATTTATCCGTAAAGATGTATGTACTCCAATGTTCACTGCAGTATTACTCACATGCAAACAATCAAACTGTCCTTTGATAGATGATTGGATAAAGAAAATGTGGTATATACACACAATGGAATGTTACTCTGCCATGAGAAAAGATGAAATACTGCCATTTGCGACAACATGGATGAATCTTGAGATTGTTGTGCTAAGTGAAATAAGTCAGACAGAAAAAGTTGAGAACCATATGACTACACTCATATGTGGGATATAAAACTGAGAGCAACAAAGGAACAAGACAAACAAATAAAGATACAAAAACTCATAGACACAGACACAGTTTAGTGGTTACCAGAGGGTAAGGAGAGGAGGGAGTATGGTAGAAGAGGGTCAAGGGGGTCAAATGTATGCTGATGGAAGGAGAACTGACTCTGGGTGGTGAATATACAGTGTGATATGTAGATGATGTATTATAGAATTGTATAGTTGAAACCTATGTAATTTTACTAACCATTGTAACCCCAATAAATTTATTTTTTTTAAAAAAAGGAAGAAAACATAAAAAAGAACTAGTCAGAAATAAAGAATACAATAACTGAAATGAAGACTACATTAGAGGGAATCAATAGTAGAATAGATAAAGCAAAGGATCGAATCAGCAATTTGGAAGATAAAGTAGCAGAACACACACAAACAGAACAGCAAAAAGAAAAGAGAATCCCGCAAAATGAGGATAATTGAAGGGGCCTCTGGGACAATATCAAGCGTAACAACACTCGCATCATAGGGGGACCAGAAGAAGAGAGAGAACAAAGGATTTAAAACCTATTTGAAGAAATAATGATGGAAAACTTCCCTAACCTGGTGAAGGAATCAAAAAAAGGGAGTAGGGAAAAAACAACAATGGGTTTAAAAGAGAGTCCTAGTTTATACCAGAAAAACGAAAGGCATTTTATAACTATTGCCGTTACGTATTGTTATCCCAGTTTTACAAAGAGATAAAAGAGAGACCTGAGGAGTTGTTAATTAAACATGCTCAATGTCACATGGTTGCTAAGTGGTAGAACCATAATTTGAGGTTGGCGCTCTCTGGCTCCAAGTTATGTGACCACAAAATCCTGCTCTGCCTTTCCACCACGATGCCCTCACCCTAAACCTGCGTCCCCCTTATGAATAGGAGGTCCACACATTCCCGAATGCCTGGGGCACCTGCAGCCCTGTCAAGCCCCTCAGTGGCCTGTACCAATCACTGCACTTGATACCAGAAACTCCAAGTGGAGTCTTGCTTTTCTCTTACCCTGGCTGGCATCCTCTCTACTTTCTGAATCCCTAATGAGAACATATGCAGTGATATTCAAATAGGAGTGGAGAAACTGCTTTGTGTATCACTGAGGTTACCATGTGCATTGAGGTTAAGAGGTTAAGGTAAAGAGATTAAATGGCTCTCAGTTCTGCACTCAGCAACCATCTGCATTATACATCACTGGCCTGACTTTTCAGCCCCATTAAATTCTTTTAGGTCATCTGGTCCCAATCTTTGTGGTTGCCTGAGTGCGTATTGATGTCCCGGGAGTTACTGCCATTTCTAACCTGTGCTTTACGGCTCCCTCCTCCCCACCACCCTTAACTGCTTTTGCAGTACTTCCTGTATTATTTTAAAAGTCTTGCCTCTCTCAATTAGTTCTGAGAGCCCGCAGGGACCGCATGGGTATCAGACATTTGTCCTCCCGGTTTCTGCACGGCATCTGCCTTGTTCATCCAAAGTTCCTGGTGAGCCACTTTTGCTGGACAACACAATCTCCCACCTGACACCACTGTCAAGACATGTCAAGGTCATTTAAGCTTCCATGCGGCGGTGGGTAGAACAAATACTTCTCTCCCATGTTTTGTGTTTTGGTATGGCTATCAAACTGCTGGTAGCCTCAATGCGTTAGAGTGTTCGCTTGGTTGGTTTCTATCACAGCGGCCCTCTGCTCCCATACATACCTTTACTTTGCTCCATGGGATCCAGAAAAGATGCCATGGGGAGCTGGGCTGGGAGGTACAAGACTGAGCCAGGGTTTGCCCCTCTCCTTTGATGACGCTTTATTACTGTACCAAGACTGTCGGCCTAATGACTTCTTCTGTTAAACCGAATTTTCTGTGCAAACCCTTACTATCTTGCCCCCACTAGGCATAACTGGGTCTCAGTGATGGATGTGACTTCGGGTCCGGTTGGGACCCCTGAAATCTTAGGTGGAAATACTCGATATTACCTTCCATCCTTAAATCACACAATCTGAAATAGGCTTATTACACAGCCTCACTCCAGACATGGGTTGGCTTAAGTGTTCCTCTGGGTGCTTGGGTAGGCACCTTCAGTGTCCTCTTTCCTAAAGAAGCCAGCCTCATGACTTGAAGGTGATCTGAGGTTTGGACTCCTATACGGTATGGGTTAAGTAACAGGACCACAGGGCCACAGTCACCACTGCAATAGGGGGACTCCTCTAGCAGCTTACGCAACAGGAGGATACGGAAGTGGAACCAGCGAAGGGATTCTAGGTGGGTGTTAAGAAGGCAGGACCTCCTCCGTGTCACAGGCTTCCTCTGTAGGTGGGTTTCACTCTCTTTCTCTCTGCAGCCTGTCTTTGCTCCTCAGTTCACAGGGTGGCATATGACCATCCCCTAGCTCTCAAGTTTACATGTAATAGTTTCATAAATGGGCAAAACGTGGCATCAATCCTACTTTCAAATTCCCACAGCGGAGAAACTGGTTGTTTCCACTCGGATCAGTGTTCCCCTCTGACCCAATCAGCTCTGCCCAATCCACCATGTCTGTGTCTATCGGTCAAAGGCAATCCACAGAGAAGGTCAACGTGAGCTGGACAGCTATCAACATGTTCATTCTACTTGGGCATATTGTTTTTTTCCATCGCCGTATACTCACTTGTACCTTTCTGGGAAGGCATTAAGGAGGTGAGGGAAGGTACTCAAGAGAAGCAGTAAGGTCTAGCAAACAATTTTGGTCGCTATAGTTACTGAACATTTCCTATGTGCCAGACACTGTATGGACTGTGTCACAGGAATCACCTCCCCTAATACACATAACAAGACCTTACCAGTGGTTATTCGCCTCATTTCACAGTAAGGACACCGGGCTCAGGGAGCTGGTTTAAAAGTGACAAGAAGGCGGGATTTGGAGTCAGAAGATCTGGATTTGAATCTTGTGTCAGCATTATACTAATTTCTTGACCTAAGGCAAGTATTTTCTTTAGTTCTGAGCCATAGTTTCCCCATCTGTAAAGTAAGGATAATGGAGTATTACAAAAATGTGGGGTGGGGGTGGGGTGACTGTGTGTTCTAAGGATTAAATTAAGAAATGCATGTAAAATGTCCTGGAAACTTAAGACACAACACACTTAAAAGGGATTACTGTTATTAAGGCAGAAAACTTCTAGAATGAACTTTTGGCCGATTGCCTGTTCCGAGGATGTACTAGGCAGGCCATTGTCTGCACAGTACTTTCATACTCTTAATTGGTAGCTGCATGTCTTACCTTTGAGGTGGCACTGTGAGTTTAGGGTGTGTCTTTTAAGTTTCTTTACATAACTTAGAAATGATGGATGCCTAGTAAATGATACATATACAGATGGAATTCAGGCTCTCTATGCATCTGTCTTTCATGTTTTTGTTGCAATGTTTTCCAGTAGATAGTCTAGGGACCTTTTAACAATGAAGATGAAAGACTTTGAAAATCTCAGAAAGCCCTGTATACATGCAAAGGTATTATTAAATTTACAGGAGGTGCTATTACTACTAATACTATGCAAATTTATGAATAGTAATGGAAATAATCAATCTAGAAGAAAAATGTTTTAATTTCTGTTTTGTTCTTTGCATTTGGCAAATGCATCCTATACAGGTCAAATTTCTACATTTCTGCATTCTGTGTGCCTTAAGGCACATATTGATGTATTAAAAAAAGAAGGAAATGTATGACAACATGGAATCACAAAATCTTAGAGCTTAAAGATCATTATGGTCAGCCCCGCCCCTTAGAAGACCAGATATAAGAGGCATAAAATGACTTGTCTAAGGTCACACAACAAAATAGTAATCTTATGTCATTATTCTTCCTCAGAAATATTTTGATGTCTCAGTTATTGTTGACATTTCCTTGGAAAGAGAACATTTAAAATGAAATCTTTTCTTCCAAGGGCCAATGCCATGTATCTTAGGCTCACTAATGGAGATGGCAGAAATGAGGCCATGTAGGGAAAGCAGAAAAGGCCTGCAGGCTCACCACTGGTTGGTCGGCTCATGAGAATAAATACACCATTCAAGTAGCAAGAACACATCTAGGAAGGTGAATTTCTTCAAATTAAATATCTAGTTGCTTCATTCAAATAACTATTTGTTGAGCATCTACTCATGCCAACAGTGCAGTAGCTCTATAAAGGAAACAAGTTCTACTCACAAACATGGGTAAGATTTATAGGACAGAGGCAATACAGCACAGTGGCCAAGAGCATGGGCAGTGGAACCAGACTAACTACTTATAGCTATGTGACCTTGAGCAAGATCCTTAAGCTTGTTGTCTCTCGGGTTCCTTATGCGTAAAATGGGGCTTAACCACAGTTGTCGTGAGGTTCCTGAGTTTAATAAATATCAGGTGCTTACAGTGTCTGACATACAGTACGTGCTATCTGAAGGGTTATTTCACATAAGATATCATTGAGTCTCCTGGAAACCCTATGAAATAAGTACTGCCCACCTTTCACAGAGGAATAAAGTGAAGCTGAGAGGTCAAGTAACCCCTCCAAGGTCACCCAGGTACCAGTGGCAGAGTCAGGATTTAAACCCAGGTCTGTGTAGCAGCTGGACCTGGTCTCATTACCCACTGTGCTGTGTGCTGCCCTCAGAAGCAAATCTTGCTCTCAAGAAAGTTGTATTCTAGAAGCGCAACAGCAGGGCTGAAAATGCTAAGTGGCACTAGAGAGGGAGAGCTACAGAGGGATGGAGATCTCACGACAGGGCCTGGGGGAATTTGTTTCCAGCTTGGGAAATTAGGAGGAGCTTCAAGGGAGGAAGTGGCATTTGAGTCGAGTCTTGAAGGATTTATTTATGCAGAGGCAGGAGTGAGAAAGAACAAGCAAAGTGCCAAGGGTGGGAAGGGCAAGGTATAAATGGGAAATAGGCAGTAGGTGTTTTTAATAAAGGTTCTGGGGTGTGTGCAGGACAGCATGGCAGTGTGAAGCCTGAAACCCTAGGTGAAGTCAGAGCACCGGGGCCCTCAAGTCTGAAGCTACAGAGTGTACATCTTAACTTGAAGGTCGCTGAAATGGTTCTTAAAAAGACCCCATGAAAAAAGAACAAATACAAGAAATAAGACCTAAGACTTTGAGACATAGTGATGACTTACCAGTAAGAATTGGCAAAAAATCTTAGCTTATTTAACTAGTTAGCTTTCTTTTGAAAAAGTCACACCAGTTTGCAGAAAAGCGCTTTGGTATTTTTTTTTTTTTAACCACAAAGGGAGGTGATTTTGCAAACAACGTACTTGTTCATTGGAAGAGCTTTCTTTCTGAAATGATATAATTTTCATATTTGAATTAAAATGCAATCATGTATAGTTATTTTTCTATGGCTGGATAAAATATACCGAAATTTTAAATTTTATTTGTGAATTCTTTCCCTCCTCCTCTCCCTTCCTTCCTTCCTTCTGCTTGCTCCTGAGCTTGGATCACTCCTTTGTCCTAGACGACTCGTTTCTCCTCAATCTTTAATTCTGATTTTTCCTTCATGTCTTGAATATTGTCTTACATTCAAACTTCATATTCACGGTGACCTGAACTCTCGGCCCTGAGGCACCTAGCATGGCAGAGCCAGTTCCCGTCGGAACTGGGACCTGAGCTTGTCCACTGTCTCTCATCTAGTGCTCATTTCAGTTCATCATCTGAGAAAGCAGGATTTGGGGAAAGAATTTTGGGGGGAAGAATTTAGTTTCTTAGGAGTGGTTTACAGAGTCTCAACAAACTTCTCATGTACTGCTTCAAGACTTAGAATCCATGGAGTATTTAGAGCTGGAGCCAACCTTAACATCATCGAATCCAGTGCCCTCCTTTTGCAGAGGAGATGACCAAGGCTGAAAGAAGTGAGGGGGACTTGCCTTGGTCACATAGGCTGGAGACGGGCAGAGCAAGGTCAGAGATTCCAATTTATTTTGTCTATGCACATGCTCATCCTTATTTTTTACAAAGTCTCCATTTCAACAATCCACCCTTTACAGTCGCATACACTGAAAGGCATTCGGCTTCACAATGGCTGGAAGCGCTTCCAGTGGGCTGTCTCGAAACCAGGAGGACGCCATTCCCTTGGTTTTCCTCTGAATGGTCCGTTTAGGTTGGTGCGGGTGGGGATGGAGATGTGGAAAGCTGGGCTTTTGCAAGTTTTTCATCCTTTCTCATCCAAAATGCATCACAGTTATTGACTTCTTGGTGAAACCAGAACCCAAAAAAGTGAAAGTGGAATTGGGAACTGGTAAAGGAATGCCCAATCCATCCCAAGCCAAGACCGCATCTTTGCGTAGCACTTCTGTAGCCATCTTTGTTCCTCATACTCTCAAAGAGAACGTGTGGCAAAGGCTCATGGCTAGACTGTGTTGTGGGTATGACATGTACAAACGTGTCCACATGTTTGTGAAAGCACTGCGTAAAACACACACAAAGGGGAAAACAAAAAGAAGTCCTTAACTCTTCCTCATGTTATCTCTCCTCTGTGACGGCTTAGACCCAGAGAAGGATATTGGTCCAAATCTTGAGCAACCATCCATAGTTGTCAACCTTGCCTGCCCAGTTCCCTAGGAAGTTCCAGCTGGGAACTTTGAAAACAGTATCGATGCCCTAGAGCCACCCCTGAAGATTCTGATTCACTTGCTCAGGAATGGTGTCTGGACATAATGGTTTTTTATTATAAAAAATTCCCGCAGATGACTAACGTGCAACTAAGATGGATAATCACTTGATTGGACTATTCAGGAGCTTCCTCTGACTACTAGAATCCATTCCTTGTACTGCTCCTAACTTTTTTGTCACCACTTAGGCCTAGCTGCACTTAAAATGTGGTGTTATACTGCATAGTTCCACTTAATAGACACATGTTGAGTGCTTTTTGGCATGTGGCTAGATGGACTGAGGTGGGTGCTTAGATGAATGAATGTGTTCACTGCCCTAGAAGAGTGTAGGGTAAAGCAAGGCGCTCAGTCACCTATACAAATGACTACTGCCTGGGAAGAGAGCAACTACTTTTTCCTGGGAAAATCCTGAAGGCTTCATGGGGTTGAGCTTTGAAACAATCCACCCTTTATTAATGTTCCTCTATAACATGCAGGAACATTTTTTGTCTTCTTAGATTCCTTTGAATGGAGAGGCCTGCTTAATTGAATTTGCTTTGATAAGTCCACCATGATATGTAAAACAGCCTTGGGCCAGTGTCTGGGTTTGGAAGATAGAAGCTTCTCTACATAACAGAGAATGGGAGCGGGGAACAGGGCTAAATGCTATGTAGGAAAGAGATCAATAGAACACTTGGTGTCTTTTTTGACCAAGAACAGAGGCTCATGAAACCATTTTTAATAAAATAAAATTTTAGATAAAATATTAGGTATTATGGCATATAAACCCCATATTCCATAGTTAAAACTAAGAATCTCATAGTAAAATACACATTATTCACCAATGATTCAATAAAAGTGAATTCTGTATGTAAAATACAAAGAAGTGCCAAATCCCACTTTGAGATGGGCGTTGCATATGAGGCAACATCTTACGGGTAGGTTGCCAGATTTATCCAATAAAATTACAAGACACCAAGTTAAACTTGAATTTAAAGAAACACAAATAATTTTTTAATTTGAGTATGTCCCATGCAGTTTTGGGACCTACTTATATTAAACAATTACTTATTGTTTATCTGAAATTCAAATTTAATAGGGCATCCTGTTTTTTATCTTGCAGTCCTTTGTGGGTTAAGCCTGGGTGGAGTTTTTAAAATCAGAGAGGGAAATAGGAAGTGAACAGAGGCACAGAGGATGAGTTCAGGTATATTTTGGGAATAGAGAGAGGTAAGGTGGGAGTGTAGAGTATGGAGGGTTGGGAGTTGTCTGGGCAATAAAGTAGGAAAATAATCTAAAACCACATCCTAGAAAGTCATAAATGCCAGTCTCACTGATTTATGCTCTGTCAGCGATGGAGAGCCCTTCCACGTGTTAAATGGAGGGAAATCATATGTTCCATCCATCCATCCATTCAGCCACCTATCCACCCATCCATCCATCCATTATCTACATCAAGGCGGCACTTTAGAAAGCACGTGTCCTCTGAATTTACATTCTGGTTCTGTTATGTACTCACTGAATGATGTTTAGCAAATCACCTAGCCTTTCTCAGGCTTCTGTTCCCTGAGAAATGGGCATAATTAGGTCTTCATCGTACACTCCCCGTGAGGATTATTACAATGACACAATTGCAGAGCAGACAAGGCCACCTTGAATGCCTTCTTGAGGACCTGTTTGAAGGTGCCAATACTGTATGTTGCAACTCATACCCTCATTGCCCTAAAAACATTCCTTTCAGTCTGTCCATGTCTTGTAGCACTGGACTTTATCCTTGTGCCCTCACCAGTGAGTAAGGCATGCATCCCTTTCAACTGCCAAGTCAATAAGTTTGTGTGTAGGTGGGTGTTGCTATTTGTATAATGTGTTACAAAGCATTTTCACATTTATTGTTTCCATTCAACCGTCAGGGAGATCATTCTGCTATCATGATAGATTCTGCTATCCTTTTGCTAGGAGGATAGATTGAGGTGAGGGTAATAGACTGGAGGTAGTGAGCCCACAGAAGGCTGCCATGAGAGTCCAGGCGCGATGGAAGACCTGAACCAGAGTAGTGGAAAGGAGAGCTAAAAATGGAAGGAACACATGAAAAGAAATGACACAGAAATAAAAACAAAGGGAAGGTCTGACCCGCGCCTTTTGGTCTCCTTGATGCTGCTTCCATTTCCCCTAGGGACATGTCCTAGATAAGGGTGAAACTGGATGCTCCTTGGCAGTTTCAGATGACACCACCTCTAACTTTCCGTTGGATAAAGGAAGGCCCAAAATAGCCTCTGGTCCCATAGGCTAGTGATTACTGGGACTCAGATTCCTGTTTGGAAAACACGGGGAAGAAGCCAGGCCCACTTACCCTCTCACCAGCTGACATGGGGCATTTGCACCCTGGTGCCCGCTGACACAGAGCATTTGCCAACTTCGATCAGCCCCGTGGCCTGGCTAAGCCAGGCATGTCCTGCCTTGCTGCTAAAACAAGCCTCCAGGAAGGGGCAGAGGGACGAGAGATGATTTTTCCCTACTAAGAGTCAATCGGCACTGACTGCTTGGCGGTGTGAGGTGGGGTGTGGGAGAATTAAAAATATTAGAAGCAGAAGATAAAGCCAATGTGAACCTAATGGTTACTTCTGAAAACAGAGAAAACATTCCAAACAATCAATGCAGATTACCTGTTTTTCTTCTCTTCGCTGAACTTCGTAAGATCCTTTGGAGTCCAGCAGAATGAGCCCAGCATTAGTGAAATGATATGTGGAAGCCGGTGCCTGGCTCGGAGGACACTGCTTAGAGGCGGGACCAGTGATGACCTGCCTGCTTGCTTGCCCCTGGAACTCTGTTCTTTGCACCACTGGGCCACCAGATCCTCATCTGAGCCCTCCAGTAGCAGGTGGCGCCTCTCTTGTTCCTGATTACAGGGAATTTAAAGGAATTTGAAAATCCTGGTTCAGATTTCGGTGTTAGATTGAGCTTTCTGGTCATCCCATTCTGACTCTGAATGCTGATTTTAGTATCTAGAATTGTTTTACTTGCTTCTGTGGTGAGGCTCCTACTTGCATTGGATTTCCTCTAGGACTAGGGTTCTGGCTGGTTAATCCACAGGCATTAGAATTCCATGCCCAGGTCCTGGCCACCAGGATAGAACCCTGCCTCTCGTGAGCAGAATTCTCTGCTATCTCTGACTTGTGCTTACCTCGAAGAAGAAAAGTCTAGGACAGTGGTTCTACTCTGGCTGGTCAACTGAACCCCTGGGAAGCTTTAAAATATACAGATGCCTGGGCCCCGTTCCCAGAGATTCTGATATAACTCAGCTGGGATGGGGCTGGTCATAGTTTTTTGTTTTTGTTTTTGTTTTTTTTAAGTTACCTGAGTGAGTCATATGTATATGTCAAGACTGAGAGCCACTGGTCTGGTGGTTAAGATTAGGGGCCTTGGTGTTTGCAACAACATGGATGAATCTGGAAAACGTGATGCTAAGTGAGATAAGTCAGACAGAAAAACAAATACTGTGTGATATCACTTATATGTGGAATCTGAAAAAGCTGAACTCATAGAAACAGACTGGAATGGTGGTTACCAAGGGCTGGGGGGCGGGTGGTGGGGGGTATGGGGAGATATTGGTCTGAGTACAAACTTCCAGCTACAAGATAAGTTTTGGGGATCTAATGTACAGCATGATGAATTAATAATATTGTATTGTATTGTATACTTGAAAGTTACTAAGGGAGTAGATCCTAAAAGAAATAGTAATTATGTGACATGAGGCAAATGTTAACTATCATTATGGTGGTAATCATTTTGCAATATATATCAAATCAACATGTTGTACACCTTGAATTTATACAATGTTTACATCAATTATATTTCAGTAAAGCTAGGAGAAAAAAAAGAAAAATGCCAGAAAATATAGTGTTTTACTAAGAATGTCAAGAGATTATTGTCGTGCGGGAGACCATGCTCGCTCCGCCATCTGTTGTGTGAGTCGCCCTGCGGGGTCTCTGGTCCCGATCCCCACATAAGAACGCAGGATATGGTGAGGCCAAAAAGGAACACCCATGGAGCCATAGGTAGGGGAGTCACACCGCTATACTCTCGCTGGAGGCTGGAGTCACACGATGTGCAACCTGCTGTCCGCTTTTCTGCCTGCCAACCAACCGACTCCCTGACTTGACTCCCTGACTTGACTCCTGACTTGACTCCTGACTCTCCAACCAGCGCAGCCGCGGCAGTTATATCAGTGGCTAATTGGCTAACTGGTTACAGCTGACGGTCAACTAGCCACAGATGACGGCCATCTACTTCCTGAGCCAGCACGTTTCCACGTGAGGCCGAGAGCCTGGAAACTGCTCTCTGGGACTCTGTCCCCACAATTATTAACATAGAGGCCATCTAAATTTGCTAAGGATTTTAGGTAGCATTTGAACAATTTAAGGAAATTAAAAAAAACATTGATTTGAAAAAAAAAAAGATTGCTGCTTTGGGATTATATAGATATGGCTTCAAATGTGACTATCATTTATTAACTGTGTGACCTTGGGGCAAGTTATTTAGGCTGTGTGTTGTCAGTTTCCTTGTCTCCAAAATTACACTTATCTCGTGGTTGACATGTATTTTAGATAGCATGTAAAACATCTAGCATGGCATCGGGTACAAATAGGGATGTAATACTGTTGCCTACTGCCAATCTCTTTTCCTTGTGTTCAACAAATTCCTAGAGTACTCACCCTTTCCTGGGCTTCTCGCACACGGATCGTCTGTCTGAAGCCCACAGGTGGCACGCTCTGTGTACATGTCTGTAGATCATCCTTTACCCTTTCACACCGAAATTCTGCTCCAATCGGAGGGGCACATCCAGTCCTCCGCATCTTGACTTTGCTGCTTGATTTAGCCCACCACCTGTGGGATCTGCTCTTGAGAAACGGGGACTAGGAGAGCACATGGAGTTCATCTTTTGGGTCAGTTCTATTCAATTGGCAGTGACTACACAGAGCATATCCTTGAGGATTCTGAGGCTGAAACTAAGCTCAATGAGGACTTCTAGGGTCCTGGCTGGTTAATCCCTAGCCAGGTGGGACAGGTGATATCCGCCACACACAAAAGAGTGGGGCAGAGATTGTGCACGTGCTGCCCCTCTGCTGATGCTGGTGTCCCTGAGAATTGCAAACCCAGCAGGGCCTGGGCCGCTGTCCTTTCTCTTCCCCAATCCAAAACACAAAATAACTTCATACATTTTTGACATAGGGAGGAATGAACATTCCTGAATTTGGGAAGTGGTTCCAGAATGCCCTGTCTACCCAATTCTAGCAACTCATAGGAAGCTCTTCTGATCAGCTAAGAGGTTAAAGGGGTGACAGCTGCCCCATTTCCAGGTATTGGGAACAGCTGGCACAGAGCTCTAGAAACCCAGCCTTCATTTTGTTCAGCCCTGGGCAGTGTTGTGTCCACTTTTGAAGGGCCTCCATGCAACATGAGCCTTAAAAGGGCAAGCCAGTGTTCTCTTGAAAGCTAGAAACTGTAAGTGCCACTAGTGTTCTTCTTTTCAGTGGAAGCTCAGATCTTCTCAGACGTGTAGCTATTTTCCATTTCTTTTGTTTTCGTATTTTTCCAATACCCTTTACACTGTTTCAGAGTGGTTAACAAAGTGGCTTCATATCCAAAATGTATTGATTCCGGTCCCTACTTTGCTATTCACTAGTACTGGACCTTTAGCAACCTAATTGAACTCTGTGCCTTAGTTTTCTCATCTCTAAAATGGGAGTACTAATACTGCCACCTAGTCTATGGATTGTTGTGAGGAGTAAGGTGCCTGCTTATAGTAAGCATTAGTCATTATTACTATGTAACGGGGCTGGATGACAGGCAGCTGAAAGGTGAGGTAGGTAGGACCTTCCTGACAGGCCATGGCTATTTTTAGAAATGTGACTATGGCTCTTTGTTTCTCTTTCAAACTATGTGAGTTCATCCATTTCACCCTGGCTTCAGTCGTTTCCATTCAGCTGGGATGGACACTTAAGGATAATGGGCGTCATTTGGAATGTACAGTCTAGAAAAATGCCTTTTATTGTAGTGTATCTCCTTCTCCATTTGCCTAAGTTTGTGGAGTCGCCACATCTTAACTGCCAAGGAGTACTGCTAGTGGATAAACAATAGTTGCCTCTTTGAATCTTCCAGAAAAGACAAAGTGGCCCTCGATACTAATGAAACAGATGAAACAGGATCCCCTCTAAGAGTCAGAGAATATTAGAGTCTCTGATATCTGCATTAGGTAAGCCTAGCTTAGCTCTGTTAGCAGAGAGTAAGTTGTAAACATTTTTTTTTTTGAGACTTTTGAGACCCACCACTTCTCTCAGTGCTTTATGTACATGTATTAATTTGATTCTCACAGAATCCTAAGAGGTAAGTGGTAATATTTTTACCTGTCTTTTATAAGTGGGGAAATCGGGGCACAGAGAAGTTAAGTAACTTTCCCCCAGTCACACAGCTCTAGTAGCAGAGGTGGGATTTAGATTCTGGCAATGAAGCTTCAGAATCTATACTCTGAATTAACGCATTACACAGCTCTCTGGGAGGTGAGAAGTTGGATCCCACAGGAAACAGAATCCTGGAGTCACCAGTAAGGGAAGATGGGTATGGACTGGGAGCAGAAGTGGATTGTACTAGAGAGAAAATATAGGTTTCTCAGAGATTCAGGCCCAGAAGAATCTGGGCCAGCAATAAGTCAATGAGGAATTCCAGACCCTGTTTTGCCAGTGAGGTCTGTCTCCCAAGCTGGCCAAAGCTCCCTAAAGATTTGCTCTGAAGAACTATGCTATTGGATGAGGTGTTGCCATGACTTCTCATGGGATACTTTTGTCTTCAAGGTCAGTGTTTCAAGAAAGAGGATATATCTAGAGTGCTGGGGACAACAGTGAAATACACTGAGAGCTGCGTGTCCTTGGTGATGTTGTAAACCCAAAGGAAGTGAGACACAAGCCCTTTTTGTTTCAGACATTGTTTTCTATAAACAGTGACTCTACAGGATGCAAATCCCGCAGTCAGGGTTTCCTGACTCTGCGACTCAGCAACATACCGGGTCTCCCTTTGCCAGGCACCATGTAATATGGACTGACATGAAACATAGGCAAATATTGTCTGGCTTTGAAAATAAGTTTAGAGCCAGGCAGAGAAAGGTTGCACCTTGAAGAACATTTGGGTACCTTCCCCAAGACATCTCCTGCCTGATTGTCAAATGGTTGGTAATGTTTTCATAGTTACATATGAAGCGAAAACCTTCCTTAGGGCATGCCCTGCCCCCACCTGCCCCCACTCCCAGGCTGACCAAGTGCCTGATTTTAATCTTGTGACAAGTGTTCAGTAGCAAGAGCATCAATGATGGAGGGAGGCAGGAGATGGACAGTGAATTCTCAGAATGTTCCACAGCCTTTAAGTGCTCGAGAAGCCTCTTTAATCTCTTTTTACCACAAACGATGAAGCAAGAAGAAAATGATGGACTCTTACAGCTGAAATTTACCTCCAAGACCATCCAGTTCAGGAGGTCTTGAGTCCAAGGCCGGAAATGGCGTGGCTAACCTACTTAATGACTGAACTACCAGGACTCCTTGCTTGGAAGTAAGGGAGGCTTGTCAGAGTGCAGGTTTTCATGTTGCCTAAGAGATGGGTCATCTATTTGGACACCCTCCACCCCAGCACATAAACAGAAAATCTTCAAATGCGGTTTGCAGTGTCTCGAATGTGCAAGAATGTGAACACACAGACATACACAAGCACACAGAGATGGGATGGGGGTAGGAATAGATTATTCTCCTGTCCTCATTTCCAGGAACCAGTTCCTACAGTCAAGAAAAGGTTTGCCACAAAAACTGGAGAAGCCCTCTGTATTTTCAATGTGGTCATTCTGGAGGGGTGAACCTAGGACTCCTCAGCTGGACATTAATAGCTGATTAATTCAGGAAGCTTATTTAATTTGTGACCAATATAGCGGTTTCACAGAGGGCCGTGTTGGCAGGTGCAGAGCCCAGATCCCCAGATGGAATAATCTTTTCCTTATTAATTTGCTGCATGTTGCTTCTCATTTCTCACAGTCGTTCCAAATGTGTTACAAACGACTACAAGTTCTGGGTCCTGAATCCACTACTGCTGTAGCTTTGACAGGAAAGAAAAAAAAAAAAAACAACTGTTGACTATAAACAACCCTGATCTTTCCCGCACATATTTGCATGCTGGACTTTCTGTCATCAGTGTACTCGCCCAACACTGGGCACTGCTCTGCCCCCACCCGGGGGAGCAACCATTGCTCTTGTGTATTTTAGGAAATGAAAATCTAGATGGTTTTAAGGTTTTTCAGGGCGGTGGAAAGAGGTAGAGGTTTGGCTAGGATCAGAACTCGCATTTCCAATTTCTTGGGCTAGCTTTCTGTTATCTGGAAGAACACATGGCAGGCTGATTGTCTCCTCCTCCTAGTCAGGTGATTCTCAAACTTGAGAGGGCATGAGAATCCACTCATTTAAAAATGGATTGTGGGAGCCCCTCCCCCAGAGAATGATTCAGCACATCTAGGGCGGGGCCTGAGAACTTGCATTTCTAACAGGTTCCTGGAGATGCTGCTGCAGAGGGTTGGGGCACACCTGGACAGCCGCTGCTTTAGTCCAGTTAGCGGAGACGGTATGGGCGCTGCTTTGTCCAAGTAAACACTGTTTGGGATCTTTTGGGGGTCTCTGTTATTTAGAGGATTTCTATTTTGTTTTGTTTTTTTGTTGTTTTTTTTTCCTCCCTGCTCCACATACACTAAATCCCAGGTTAGAAACTTTTTCTTTTTTTTTTTTAATATTAGGGCTCAATGGAGAATGTAGCTTGACTAAATAAATTGGAATGTGTCCTGCAGTACTTGATATGGATTTTTCCAAAATGTGAGCACTTCAGCCAGACAAAAATATTTCCCCTGGGTTCAGCCATTCTACACAGACCAGCTCCTGGCTTCTAAGGAGCCATCTGAACAGAATACAATACCAAAGGGCAGTGTTGCAAAAGCATCCCTAGGATCTTTCTAAATGTAGAACATACACCTCAATCTCTGTCTCTCAACCAACATTTTCTGGTCGTTTACAGGCTTAAGACAAGCTACTGTGTTTCGTGTGAGGTATTTTAGGACAGAAGGGTTTATTTTTCCGAAGGAAAAGTACTTTTGCTTTGTCAGATTAAAAAAAAAAAATTAGCAACTCACATGTAAATATATAATGAATGCAAAGGTCTTGTTTATTTGGTGTCTGTGTGAAGGGGTAAGATTTAATTAGTTGGACAACCAGGTTTTACAATTCCATGCTACTGACATTACCAAGCACACAGGATTGCTGTTATTCACACAAGCAAATGCTAGGTAGGAGGGATCCTGATCTAGTGTTTTGTACCTAGTAAGTCATTAGAGAAGTTGAGGTAAAGGCCAAGAAAATCCTTCAGACTGTCACAAGAATGGCTCTTGTTCTTGATGAGGAATATAATGGGTAAGATTTTTCTGTTAATATTTAAACGTATTCCTCAGGCAATTTACTGCCTCTACTCCCATCAAAAAACAAGGAGGATGCCTTTTCTCTCTGCAAAAGAAAACTGAAATGGTGGCTAGAATTGAGGAAATGGATGAAGATACTCAAAATACTTGGGACAGAGGTGCAGGGAGGTCATTTCTTAGGTAGAATGTATGTAAATAGTGGCTGATTTGGCGTGGATGCATCTACTCTAGTCACTGAGTCTGGCTCTTAGGTGGGGATTCACAGAACCAATCACCAATAACCACCACCACCAAGAATCAGGTTCCCAACTCTTCCTCCCTCCAAATCAACAAAGCAACCAACCAACCAACCAACCAACCTTTAAAACAAGTTAAAACAACCTATAGCTTAAAAAAAAAAAAAAAGGCCCAGTTTCCATCACTAATTTTACTGTTCAACATTTTGAGGTTGAATCAAATCCACAGATGACTCTTTCTAGATTAAATCCTTTATCTACCTACATTTATGTATATACATTGTTTCTTATTTCAATTATTAACATTCTTTACTTAACAATGGCTTATGCAGCCATTTCTACTTAAACTGACTTATAGAACAGGCTTGATGTGAGAATATGGAGAAGACATTAGGGCTTTAGGCTTAAGCCCTAATGCTGCTGAGTGCTGGCTGAACTGAGGCCAGGCCTGGTTGCAGTTCATAAGGTGTTTGACACTTTATCCCATCTACTAACCACTTCAATGAACAAGGGATAATTTAACACTGATCCCTTCTAAGATTTAGTTCAGATTCTCACTCAGAACTGTGATACTATTGATAGAATTTATGCACCTAATAAAAAGAAAACTTCATAGACACTGCTAATGATCGCATAGGCTTATCAATATGGTGAAGAACAACAGCTCAAAGTAATGATCTGGGTTATTTCCAGGCATCTTCATGATTAAACAGGTTTCACAGCTTGTACCCAATGAAGACCGTATAAGCTGGCTATTCCCATTAACTCCAAGTTGGTTAATTTAGTAGATGCCTCCATTTTTTGTTTGTTTCTCTGACCTCATCTTCCAATGAAAATTTTGTCATATTTACCAAACTCCTTTAACTTCAAATAATTTGAATGTCGCATTTTATTCTCATTTCCTTTTACTCAACCCTTTCAAAAATATTTCAGTCTTCCTCGACTGAAAATTGGTTAAACATGAAGTTCACCAGAGTCCTAACTCCATGGCTGGGCTCATGCCTTTACTGGTAGTCAAGGGTTTCTCTTAGAGTTTAGAGTCTTTGAAAACTTACTGGACAGATTAGGATCGAGTAATTCATCTCATTCGATCTGCTCTTCCATGTACACAACACAAGTCAATGTTTGTTATGACTTCCTTGATCCTTATTTATAAGACAATACAAGAGGAAACCATGTGTGTATGTTTGAAATAGAAATGATACATTGCACAGATATAGTTCACCACGTTCTGGGATGGGTTGACAGTGTTCAAATGGGGAGTCGGAAGAGTAGGAACAGATGCTTTTTTTCCTTAATGGCTCTTTCTCTAATTTAAAATCCTTCCATTTATTTCCCTAAGATTTAGTGATAACTTTAAACACTTTAACTAAATTACCAGAGGCTTGGCAGCCATCACAGAGGCAAATCTTTTTAGAAATCCTAGCAATCTGTTAGATCGTGGGTACTGTGATATTAAATCTGTGTGGCTCCACATACAAAAATTAAATCAGTGCAATGGATACAAATACATAATGCAAATGGCACCATCTCCAAACCGAGGGTACATGACCTGCCTCTAAATATTGAATTTCTATATCTTTTTTCAGTCATTGACTTTCTAAATTTGGGCCAATTTATTCTCATTATCCGTAAGTAAACCAACTTTGATTTTTTTAACAGTTATTTTATAATCAAATAGAGCCAGCCAGTCCTGGATCCTGATGTTGCTAGGATACACAGTTTGGTACTTGATCAAAGTATATCACTTCAAAGGGGGAAATTTTCAAGTGTCCTAGAAAATGACACTCCCATCTTCCACTGTGGAAGACAGGTCCAATCCTAGAGCTTCTTAGAAGCTCAGACGGCAGGATTGGCCTCCCATGCTTTGAAATAAGCGTCCTCTCTGGAGGGCTTGCAATTACTAAAACTAGTCAGGTTGGTCTTAAAGCAAGGAACACACGTATTTATAATAAAACACGTTTTCATGTTTGTTTTACAGTGAAGAGAAAAAACCCAGAACCCCCAGATTTTATGTACTTTGAAAATATATTTAAAAACATTAAAAATTCTATATTTAAAACATATATTATATGTTAATTAGTACACTTAAATAGAACTTGTATTTACAATAGGCTTCTGATGCGGTTAAGTTTTAATGCCAATTTTTTTCAATAACATAATTATATAAATATACTAAAATACAATAAATATTTTTTTGTTTGTTTTACATGGTGAATAATATCTTTACCATAGAGAGAACAAGGCCACAGACATTTACTTACATTTTCAATGGGAGTCACCATAAAAAAGCAACAGGCCTGCTGCCATGCATGAAACACTTCTGCCACAGAGACCACGGCAAGACTTTAAAAAACAAAACAAAACAACAAAACAAAACAGAACAAAAATGAACAGCAACAGAGAAAGATTTTAACAAAAAAAAGTCTTAGGTCAACATAAACCACCAAGCATGTGACTATGATGCATCTTATTGGATAAGAGAGAGCCACTGACCACACAATTGCTGAATGTCTCCTACTCAACCATTAAACAGATCTGGCCTTTGCAGTGCTTTGAGATCATGATGGGGACTTTTTTTTTTTTTTTAAATAACATTGTCCCTCAAAACAAAGCTTAAAAGTTAACATACAGCAGATATTCCAAGTATTCATTACATGTTAAAAATAATTACAAAGACAGAATTTTCAAACAGCACAAAACAAACCTATGCTACATAAATCCCTTCTTTTAATGACATGTATTCAGATCGTACTGTAAAAGATAGGCTCGCTCTAAATGAAAGACTGAACAAAGAGAAATTATTTGCTGATAGTGTCGTCATCCCCTGGGTGATGGTAGACACCCTCTTTTGCTTATCCCTCACCCTACTAAGACACAGCAATTTCTTGAGGCTTTCTGATACTTAAGGACACTGGTCTGGGATGCTTGAAGATTTGGACAGTGGGTTTATTAATGAGTAAATAGGCTTAGCACTAATTTTTACAGGGGTCCATTTTGCCCAGGATTACTATTCCAGGCTCCCAACTTGACTTCTTCTAACCTAAGATGGTAGAGGTAAGGCAGTGACTCTCTCCATGAACAGACTGGATGGGCAGAAGTTTGCTGTGGTCTTCACTGGGGAGCAAAACTTTGTCAGCTCAGTCCTGGCCTATTCCACTGAGCAAGGCACCGTCAAACTGTTGGTGTCCCCGGACACCTTTCCAGATCTTGTCTCTGCACGAGATTTTCTATGGGTAGCCTTGATCATCCAACCTGAGTTTTGGGGCCTTTTCCTGTTCCCCTCCCTTTGCCCTTACTGAAAGAACTTAAAAGACAAAACCCTGGTTTCCTCAAGTCTAATTTCAAAGCAGTAAGTATGCAGGTAGCAAATATCTTATATCTCATCGCATCAATCTCATGATCACAATGCCACATTTGGTTCAGAACCTGCTCCAGGATAATCTAGCTTTATGCAAAATTATCTAGGGGTAGAAGGTGTTAAGTCGGCTTGAGCGTGGTCCTCCAGTGAGAACCTCTTAGCACAGTTAGATAATGTAGGCACTTAAAGCGTGAGGTCCAAAGAACTTGACACATGTCATTCCGGAGCCACCTCTGAAGGATCCTTCAGAGGCCTCCCTTTTGGAGTGTCTCAAGTACCATGCCCCACCTCCACCTAGACCTCAGGATGGCCACTCAGAAATTCCTCTGGCATTGCCCAGAAATGATATGTCACCTCCACACAGACTCCATATGGCTGTTCAGTCTCATTTCACTGGCAGTGTGGACTCCTGTTCTGATCTAGGCATTTCTGGGTCCATACAGAACACCACCCTTTGCTTGCAAGACATTTTGAAGTCTTACCATGATTTTCCTTTCAAGCCTTACAATGATTTAACCAAATTGTTTACCCCTTATAAAAAAAATCTTGTATTTTTGAATTATTTTTTGGTTGTTCATTTTCTCTTCTAAAAGAAAGAAATCACTGTTCTCCATGCTTACATGAGTGCCATGATATGATAAAATTTGTTCACTAGTTCACAGCAGTGGTAAAATATTTAAGAGCGCAGAACTGATTTTTCTTCCTTAAGAGAAAACAAAACAAAGAGGGGACCAAAGGAGGAGGGGGGGAAAGAATGTGCTCTAAGTAAATGTAGGTCTTTCCAACAAAAGAAGCTTTCTCTGACCAAGGCCCAAAGGGTGAGTGAGAGCCTAGGAGGTGCATCATGGGAAGTGGAGTGAGCACTTCATTCAGTTGCCTTAATTTTTATTCACTTTCGTCATCTGATTGATATTGCAAACAAATTTACAGCGTACAAATGAATCTTTTATCAACCAGAATATATATTGAAGAAATTCTTTCCCCATCCCTACTCCCAGTGGGAACTAAAAATAAAACAAAAACAAAAAACAAAACTAACAAACAAAAAAAACACAAAACAAACAAAAATATACCCCTCCCATCCCCATCCCCTAAGCCAGTAAAGCGATGACAACAGCACCTTGACATTGTTTTAATTCCAACACTATCAGAAGTTTTAAAAGCAGTAAAACAGATATAGTACTAACAAGAACGAAGATACTTACTGTCTAAAATGTAAACGGAATGTTTTGGTTCAAATTTTTGTTAGTTTTTTTTTTTTTGTCTGTTTTCTGAAAGAGGACAGTTTATTATCAATTCACAATTAAAGCAGCATGCAATTTATTATTATTTTTTTAAACTTTTTTACGTTTTCAATTCTTGGCAACGGCAAAAAACCACAACATTATCGAGGAATGTAATGCAAACTTTTTAAAGTTGTGCGCAAAAATGACTGTTTCCCTTCTGGTCATGGATATGTCCAATAAATAGATTGTAGAACCACTGTACTGTATAAACTTCATTTATACATGCAGTTCATAAAATTATTTTTTCTTAACTGAATAATTTACCCTGTTATGTATATATACAAATAGATAATTTTTGTCTCAATATAATCTATACAACATAAATCCACTATCTTCCCCTTTTAATGGTCAATGTACATACACAGGAAGTGTCTATCCTTATGAATCGCCAGCCAATTCTCTTTTTGCTATCCATGGTAAGGGCCCGCACATACGACTGGGTAGTTCGGCATTGGGAGTTCCAATGCCTCTTGTCTATGCCCCTGCAGCCCTCCTTTGTGTAACCCATGGGATTGCACTTGGTCTCGTAGAAGTACTGCTTCAGTTGGCCTTTCGATACAGGGACTTTTTCAAGGACCGTGACCGTCCCGCCCGACATGTCCACTGCAGTCTTTTTATCTGCTGCTGTTACCCACTCGCTAATGCTGTCGCACACGCTCAGCTCCCCACGACGGGCGGGGTCAGAGTGGCGCCTGACCCTCATAGACATGTTTGCAGCATCCAGGTAATTTTTGTATTCCTCCAGCAGAAAGAGAAGAGGCGGCTCCAAAGGCACTTGACTACTGAGCATGACCCTGGAAGTGTACAAGTCCGCGTCCTTATTGTTTTCTTCATGGGGCCGAACTTTCTGGTCCTCATCCAACAGCTCTTCTATCACATGTTCAAAAGTGTCCGCCAATGATGATGTCAGGCCTCTGGGACCTGTCTTGGGCCCATTCACGCTCTCCAGAGTCCCATGGGTCCGCACACCTGGGTAGGCCAAGCTGCCTTGTCCTCGGACGTTTGCTTCTTTCATGGGGGCAGCCTTCATGCAACCGAAGTATGAAATAACCATAGTAAGGAAAAGGATGGTCATCACTCTTCTCACCTGGTGGAACTGTGGGGAGAAAGCAGAAACAGGACATAAAACTGGTTAAGGCTTTTTTTTTTTTTTTTTTTTTTTTGCAGGGCTACAATGCAGCCCCTCTGATTGTAATCCAGGCCATTCTGCAGGGTCAAGGTTTTTTTATGTACTGGTGATAAATTCCAGCTGCACCAGACACAAGTTAATGTCAGTAGTGTTCCGTATGTGGTTTTATATAAACCAGAGGCATACAGTGTTTTCTCTGAGATTTAGCATAGAAACCCGAGATTAGATGGCATCTAAGTAAGTGAAAAAACTGAGGCTTCAAGTTCTCCTCCTTCTCTCACTTCAGCAGCTTTGTAAGTTAAATTTTTAATGATCTGTGCTCAGACTGTCACAAGAAACACAAAATCAGAAATGTTACTAAGCAACAACTACAAGTGTAATAGTAATTTTTTTTTCAAGTTAGCAATCTGGTCCTATTGCAGGAATGTGTGACAGGAACAGTAGTGGCCTGGCAGATCTTAGTGGGCCTTTCTAGCCATGTGATATCTAGGCATGAATAGCACAGTGAAACAGAAGTCAGGGAGCTATAAGGAAGCTTTACATTGACTGTTTCCTCCCAGAGAGATAATTTAGTAGAGCAGAGAAGATCGAGCCATCCTGTTTTACAGATAAGGAAACCAAAGGCCATAGAGGACTTCGTGTCATGAAGAAAGTTTATATGAGAATTTAGGGCTCCCAATCCCCGCTCCAATATTTTCCTACTACACTTGGGTGGTCGTAACTGAAAATGTTTTGCTTATTTCCAAACAGAAATCATTTTCTACACATTGATTTTAATGATGTGTCTACGCCTGGGGCTGATATCATGAAAACAACGGGTCTACGTAAGAGAAAACTGGAAAAGTCAGCATTAAAAAGGCACTGAAGTCAATTTTAAATGCCTCCCATATGGGGATCCACATTTATCTCCATAACTCTCTGAGCCCCTCACCCCTTGGCTTTTTTGGCTCATATACAGACCCATCTAAGACAGCTCAGCTTCTTTTTATTGGAAATAGTGTCCCGTGAGTATGTGTGTGAGCTCTGAGTTTATCGTACCTTTAAAAAGTTGAGTGGCATTTTGCACGTTTTGTAATAGGCAGCCAGTGCTTCTTTCTGTGCTTTTGAAGTTTCCTGGGAAGTCCCTTAACAGCACACCACAAAATTAATCTTTTCCTGTTTGCCAGAGGGTTGCTATACTCTAAATTTGGCTCAGCATCTACAAGCATGCTCTGGGAAGCCAATTAGAATGAAAAAGCAAAATGAAAACATACCTATGGACAAACCCAAGGTTACCGTCAGATGGTGAAGGACTTCAGAATCACTTACCCGAAGCATCGTGTCCCTTCGCAGTAAGAGAAGCATCCCCACCCACCCCAGCCCCAATACTCTAACTTTATTCCTACTTTCAGTTCTGGAGCAATAGACTTACTGAAAGACACACACATGGCATAGTTGGAGCACACACACTGCGCCAATCAGTAGGAAAAGGGAGTATCTTTCTGTCCACGAAGTGGCCCTGAATGGGAAGGCAACCTACCTCCAATCAATAGGTCATACTGCAGAAATAGCAGAAAACTACAGTATTGAGAGCCAAATGTTTCTGTTCTTTACTTTTACAAGAGGTCATATTTTCTACCATTGAGAGACCTTATTATCATCCCCAAACACCAACAAATTTCCTGGTAGATTCAATCTCACTTTGCATAAAGAGCAAGCATGCTCAGAACTGCTTGTATCGTGTTTCCCCAAAAATAAGACCTACCTGGACAATCAGTTGTAATGCGTCTTTTGGAGCAAAAATTAATGTAAGACCCAGTATTATATCATACCATATCATATCATATCATATCATATCATATCACATTATATTATATTATACTATATTAAAGACCTGGTCTTATAGTAAAATAAGACCCAGTCTTATATTAATTTTTGCTCCAAAAGATGCATTAGAGCTGATTGTCCAGCTAAGTTTTATTTTCAGGGAAACACGGTAGTGCACACTGGTCTGAAATTAGGAAAGGCACCCTGGTTTGAATAAAACACAGATAGCCATTCTGCTAAAACCTGGACTTTTGTGAAAGTTCTGGATTCTGTACCATCAAAGAAATGGATCCTCCAAGGAGGTTTCTATTCCTGGCAGGCGGTACTTACACCATTGAATGAAAATCCTCTCTCCTAATGTTCCCAGTCCAAATTAAAACAACCCAAGGGACACCTCAAAAGTAGGTCAATGAAAGAATGCAAATTTAGACTATTTTACTCCAGCCATCTACATCACACTGGTAGAGATTTGCTGTGATCAGCTATCTTTTAATACCACATTTTATTAAATCTTAGATACCATCATTATAAAACACAGCATTTTGTGTACCACTAAGAAATAAAGTAATGCAGCCAATTAAATAGCTGTTTACTTTATCACTTAGAACTGTTATTGTATACTTTCTGAAAAGATTTCTTTTAGAGTTATTTGGACACATTTATAATATGTACTGTACTTTGCCGTGTATAATGCACACCCACAGTTTTGGCCCAAACTTTAAGGGAAAAAACCTTTTGTTTTCATTTTGTAATTCAAATTTTTATTTGTTTACATTTAGGTACTTGTTTTTTTGTATTATAAAGGGATTTCAGCATTTATTTTTTAACATATTATGGTACAAGAAATTTTATGTAACAAATAATTACAAAACCCAAGAACAGATACAAGGTACAAGAAATTTTATGTACCGGTAACAAATTTACAATATTTATGCATCATAGAAGGCCAAGAACCCTTTCTTAGTCATTGCAAGTTCGTTTTAAGTTCAACAAAACCGATTATCGTATTCCAAGGTATTATTTTGCATAAGGATATCGTTGTTGATTTCTAGAGTTCCACTTTTTTTAATTAGTTTCAGGTGTACAAAGCAATGTAACAGTTAGACATTTACACCCCTCACAAAGTGATAACCCCCCCAATCTACTACACCTCTAACATCATATACACTGTGTTTCCCCGAAAATAAGATCTAGCAGGACAATCAGCTCTAATGTGTCTTTTGGAGCAAAAATTCATATAAGACCCGGTATTATATCATATTATTATATTATATTATACATATTATATAAGACCCGGTCTTATATTATAGTAAAATAAGACCAGGTCTCATATTAATTTTTGCTCCAAAAGACGCATTAGAGCTGATTGTCCGGCTAGGTCTTATTTTCAGAGAAACAGGATAGCTATTATAATACCATTGAGTATATTCCCTATGCTGTACTCCACAGCCTGTGGAGATATAAATATAAATATATATATATGTATATAAATATATATATATTTAATTATAGTTGACATTCAATATTATTCTACTTCAGCTTCAGATGTATAGCATCTACACAGTCCACGAAGTGATGCCCCTGATAGATAAGTCCAGTACCCATCTGGCACCCTATGTAATATTTACAACATTCTTGTTTATATTCCTAATACTGTATTGCATATCCCCTTGACTATACTGTGACTACTAATTTGCACTTTCTAATCCCTTCGCCGTCTCCCCCATCCCCAACCCTCCTCCCATCTAGCAGCCATCAGTTTTTTTCTCTGTATCTCTGAGTCTATTTCTGTTTAGTTTACAGTTATACTTTTAACTCACAAACACAAATAAAATAATTAAAAATATTTATATAGACACAGAATTAGTACTACCCATGTATAATGCACATCCTTATTTTTCCCTTACAAATTGTGGCAAAAAAAGAGCACATTATACACAGCAAAATATGGTAATTTTTGTGCATATGTAAAAAAATTTTAAGCGAAATAAATTGGTTAAGGCAATGACAACTATATTATGGCTGCTGCATAGCCAGCAAGAATAAAATGACATTAACTGTAAGATACAACCAAATTTCAGAGATGTTAAAAATATGAAAAATGTGCATCTTAGAATTAATGAAGCAGAGTAAGTTTAACAAGTATTTACCAAGTGCCCATACTAACTGCTTAAAATGGCCCGAGGTACTGAGACATCTTAAACTACAGAATTCAAGAATTGTTTTACCATCACTACCACAGTAATGAGTCTTTTAATGACACCTTTTTTAATACTTGACTTAAAGTTTATTCTGCCTTTCACTGGTCTCATTAATCTTTTAATGAATAACTTTTTGGTTACAAAAGTAGTTAGCACTCTATACATCATTTTCTCATCAGTTCCACAAGCAAATATTTCAGAGGGACATTGGCGTCTGAGTAACTATTACTTGGCTTTTATCCTGAAGCCTAACACAGGCACACACCCCTCAAAGTAGAACTTCTGCATGGATTCAGTAATTCATCACCTGTTGGGAAAGCTGAACCTCCCTCCTTGCCCGGCCCTGTGAGTGATGCTTCTGCAATGCTAACTGCCTACTCACTGACAAGACCTTGAAGTCAAGTGAATCCAACAAACTCAATACTTATTATAGGTACCATGTTACTTCCTAACTTTTCTCTTTCTGACAATGGTTTCTGGATCCTTTGGACCACCCAGGCCACAGGCTACAAATTTTGGAATCGAGTTTGATGATACATTTCTTCCATAGTTTTCAAATCCAGTCAGTGGAGAGAGGTCCTGCTCATTTTTCCTTGAAAGCATTTCTTGTGTCCATCCCACTGCCATTTTCTTATCTCAGCCCTCACCATCTCGTTGGGTGACTACAATGTCCCCCTGATCTACCTGACATCCTGAATGTTCCATTCAACTCTAATGACTGCTGCCTGACTAACCACTCTCATTTTAGCATTCTCTTACACAAAAACTTTTATCTGGTATTCAAAATCTGGCCTCACCCTACGTAGTTAACTTTCCATCTTACTCAATGCTTCATCACCTCTGCTCTGATCAGGCCAAAGTCCTTGGAGTCCCACACACATTATTGCCTGCAAGTGCCTTGTTCCAATCTCCTGGCAAACACCTTTCTAGTTAACTAAATCTTGCTTATCCTCCATGACCCAGTTCAAGCACCAACTCATATATGCATACCTTCTCTAATTACTCCCACACTACCCTCCTTCTCCTTGAAAATTCCACCTTCCATCTCCTTTAGTGCCCGTTCCCCACTCCTTAACTGTTACTGTATTGGCGAATTATGGTCAGCCCTCAGTTGAATGATAAGCTTTCTGAGGGAATGGATGTCTGACCGACCCCCCACCCCCCCATAATACTTAACCGAGAAAAATGTAATAGTACTCAGTAAACACTTACTGATGAGTTTATTAAACCATGAGAAAAGACAGTACTGACATCATTTCATGATGTCATTTGGAAAGCATCAGTGAACTCACTGAAATGATTAGATCAAGTACAGGTTATGCCAAACCCAAATTACAAGCTCTAAGAAATTTGATGGATGGCAATTATCAGCCACAAGCAAATCTCTTGAGTTTCTCTAATACAATCAAACTTTACTTAAATAATGAAAAAGCATAACCCTACAACATACTAACTGCCCCTACTACTTCATGTGTTGCTCTAACAGATCAATGTAAGAGTTGGACAGCACTCAGTAATAATCGTAACAGTAAAATTTGGAATTTTCAGTCTTTTAACTTTCTTTTCTGCTTAAACTTTTCAATCATTTTACATACTGTATGAGGAAATCATAGACGTTTAAGAGCTTCCATGACAATTCTTATGTTTTAGTCCTTCAGATGTGTCTTTATTACACAAAAGAGAAAGACGCTGCCCAGTATTGCTAAGGAGATTGTCAGTCTACATCTGTTTATACATAATAAATTCATTGGGGCTGTCTAATTCTGCTCTAAGGCTTACAACAGTGTACAATTACGATCAACTCAATCACATCTCTAAGGTTTTTTTAGTCCCACTCTTAAAAAATTAAATATAGTATATAGGGCTAAAAAGGAAATCAACAAAGTAGGAATAAGGATTGGTTTTAAACATGACTCACAAGTTTTAAACATTCAGCCAGATGAATATCCAGGACAGCATGCTTTCCTGCTGTAGTCATAACTTGCATTTGTCTAAAAGACCATAGAACATTCACACACATCATCTAATTTGGTTGTTACAAGGAAACAGGACAGGTATTATTATCCCTATTACACAGATGAAGCAATTACGGTTCAGAGATGTTAAGTAACCTTTCAGATACCACAAAGCTAATAGGTCATCTGTCTTCTTGTCTTAACTTTTTACCAGCAGGTCATGCTGCCACTTTTAGAATATTCAACTGCAGGGAAGAGAGTGGTTGCTATGCTACACAGAAGAAGGGGTCAAAGAAGGGGTTTGTACAACACAGACACAGTCATCTGCAGTTGTGTGCATCCTGGTGCCCAACTTTCTGAAGGCAGCACCTTTTAAGTATATTTCAATATCTTTTTTTTTATTTATTAAATTTATTGGGGTGACCTTGGTTAGTAAAATTATATAGGTTAGGTTTCAAGTGTACAATTCTATAATACATCATCTATATACTGCATTGAGTGTTCCCAGAGTCAGTTCTCCTTCCATCACCATATATAATATTTGCCCCCCTTTTCCCTCTTCTACCACCCCCTCTCCCTCACTTACCCTCTGGTAACCACTAAACTGTTGTCTGTGACTATGAGTTTTTGTTTCTCTGTTTGTCTTGTTCCTTTGTTGCTCTCAGTTTTATACTTTGTAGTACTCGATTAATTATGACCTCTAAGACCCTTCCACTTTAAGGCTTGATTACTTCAGTGAATGGAACTTTAGACAACACATTCTTCCTCTGAAAGGAAGTTTTGCAAAAATTTAGACATGTTAGAATGAAGTTTCCATGGCAAATGCTAAGAAGCGAAAGTAAACAATAGTATGGATAGTTCGGGCATACAGGGAAAAAAATGAAAAGTTTTGTTTGTTCCCAGACCCTTTGGGTTTTGTTGAGCATGTAATCAATGAAAACACAATTTAAAGATATACCTGCTCATTCTAGGCAGTTCTATAAGCAATAAGGATAATGGTAATGTTGAAGAAATTACCAATTGATATTTAATTCCTAACATACATGATGCAAACCGACTAAAAGACCACCTTAATGAAACCTTGCAAATCAATACAATCTTTGTGTCCAGCTTCACTACATGCATACAATAGCCTTACTTTTGTTTGTTCATTCATCAGACATGGAGTCTACTTTCAAATCTGTAGTCTAGGAGGGAGGTGGAACATATATAGTGAGTAACTAAATATAGTAAGTAACTAAAATATAAAGGTACAAATGACCCAGGAAAAAATATAGATAAAATTCTATAAAGAGAAAGAGGTTACTTCCTGTTAGAGAATGAAGACTGCTTTGTGAAGAAGATTGCAAAAGATAGAAAGGATTTAAACATATCCAGAAAAGACACCAGTGGATCAATGGCAGCTTCTTTAAAAGCATGGAGGTGGGAAGGCATGGAGTACATTTCTGGAGAGAAGAGTTCTGGCATGGGAACAGTGAAAAATAAGAGTGAATGATTGTCAGATTTTGGAAGGCTCTGAGAGTGACGCTCAAGAGTTTAGACCTGCCTTACAGGCCCGAAGAGCGGATGAGAGTTTCTGAGCAGGGGAATGCTTCAAGAAGCCCAGTTTATCACCATGTGTAGGAGGACCCAAAAGAATGACTGGAAGAGACAAATTAATTCATTGATTTTATTCTTAGTGGCTAGTGAACTTTAAAAACGAATACTAAATAGTTACTTAAATGTGGGGTTGGGGTTGAGGTCCTGGATTTACCTTTTAACTTAATTAATCCATTCGTTCATTCATTCATTCATTCATTCATTCGTTCATTCATTCATTCTTAGGCTGAAGTGAGTTGCTAAAAGAAAAAGGGTTAGAGAGAAGTGAACTGGGCTGAGTAGTAACCATGTCAGTGTTGGCCGAAAGGACAGCCTGGAGGGGGTGGGAGGGCAGGAAGATAAACTCTCATTCCTCTTACAATTACCACTTGGATTCCACCGCTCAGCACTTTTAATTCAAAGATCTCCAAACACTTTGCAAATATTAAGTAATTAAGACTCATAGGGCCCTAGAGGTGGAGGTAACTATAATTATGCCTGTTTCGTATAGAAGGAAAAAGGACCAGGGTTTTTAATCAACTCATCTACTTGTTGTGGATTCCCTGATAGAATACGAGCAGAACCTTGAATTCCAAAGGAAAACTAGGCCTTTAACTCCAGGCAGGAGTTTCTTCCATCCCTCTGCATTCTGTCTGTATTAGCTCCCATATATTGCTCAGCTAAGCAGACAAAGAAAAACGAAAAAACAACACTTCGCATTCCTCAAAGAAAATCCTTGGTAGTTGGAATCGATCAACAAAATGGGGAGAAGAAAGCCAATGATCATTACAGATGCTCATTTACTTACCTGAATGACTGGCCAATGGAAACTAATGAATATTTTAGTAAATGACATCTGATAATGCAGATGCTCCAAAGCTTTGAAGGAAGTGCCGTGAAAAGTGTAGTTTTTAACCATAAGGTAATTTATGTCCAAGAGTACCCAATTACACTTGCTACAAAACACAGTCCTTCATAGCAGAGGACTCTCGGATCCCCTAGTACGCCTATGGTGTTGAGTGACACTTGCAGACATTACTCAGCCTCGCTAAACAGTGCCAGAGAAATTGCTGGTTCTTAGTTCAGACCCAGAGTGATACATACATGTAACTATTATGGAAAAAAAAAAAGGATATTTCCCTGAATAAATAATTTGATAAATTTATATATATCTTTAATAGAAAGCGCTATAGCTCTAGTCCTCTCTTAACCTCCTGTATTCCCCACCCCATCCCGGAAAAAGTAAAGATTTTTCTGTGGGAGACCTACCTACCCTACCCGAGAGTAGAACTAGGCCATATTCCCTAATAGGATAGGGATGGTTAAAGTGAACTGTAATGATGGAATGAATTTTGGAATAAGGGATAGAAAATGCCTGGCACAAGGACCAGGTTTGAGCAGAGAACACCCCATTTGGCATTCCAATCCCAGGCATAGCTGCCAGCATCCAAAGGTCTCTAAGTGCTTCCATCACTACCTCCCTAGGAAACATACTGTTCTCCTGTTACTGAGGAAGAATCCCTGAAAGCTAGAGCCACCCAGAGCTGGCAGTCCTATCCATATCCTGACTCCTTCCTTCACACTTCTTCAGGGCAAACACTGCCCAAACGGCGCACGTCTCTAGTCTACAGTAATACTATGGTAGTCCATAGTATTCTTGATATTAACCTTAGCATCAAGAATACACTAGTCACTTGCATATCAAATGAGTAGGCTGTCTAAAAATGTCTTTTAAAATATATTTTAGAACTACTAATTTTGTAGATAATTTTACAGTTAACATTCAATATATATATATTCATATATGTATATATAATAAAATTAGTAGATTAGAACTACTAATTTTGTCGATTATAATTTTGCAGTTAACATTCAATTAAAAAGCCTAACCTCTTTGACTAGGATTCTGTTTTCTTTAGAATTTCAGGTGGGATTTGTTATAATGAACTAAAGCTCAGCTTTAACAATGTTCTAACTACTAAATTACCAAAAACTATGTATTATTTATCAAATTCCCATACATGGTAGACAATCACGTTAATTAGGAAGATTACTATCTACCTGGTTCCATGACATTTCAGTCACCCACTCTGTAAGGAAAGACCTGGAAAAATTATCAAATATACATCACCTTTAATGATAGGTATTGATCTCTACAGCTACTGTGAAGTCAAGGGGGGAAATTTCCTATAAAGGGACAATGACTCTAGAAATAGAAAGTAGGGAGATACTAACGTCATCGTAAGACATGCATTTAAATTGCATTTAAACATACAGACTTTGAATTTATGGAAAACTTTCAACTAAGAAATTCATTTTATGCAACCGAAAGTCTCAAACTTCAGGTACTTGTTTTTGAGTTTTACATTTATAAATTAAGTGTATTAATTCAAATCTGTTACTAAAAATACTACAACAAATAGAGACACTTATGGCGTCTGAAATAAGTTTTAGGAAATGTAGGTATGGAATAAACTTCCATGCACTAAAATTAAATGACACCTGCTTCTCAAAGTGTGATCCATGGTCCACCAGCATTATCATCACCTAGGAGCTTATGAGAAATGCAGAATCTCAGCTTCCATCCCTCCACCTCATCCACCAAATCATAATCTGCATTTCTACAAGATTCACATACTTCCAGGGGACTCATAGACTTACTAAGGCTGAGAGGCACTGGCCTACGTAAAAGAAGAAGAGAAAGGAAATGAAAGGGTTAACGTCAACTTAAGTATTGTAGTACATTCTGAGCATGCCATGGCTTACCTGTCATCTTTCCTCCTTGGTTCAACTTGTTTAATTGGGATATTTATTATGTAGGAAAATATATTTGCTTTTGAATGGTAGCAAGTAAAATCTAGGTTCCCATTATGTCAACTGGCTTTTCCGCTATTGTGTTTATACTACAAAGTGCAGCGTACCTATAAACATGGTTGGTTGAATGAGAATTTATAGAGTACTACCAATTTAAATCCGGACTTCCACTCAATCCCTAATGTTATTTCAAAGCTACAAAGTAAGTGCAAACATAGTGGCCTCCCTGATCAATTACACAGCCTAGCATCACTCACTCAATCAGAGTCATACTGGCAATGACATGACTAGCTACATACAGCAGGTGGTAGATTTCCTGGCACATTCATGTTACTTTCAGCCATGTGTCTCTGATCCTTACAGAGTTCTTTTTGTCCTGAAATGGTGAAATAAAGACAGGCAAGGAGAACTGACTCATCCACTCAATGGAGATTTCTTCTTTCTAGACATGTCCTAAGAAAGATTGATCTATTTCCTATCAAGTACGATGAAATAAATAAGTAAATAAATAAAAGTCACAAAATAAAACAGCAGCAGCAGCAGCAGCAGCGATGACAACGAAACCCTAAAATACATTTGTGTAAGTAAGAATCAAGCATCCAAATCCCCTTTCCAACCACATAGCCTGTCTCTAGGTCAATGAGGCATTCAGCAGGCAACCCAATTTCTCAGTTGGGTTCCAACATTTGGGACCATTTACTTCAAGACTGAAGTACCCAAAATGGTTTAAAAAAAAAAAAAAACAAGCAAAATTTCCAAATAAAAGCATAAACATTTCAGAGTTGAACAACATTATGAGGGAGTTGATGGGGTCATTCCTTAAACAGAACTGGAGACTGGTCCCCACTATTTAGGCTGTTTTCAAAGGACTGCAAAGACAACTAGTTTCCAAACACCAAGAAGTCACCAAGCTCACCAGTACAGATGCAAATGACTCCTACTGGGAAATACTCTTGGTGTTGCTGTTAAACTATTTGCAAATGGGTAGGGCTGAGATGACACAGAATCATATTTTCCCAGGCAGCTATCCCAAGTATTATTGGGTTCCACCTTGAGCACCGATGTCAACACAGCTAAGGGATTGCTCCAAATTACAGACAATGCGCACCTACTAACAGGGGATGTTGTGAAAGCATAGCAGAGCACCATCTCGAAGGTTCCTGGATCCAGGAATAAGCGTGCTTTGTACATAAAAAAAGAAATGCAAGGCTGACGCAACTGCATGCTTCGTCCCTAAGGGGAGAACATGCAGTGACTCTCTGAGACCAGAGGATAAAGGGAATCTCCTTTAAGAAAAGAAGTTTGCTATAATGTGGAGATTGGGAACATGCCAGAACAAACACAATTAAAAGAATGAAACAAAACAAAGAAAGTTAAGACGTTAAGACTAGTCCGCCCTATTTTAGTCTTTTTCTTCAGAATTAAATAAATAGGTTGCTTTTAGGGTGTTTCTGGACACTCCAAGTTCCTGCCATGAGATGCTATGAGAATTTTGACAGCTGTGGGCTGACACCCACGAGACACTGCCACCACACAAATACATTCTTAATGGACCCCAGAATTGTGGTAAAGGCATGCCCTTCTCAGTTTTCCCACAGACAGTGCTCTTGAAACTTTCCATAGCCAATGTGTTCCTGTGGTTAATTAGTTACCTGAGCAATTTCCATTATAGAAAGAATATCTGTACATAATTAGAGGTAGGTTCAAACTGGAAGGCTTCAACATCATTATTTCAGAAGGGCTGAAATGAGAATGGGATGGATGATTCTCACCTCACGAAGAGACCTCTTTAGATTTGTTTTGACCCTATTCAGCGAAGTACACAGAACATGAAATTTAAAAAAGCAAAAGAGAGCTAAAAATAGGTGGGGCAGAAGAAACTGGAAAGATGAGTTGCTTCTAGAGACAGAAGAATAGCATTCCATTTAAAACTACTATCAAGAAATCCTAGGGGAAAGATAAAATTAGCAAGAGAAGGCAATTAGCTCTCGGTTGCTCACCTTGATGAGACCATTTTCAGGAATCAGTTTGTTGAATTCCACTGAAGGGCAAATGCACACACCACAGCCCTTCTTCTGGGATGCACAGTCATACCATAACAGAAATGTGTGAGTAGATGCCAAAACATGTGTGGACATGCAACCCTTTCTGTAGAAACTCAATGTTCTGAGCATTAACGAGGATTAACCTTCTGCACATATAGAGAAAACTGGTGGTTCCACACATCCAGTTATCCTTCGGGTTATTTTTGTATCTAACTCTATAATTTCTTTTAATTACTTACTGTAAAGCACAGGAAAGTGTTCATTATTTGTAGCTTAATGCAGGAGCAAAAATAATTGAATATGCTCCCCTGCTCACTCCCTTACCCCAGCCCCCAATGATTCTAAGCATCAGTATTCGTCTGAATAGCACAAGTAAGCCAGATCCCCGGCCCAGTGTAAAATGAACCATGTGGACCCTATTTAAGAAACTGGCCGTGCTCCAGAGCTACTACAAAATACAAGGAAAATAAATATTAACGTCTCAGATGACAAAAGATCCATCTATATGGCTGGTCAGAAAATATCCACATTACTTAACCAATAGCATACTCCTCTATGAAAACATGCAATTCTGTAGTTCCATGAATATCAGGGCTGTGAGAACATCTGTTTGCCTCCATCAGTTTTCACTAAACATTGATTCCTACAGAAGACACGCAAACTCAAACACTAATATATTTAGTCTAAGCAATGGAATGAGGGCTGGATTTCTACATAGTACCTATAAATAAGTACAGCATTGGTACTGGTGGTGGTGTGGAAGGAGGGCGAGCAGAGGTAGGAAGATGAGCTGGGAAGCTGGATAAATAAGCAATATCAAGCTACTCTTTGTACTAAAAATAATAGCTAATATTTATCAGCAATGAGGGAAATACAATAATCTAATCATTCGGTTTACTGATGGCTGAGGCTCAGAGAGGTTTAGTAAATTGCCTAAGACCACACACCCAGCATGAGGTGGAAATGGAATTTGAATCAGAGCTGACTTGCATGCATTTTTCCACATGGGGTCAGATGTGGGGGTGGTGGCTTACATTTTGAGGGAGGTCTACTTGGCAAAGATATCCTGCAGACCTTAGGCACCAATTTTTGTTTGTTTGTTTAAGCAAAGCCCCATATGATCGTTCCTGCTAAGCAGTTTGTTTACACACTAATTCCACAGAGGTTGAATATAACCCTAATGTTTTTTCACTACCCTCTTCCCAATATTAAATTATTCCCTCAAGGTACCAACCATACACACATCTTTAATAGGGCACAGTGTCAAAACTCTGCACGAAGGTCATATGTTTGACATGTCAGAACGTTCCCCCAGCCCCAGAAGATGTCTTCGGCCACTGGAACAGAACCATATGCTGTTCAGACCAGTAACCCGCAACTGCCAAATACTCCTTGTCAACTCCACTTGAGTAAGAATGATTTCAACCAAGACCCAAGTGACATAAAATCTTTCTTTTTCGTAACCCAGCCTTATCCCCTCAAAGTCTGGAGACCTGGTACTGTAAGCCACTCCACTTGTAACCCATCCCATCTGTCCTGTTATTATTCCTGAATAGAGCTGAGGGTCTGAGACGTGCGTAAAAGAAAGGTACGCAAGACAATCTCAAATGTATTCTCAAGGAGTAGTTCAGCCTACTAGTCAGGACCACTAATACAGAACACGTGGTCCAGCATGGACAGAGGAGCAAATTCTCACAGACTGCGCCAACAAGAAATAGTGTCAAAACAGCCAAAGGAACAAGGGTCATGGGATGGAGACCTCACTTGGGTTCTCTGCCACCAAACTGGTACCCAGCGGCCCTCAGCATGAACGGCAAAGGCAAAATGGACCCCACAGCCTGAGTTGATGAGAAACATATACCTGGGCTGACATCCTGAATGTGTGTGGCAGGTTAGATGATGATGGCACAAAACACAGAACACCTTGCTCCTGGCCATAGTGAGCCCTTAGAAGGGAGCAGACTTCTAGAGAAAGAACTGCAAGGAGCCTGAGAACAAAACTGGAATTGCCTGTTGTGAAAGCCTTCACAGGTATTAACAATAGAAAATGTGTATGTGTCAGCTAGCTTTCAGCAGTCCACCCTTATGCCCAGGAATTATTTCTTGTGTAGGCCAGATACAGTCATCCACGCAACTCCCCAAGTGCAACTAGTCCACATATGGGAAGAGGAGTGGCTTTCCTCTTTAAAGTGGCCCTATCAAAAATTCTATGAAAAAGAAGGATGTCCATTTGGATTGAAGAACCATTCTGCCAGGGTCCATTTACTGCACTTTTCTATAGAGTGAAACTAAAGGGAACTTCTCACTAAACAGAGCATGATGTCTTCAGAGAAAAATGAGACTCCATTTTCAATGAGAATGGTTAAGACGTCATGTGAGGATGACCTGGAATACATGCTTTTCAAAATGTGGAGATATTATCTAGGCTATAAATCATGTTTTTACAGGATGCCCAATTTGTATAATGCAGGAAATTGGCAACTTTAAGGGAGAAGTCTGTCAATATTGCATCATAGTTCATTGTTGACATTGTACCCTGGCAGTTTTAATTTATCCTACAGAGTACTCATTATTTCACTACATATCTTGGGGAAAGTGCAAAATCATTCCTTAAAAGAGCATCCCCCTGGGTATGAAAGTTCCAAGCATAGCAAGTCTTCCTCTGTGATTTGGGATATATCGCTTGACCTCAGTCCCTGGAAATAATGTTAACAGCTGGGGAACAAGCACTGAAAGCCTGGCACACAGGGCACAATTTTCAGTTCCAATAAACATGTGGTGCTCTTCAGATCTAGCATTGCTAGTTAGGTGAATAATGAATGCAAGCTCAACTTTTCCACTGCAGGAAATTCTGCAAGCGGCAACGTGGGTCCATTCCATGTGTCACTAGAGCTGGCGTAAGCCCGCGGCCACGGTGGGGCATTATTTCCATTGGAACTGATGCCTACACCAGCTCCTGGAAATATGCAGTGCTCCCACTGCAAACTAGGGGCAAGGTGAGAGGCCGAGATGTCATTTAGACATTCGCCTCCCATTTCTCAGCTTTCGGATTAGCATGTGCTCTGTTGGTGAGGCTGTAGAGAAACGGGCATTCTCATACACTGATAGTGGAAGTATAAACAGTTCAAGCCTTTTGCAGGGGAGTTATGCAGTATCTACCAAAATTATAAATGAATTTTCCTGCTGATAGAAGGAAAGTCCAATGGATTGCACTTCTGAGAATAAAGGTACAGATACAGGTAGGTGGACATGTACAAAATTATACACATAGTTATTAATTTCAACAAGATATATAATAGCAAAAATATTAGAAATAGCCCAAGTACCGCTACAAGAAAGTAGATAAAGTATAGTACATACTTACAATAGAATCCATGCAACTGTAAATAACAAGTTAGTTCCCCATATCCTGAAATGGGAAGCTCTCTGAAATATACTGGTAAGTGATAAAAGAAAGGTGCAGAACAGTGTATGTATGACATATCTTTTGTTTAAAAATGGTGAAAAATAATATGTATTCATATTTACTTGTATTTCCATAAAACACACTATAAAGGATTCACATGACACTCCTACAAATGATGTACAGATGGTGTGCGTTGGGTGGGGAAACAAGGGTGGACGAGTTACAGGTGGGACAAGACTTCTCAATGTACACTTTTTACTACTAGTTTGATTTTTGAATCATGTCAATAAATTAACTATCAAAAATTGAATAAAAAATAACCAAATTTTATAAAATATTTAACATAGTGGCTTCACTTTTGGTCCCAAAGACTCTCCCATACTGCTCTGATGCAAAAGACATCCAAGAAATTTACAACAGTTCCTTTCCTGTGTCCTAGAGGTGGCTACAATCTGATGGATGCCATCTCAATTTCTGGGACATTTCCATGGAAGAAACTGGTACAAGGTAGGACAGTTGGGTACAGAGGACAATCCCTGGGGCTCGGGGTTGAAGACCAGAGTTCTCCTCCTCCCTTTCCCACTTACTGCTAAGCTGACCCTCTGAAATGGCTGAGAATCAGCTTTTTTTTTTTTTTTTTTTTTTACCTACAAATTGGGCCAATCCACGGGTGCTCCTTCATGGGTGAAACAACCCAAGGACACGGCTGCCTCAGCTCTGTGATCTGAGGAGGGTAAGAGCTCTCACCCAGTCTCACAGCATCTTGCCAAGGGTCACTGACACTTGAAAAGGGGCTCTATAAACTGTAAAGGATAACGCTACAAACTGTTGTGAAACAGAACACCAGCCTGAGGGGTGACCACGGCCAAATAAGGAGGAGAATGAGACTCATTCCCAAAATTCTGAGACACTGAGATTGTGGGAAGGAAAGGAAACTTCCAAAAGATGGAACCTAAATATAAACAGAAAACAAGGGCAGGCTGACAAAGGTTTGGAAAAGAAGACATGTGGTTAAATGACTCCATATGTGCTCATCTGCAACTGACTATACTGAGAATTCTGTAAGCTTAACAGGGGAAAATTAGGGAGACATGTATGGGAGCAAACTCAAGGATACAGACTTGACGACAAATACAAGATCCATGTCAAATAAATGATCCAAAAGGACGGCCGTGATTCCTTGTAATCAGTATAGTTGTTGGAGACATGTAGCTGGCACACACAGGTGGGCTCCAACTTTCTTCCAAAATCAGATGCAAACTTCAAACACTTCTGAAAATGCTCCTAGCAGACCTTTTACCCCAAATTTAGAAACTGAATGAAACACCGCTCTTTAAAAGGGGGGAAAAAACCCTTCTCATCTCCATATGTACAGTCATCTGGAAAGCAGATCTCCTATTAAATAGATGGTCAAAGCTGCATTGCGAAGTTAAACTCATCATGAAAAGCCAAGGATGGCTTTCCTCATCTTCCTGAAGTGAAACATTCCAAGAGGTGGGAGACAACCACAGGAGGAAGTTCACTGGAGGTGGCCTAACTCAGTACTGCTATCTAGATGACTAGTTAGGAAATATCAGAATGCTACATGGAACTCAGAAAAAGAAAACAAAGAACTCCTTTCTATTTTGATTAAGGAAGGTGCTTGGGCAAGGTGTCTGGTGCCCGCTGGGTCTAAGTAGTCTAAATGGTGCAATGCACTCTGGGACCCCCTCTAAAAATCGCGAACCTTGACTTTAGGCTGAGATGCTCCAATGCCATTCTGGGACAAACACAACATCCTCTCACCTCCAGCTTCATGTTTCTTTACAAAAATTTCACTAGGAGGCTTACTATCCTGTATTATTTAAAGTCAGAGTCTCGTCCTTGCAAAAGAGGCTTCAACCACCTCTGAGTAAGAATAACACATTATATATTCTAGTTAATGATTCATTTATTCATTCAGCAAAAGAACTTACCAAGTGTAGATGCACTTTGCTTTAGGAAAATCAGTTTGAAGGTTGCTTCACATAAAGCAAGAATAATTAATTTGGTAACTCTTAATGGGTTCTTTAAATGACTGAATTTTACATGGTTAATCATTTAGTTAGAGGATCACAAGATCAAAAACAATCCTTTAAAAAACTGTCTACAGGAACAGAGACAATGAGCTGACACTTCCAAGCTGTATGTCAGGGTCAGGGATACAAGCTCATGTCTCATCAGTAGAGCTCTGGTGGTGAAACTGAAGGTCATAACCAGCTGTGTTTCTGTCATTCCCTCATGTGAAGAAAACTCAGGTGTAGTTCCTGTTTATTCCATAAGGGAAACCCCCCCCCCCCCCGATGTTTTCAAAGCTCCATTTTTGCTGCTTCTCCCAGAGCTATAAAGGTTGCCCATCCCTCTGTGGTTGGGTTATCTATGAAAGCCTTTCATTTGGATGTCAACTTGTCAAATTTAGAGCTTAGGATGACTGTAATTTAGCCTTCTCCTAAACTTTACCTTTTAACTTTTTGTTCATTTAACAGACATTCCCAGAGCACAGATACCTGAGATACTAAAATGAATGAGACAGAATCCCTGCCTTTGGGGATTTCACTGTTGAGAGGAGGAATGGGTTGTGGATTAGACACATAAACTGCCAGTTATAATTCAAGGAGTACATGCGTTCCCAAAAGAGGGAATGAAAAGGGGGGACGGGGGAAGGTGAGAGGAGAGGAGTCTGTTGGCTTAGGATTTTGTTCACTATAGATCATATTTTGCAGACTAAAAGATTACATTACTTGATCTGCTAACCTCTTTGCACCTACAATCCATAAAGCAAGACAAAGTACCCATGAAGAGTTCAATGGCAGTGCGCTTTGGGGGAACACAGAGTGGCAACCAAAAAGCTCATTTATGGATACTTCCCAGGCACTGATATCCCATTCCAAGTGCTTTCCTAGCTGAATGTGACAACGCTGAAATCTGTAACTTTTCCATGAGGGAAGGCCATGCTGAATTATGTCCTTTAGCAAGTAACCATGGCGCCACCTACTATGTATGTGTCATTAGTTGGCTATGTGCTACGGGGACTAAAATAATGTAGGAGAGAGTTTGTGCTGTCAAAGGGTTTACAATTTTAATTGTAGAGTAAAAACTGAAATACAAGAGGGGGAAAAGCCAACTTATAAGACAGTTTCTTTGGGGCAAAGACCATATCTCGTTCAACTTTTTTAAAAAAATGACCATTTATTCAACTTCCTACTGGTATGTATTCAGCGTAATCATGCCTCCTCCCCTCAAGATTCTGAATTGAGACCAGAATAGAAACAAGTTGCCAAATGGGAATCATAACACAAGTCAGCCTCATGTTAGCAAAGCTGTGTTAGAAAACATGATGGGACCTGTTGCCTACCATCTTGAACCGAGGCCCTGGGACCCACACAGCTGGAGGCAGAAAAATGGGAAATGAGAGAGCAAAGATCTTGGCATGGCCTGCAAGAAGCCCACCTTGGTTTTACTGCTTTCTGCACAATAGCTCGAATACCAAGAAGCTATAAATTTGGGCATGATGGTCCCATAGAGCAAGAGAGAAATGGGCTCAATTTCAGCAGTGGTTTGTTGCTTTGGTTTACATGTCGTACAGTCCAGTAGATGACAAATCTAGTCGGTCTCACCAGTCAGATTACTCACTCCTCTTCTCATGGAAAGGAGCAAATCATGGGGATAAGGGAAGGACCCAGAATGCTCCCCCAAGACTGTTCCCTTTTAGGAAGCGAGTTCCCTTATAGAGACACAGGATAGGGGAAAAGGATTCCCATAACATCATTCTAGACATAGAGTTTAAGTAACTTGCCCTAGGCCACAGAGCTACTAGGTGGTGGGCCTGGAATGAAACTTAATCATCAGGCCCAGGAATGCAGGTACCAGGCCTGGGCTGCCTCATGAAGTTTCTATTTAGAAATAGTTCTTTAAAGTCAAAGACTATCCCAAGTATGATAGTCTAGAAACATATTCTAGACTAGAACATCCCGTCTACACTGCTAACATAGAACCTGACACAGAGAAGACATATGATAATGATTTAACAGTTGTACAATTGCTTATATACTTAATTACTAAGTTGTGAGAGACAGGCCATAAATGACCTAGGAATTCATATAGGCCAGGTTTATTCCAGACAGGAGTCTTTTCACAGGACGTAGAATTAAAACTGGGTCTTGACGAATGAGAATTTAGATGGATGAAAGGAGCAGAGAGTCATAAATAAATAAATTAGACTCCAAGGATTATAACAAAACAGTTTGGGTCTTGTCAGCTTTGGTACAAAGTAAAGCAAACTTAAGCATGAGTCATGCTGATAAAGTTTCTAATTGTCTTGACAATAAATCATAAAAGGTACTCTTTTAAGGTTGGAAAGGGCCAGTAACAACAGTGGCTCAAATTCGTTAAGCATTTACTATGCCAAGCACTGGTCTAAGCATTTCTTTACATGTTTTAACACACTTAATCCCTACCACTACCCTGTTAAGACATTGAGGCACAGAGATTTGAAATAATTTGTACAAGGTGACAGACCTAGTAAGTGGTGGACCTGGAATCCAACTTGCTCCTTGGGCCCAGGGATGTTGTCCCAGGCCTTTTGCTCTCACATGGAAGTTTCTGATTAGGAAATATCTTTTAAATCAGAAGAATGTCTTCAGCAGCCTTCCCTCTCAAAGCCTTTGAATTTCTGATTATTTACAAGGCTGCAAATCCCTCCTAACCATGTTCTAATCCAAGTATTTGGACAATAAAGTAAATGATAAGTCTCTCTAAGTCACAGGATATTCAATTTATTTGGTTTCTAGGGCAGCAATTCAAACTTTCCTGCACACCTGCACCACTTGTAGAAGTTTCTAAACATATCATATGCCCAGGCCCCATCCCAAATCTTTGAATCTTAGGAATTAGGACCCGATATTTATATATATTTTTTTAAAAGTTCCAGTTCTATGTTATATTCTCCAATAGTTCACTTACCAACATCCTCAGCTTTAAGCAAAATTATAACTGTGAAGCTCAAGGAACATGACATCAAAAATGATATATTTCCCCTACTTTTCAAGAGTATTTTTTTCTTTAAAAAAAGGAAACTAAATTTCAAAAACTCATTAGAATAAACATGTTTTATCTTCCCACTGTAATTTTCTTCCTTGGCCCACAGAAGGTTGCCAGTCTCAGCTCTAGAGAGAAAGTGGACACTAAGCTGGGGTGACAATATTGGCCTGCACCTGTGCCAGGCACTCACACCAATGCGTCAAGGTGAAATATGGTTTCTTACTTGAATACTGCAGGTTATGGTTGTAGACAGCCATAGTAATGGTAAGAGAGTTGGCTTAGGAGAAGTCACTGGGCTCTGGTCCTATAGCTGTGCATCTTGGATCAAGTTATTTAGCTACTCTTGAGCTTCAGTGGTCCAATCTTTTTCAAAGGTAATTTGTAGGATCAAATGGAAGGAGACATGTGGATGCATTTTTTTAATGTATGGAATACTACATCTTTGGACAAGATTATTACTGAAATGTGCAATCTTATCTACGCATGACTTTGGCCAATAAAATCACATATGAATGTTAGTGATGACCAACTGAATTTTGGTTTCAGTACCAATGCCTACTGCGGCACTTCACCAGAGCAAGACTTTATAACCTCTGATACTGCTTCAGACAGCGATGGTAAGAGTTCCCCTAGATTTTTCCAGGAGATGGACTTTGAGGAATAATCAGAGGCTCTGGAATAATAGATACTTCCATGTATTAAGACAGTCATTGTCACAAACGTGAAAACCAGAAAAACATATTACCAATTTAGGAAAGCATTTTAAAATCAATTTTACTAATGATGATAAATTCTAATGATTAATGAAATGTTTGATGAGGGTAAACAGGATCAAGTATATGGTGATGGAAGGAGAACCGACTCTGGATGGTGAACGTACAATGTGACATGTAGGTGACGTATTACAGAATTGTACACTTGAAACCTATGTAACTTTACTAACCCTTGTCACCCCAATAAACTTTCATTAAGAAATAATAAAAAAATAAAGTGTTTATGATAAGGTCATCCTGCATTGCTTCTCAACCATTATATATCTATGATTATTTCTAAAAATTATGCAGTGGGAAACATTTCACATGGAAGTATGTACTTGATCAGGTTACCATTTGTGAATATTCTGAACAAGCCCGAGAATGAGCACAGAAATGGGCAGGAGGTCGTCACTATCATGGGGAAGGAAGGAAGACTTAGGACTTTGGGATCTCTACTTGCTGACTTTGATTTAGAACAATAGCTTTCCAACTGAGTTTTCCAGAATATCAAGGGGCCTCTTTTGGGTCGAGGGGATAGGACCTAATGCTCCCATGTGTAATTCAACTAGAACAGCACTGCTTATTTTCATTTTAACTATTGGGGTTCCATATAAGATTTTGTTCAGAGAAAATAAACAGTCCCACAATTTACTTATTTATATTTATACCACAAACTGGAAGGTTGTGTGTATCCCTCCGAATTTGTCTCAAGGAACGAAGAACGGAATGGTTTCTGGCACTATTTATTTACCACTTATTCTGATTGCCCTGCTCAGGATGAAAGAGGCGAGGAGCATGGCTATCGGTTTGGTATTAGAAGGAAAGTGGGACCTATTACCACTTCCTGTGTCCTGTGATTTTTCTGAGATTCACAAAGAACTCTGAAAATCTGCTTCCTTGTTGTGTATCAAGAGGTTAAACATTTCTGAGTTGATGATGCCAAACTGCTCGAGTTACATTGACATATTTACACGATTCATGACTACCACATACAGAGTCTAATTTATACCACATATTTGCGTAGAACACCTCCTGAGTTCACAATGAAAAGAGACCCAATGGATTGAAATGTGACTTTTAGTAAACTCTAAAAAAACCATCATTACAAAATATAAACATGTTTTGACTAATGTTTAAAGGCAAGATAGTATTTATTCACTATACTGATTTTTCTGTCTTCTTTTCCTTACTCAGCATAATCCTGAAACCAGCTTCTAATAAATGGAAGCAGTCTCACAATTTAAGTTTCTTTGGGGGGCGGGAGGGACACACAGGGTTTATAAACACTGTCAAATGGAAGACAGACTCCTGAATACTAAGAGGCCCAAATATGTCCTTGTGTGTAAGGAAAAAATCCACCATAAAAGCGGTGCAAATGAACAGCATCTTTGGTCCAGAAGTTCTCCTTCTACTGTGGCTTCTAGGCATTATCATAAGAGATCCTCATGAAAGATCCTCAAACAGCAAAATGTTTAAGACAATACCTAACAAGCATTTCTGCGGTCTTAATTTGAATACAAACTAGTATCTGAAAATCAGGGGGCTAAAAAAGATCAATCTCTAGAAAGAGAAATAAGTTCCTCCAAAATGTTACAGTCCATAGTATGGGTTGAAAGTTCAAAAACAACTCAGAGGATATGTTTAACAGATTTTTTTTCTAGACCAGGCCTCTTTCAAATTAAGTATATGAATAGACAATACAAGTCTTATGCAGGAGAATCAATGGAGTTCCTTAGCACCTGAAGACAGATGGATCTACATAGAGAAAAGACACTCCGGCTAGTCCAGTGCCTGGCACCCACTGGGCACTCAATTAACTCTTGGTGAATTAATGAATAAAAAAATCATTTCCTGTGTATAACACCTTTCCTTCTTTTGAAGAAAAGCTTTGAAACAGGAGAAAATATACATGCAGCAACATAAACTACAAAATGTATCACCTCCTAAAGGAGATGTAAACTGTAAACTGCTTTGCTGACTCATGTCAATCTGAATACATGAAAGTGGTATGAGAGATCATAAAGAATAAATATTCATGAGTACGTGGAGTGGGCTGTACGTCCTATGGTCTAAACTTGCGTTTTAATGACATCTCCATGTTGGTTAATCTCCAACTGTGCTAGAGAAGAGCAAAGTTATAAATAAGTTATATAAAAAAAAGTAACTCTATCCATGTTGAAGCCTGATGAGGTTGGGATAGGTGTCAATTTCTTTGACAGTTTACATTTAAAAAGAGAAACTCTTCGGAAAGTTCTAATATCTGAGGATTTTATGGTTCCCAGAAAAGAAGGTGAATTTTGCAAAGTTTTGGGGGTTTGTTTTTGTTTTTTTAGTTCAGCTGCTGAACTCTCTTAAAAATACAGTGTCAAAAGTTAATTTCGTCAGCAATCCGGGCATCTGAATCTGATCACGATTCTTTTTTTAAACATTCCATTCTGTCCAATCCCAAAGAAAAATAACTATTTTTGAGAATCCATATGTAAGTATAGAAAAAGTAAAGAACTGTACTTTGCGAAGAAATGGGAAGGGTTTCTGAGACGCAAGTGATGGTGGGGCACATATCTCAGGTGGAAGATTCACAGACAGACATATAATCGTCACCCTTAGGATTATATGTGAACTAAAAATAAGGACCATACTTATGATACGATCAATATATTTGGAAAATTTAGGAATACAACAGTACTGCAGAGGATACCTCATTCCAACCTCCCATGTTAGTATACAATCCTTTCTAAAAAGAGTTTCAGCCTCTGCTTCAACATCTATAATAAGAAACTGACCATATGCCAAAGAAGCCTCTTTTTTTCCCTTTGTTAGATTATAAATCCCCTTAATAAAATGCTTTGCATGCAGTCAAGTATTCAGTATCTGCTTAGTTAAAGGGAACAAAAATACTTCTAGATACTACATACAGTACCTAAATATATATCACTGGTTCTATATTTGCTCTCACGGGCCACACACAACAAACCTACTCCCTTCTCTGTATGCCAGTGCTTCACATCTGTGAAGGCTGTCCTCTCAATACGGATGCCACAAACATACCACATATGCTGCCACGGCAGGCATTAACCATCAGTTAGAACGTTCTTTCTCATTGAGCCTGGGCAGCTTCAGAATTCTTCACCCAGCATGCCAGGTAGCTACCACCATGTGATTGGAGTTATTAAGGTAGACGAAAAACCATATGCCACTCCAGCCTAAGTTTTCTCGTCTCAAGTCAACCATTCCAAGTCCCCTTAACTATTCCTCACATGCAGTGGTTCCAAATCCCTTACGCATAATGACTTCAGTGTAGACCAATTGTCAATGACGTACCTAAAGCAACCTATTTCAAGTCCTTGAACTGAAGATAATACTCTATAATAATCTATTTAAAAAGTGGAAGAGAATTATTAGCATCGCCATGAGTATTATGCTTCTACTGGGATAGACCAAAACTGCAATAGTTTATTGGCCCTAGTCACACCCCTGGCTCACACTGACCCTGCAGTTATTTAAAATATTTAGCTTTTCCTTTCCACACTCTGTTAAGTCATCCCCCAAATCCGTGTCCCAATTCCCTGTTCTCTCCTCTATTTATACAATTGATTTTGACCTAATCATGGTATTTTACATTTAAGTAAATGTAAAATATGATCCAGATTTTATCATTCAACAGAATGTCTGCTGGCTTTAGGTTTCAATATGATAAGCATATCATCTGTGCCTTCAGATACATTATCAACCAACATGGTAATGCTGGATGGAGTTTTCCACGTTGCATAAGAGAGAACACCTTCCACAGTTTGGTCTAGGAATGTGGCCTGGGACTCCGCCAAGCATCTCTTCCAGCAGCATGAAGCAAATTTCTCAACCTTCAGGTTCTACACGATGTAAAAGAAAGTTATCTGTGTTTAAAAACACTCCCCATGATTCAAGAAATAAATGAACATGTGAAAAGACAGAAACTTGTTTCAATTTGGGCATAGTTTCAGTTTTCAAAAGCACACCGAGGCAGAAAGAAAGCATCAAAAAAAAAAAAAGAAAGAAAAAAAAAGGCAGCAAATGCTGATGGTAGCAGCTCCAAAACCAGGACTGATTAGACTAAATCCCATGTGGCAAAAATTTTATTCCATGAGTTTTCTTCTCTCTTTCTCTCTCCCCCCTCACCAACCCTTTTCTCCTCCTCTTTTTTTTAGAATGTTTTTTTTCCCTGAACAATCAAGTTGCTGCACTTGATTACTTCTATGGCTGATACAAAGTACAGACAATGTGATGACTTTCTTTATGTTCTTACAAGAAATTGGCACAAACTTAACATATACTGTTTTCTATTCCCTGAAGCATGATAACTGGCATCTCCACTGGCATCCAAAAGTTTGGAAATATTTAAACGAAAATCCACCAGTAAGTTTACAGTTGCTACTGTCTAAATCAACTTTAACATTTCATATGTTCCAAGTAATTTTATGAGTGAACCAAATTGTGCATAAGAAATTTTAGAACTAAGCCAATTAAAGGACATTTATAATAGGTACTAGAAAAAAGAAAGTATTACATGTATTTCCTCCAATTTCTGTCTTTCTGTCAGCAAAACAGATAAACAGTTTTCTATAATTATAAAGTTTCTTTATTGTCCACATTGCTAGTCAGGATCTGAAGCAATTATTAATCATTCTATTTGTTCAGTCAACAACATTTGTCAAAGTGCCTCCTCGGCTACCAGCACTGTTTTAGATGCAATTGTGGGAACATGCAAAAATGAATTAAATATAAATTTTTTCATTGAAGAATTTTAAGCTAATTTGTATTTATTGCTTCCTGGTTTCATTACTATCTTTTGTGCTGGCTCAGATGTATATGTTTATCTATTCTAAGGTTAAGATAATTCTTAAAATTTCCTTCTCCTTGTACTTTCTTTTTCTTTTCTTTTTTTTTTTTTTTTTTGGTGTTTAAAGTCCTGCTACATATATGACCCTTTATTTTATTCTTAAATCTTCTCAAATCATTAAAGTTAAAATTAGATCAATAGATCAAAGAAATTCTTAAGGTCTGTCTACTTAAGTTATTTGGCATTATTGTATTTCGGAAAGTGCACTGAATTGCTTGTAGTAAGTGAATAAAATCAGAATCTTTGTGTTCAATGCTTCAGTACATATCCTTAACAATAATAGCTGTTAAAAAGGAGACCAGTCCTAATTCCTGGCAGGCTATTCTACATTTGGCTACTATATTAAACTGCTATAAGGACTTAGTGCATGTATTAAGTTGTGGACCTGCCTGTTTTAAAATCTCATCTAGAATCCCAAATGTATACTAACCTCCCCGCCCCCCTATACACATCAAATCGGAATGGGTGGCAAGGAAATCTTAGTAACTGTAGCCTTGGAAAAGGACTCATGGCAAATAAGCCATTTGGCTGGTAAAGTTGGAGATTTTGTTCTCTAGGTGGCACTATTACTTCAACTTTTGATAAATTGCTTAAATTACTTGAGACTGCCTGTTCAGTTTCTTCGTATTTCCATTATACGTATAAAAGTTTCCTCAAACTTTTATACATAATAGTTGTAATTAAATGACAGGTAGCCTTCTAGTTTTATTTTAAGTAGCCAATTTGAAGTTAAGTGATTTTTTTTATCATATAAGTTTACATTTCCTAGTTATATTGTCTTAGAATAAGGAATCTTCCTTTGCCTGCTCTCCTCCCTCCAAAAACAGAGGCATGTCAAAAACACAGAAGGTCGTCATAAAGCTTCTGTCAGACCAAAGGAACCAAGATGAAAGCACATTTAAGAGCTACTAGGTTCTGCGAGCTTTCAAAATCAGGACATTACACCATGACAGCCAATGAAAGTTCTTTCAAATGAACGTTTGGGGAAAACTGTATAACATTTGTTACTCTCTGGACTCTTCAAAAATAAACTTTAATAAACTTTTACTTTATTATGGCTGTCATTGAAGTTTGTAAATTTCCTTTGCTCCTCCCCCAATCACTCTCCTGTCTCACACCCAGCCTCCCAATTCCTCCAATGGACCCCATCCTCAAACTTTAGGCAGTGTATAAATGAGACATCAGGGCAATGAGTCACTTTTTAGCACCTAGTATATTTGGTCAGATTTGTTAGACCAAGAGCATAAGTGTCCCAGAGTTTGTACTTGAATTTGAGTACTTACATTTAAATGAAAGCATCCATACTTCTTATCTGACCAGATAATCATATTTTTCTACAGAAACGAGAATACCTTCCTGTTTCACTTAAAGAACACTCATTTGCCACTCCCTCACCTAACAAAGGTTTTTCCAAGTCAATGTATTAGTGAGATCCATTGTTTCATGTCTGTCATCAATGATTCCGTATATTTAATAATTGTGTCCATGACTTTTCTAAGGCTTTAGTATAAATATTCTGGAGAGCCAGAGACATGTTTAAGTATAAAATTATTTAGGATTAAACAATTCTATGTCTTAAGAGGAATTTTAAGGGAACTTTGAGAACCCATATGTCTAACTTTAAAAATACCAAAGCCCTCCTCCTAAGGTTAAACCCCATATACAAATGACATATGGATTTCATTTGGCAACATCATTTATTGCTTAACATTACTTCATACTAACCAGAGTAAATGGACGCAGAATGTAACCGGTAAGTTTGCTCATTCACTTTTGAAGCCCATCTGGGCATGTTATTCATCCTAATAAGGAAAATTTATCGCAACACAACTTATGTGATTCTTGTTCAAATGATTTCTTCCTCCACAACCGCCAGTACTGAAACCTAAAATTCCCTGGATTTCTCTCTTCCTTTCCTCTTTAAAATGCAATTCGCAGCTTGAGATCACAGAGCCTGCCAGTGGCTGAATGGCTGCACTAGATTGCTGAGAGTCCTTCAATTAAGCAGCAATTTTGCAATTAGTGGAAACTGAGTGCTCCATAACAATCATTTGAAAACAAGTTGAGACAAGTTAGCAATTATCCTATTAAAGGGATATATTCACTTGCATTGGGCTAGGCGAGCCCCCTCATGCAAACTAAAATCTTCCATATGGGGAGATGCAAGTTGAAATGATGTTTTAACCATTACAATAAGTTCAGTATTATGAACATCTGAAATGAGAGAGCCTTTCATTTTAAAAGATATCCAGAGGTTAGCTGTCATGCACTACTCTTCATGCTGTTTTTATTCAGGAAGTCTAAACTTGTTCTTCTCTACTCTGAGACCAACGTCCTAAATCTTAAAATGTTAATGAACTACTTGTATATGACCTTTACATTGTGTACATCTTCAGTATTCTTGAAGCCTTAGTACAAGATTAAGTCTATGATGGAGATAACGCTGTTGGCTGTTACATTCACTACCTGGATATAGAGGTGTGTGTGGAGGGGGGCGGGGCAGGACGGGGCAGGTATTCACAGAAGGATTTAAAGACAAATGTGAAAAAAAAAATGTAAACAAGCTCTTTGCTATACTATCAGGTGGGCGTGCTCAGCTTGCAGTGTGAGCTGAGCTACAAACCAGAGATATTTATGTTGGAAAGAAATGAGATCATCAATCACCTGCATTGTGACTATTGAAAAGCCGGGACTCTTATTAAAGATTCCAGGAGGAAGACAATTATTTACATTCTGATGCTGCCCTATTAAACAGGAAACCCAAGGACTTTGAGCCAGGATTTTTAGAAAATTACATTATCTACAGGTCGTCCATTGCCCCCCACACCCCCACTCTCCCATGAATGAAAAGGAGCTAATAGTACTCCGGCACCTCCTCCACCCTCTTTGGCCTTTTTGAGAGTTAGGCAACTAACTCACCCAGTATAAATGAAATCATTGGGGGTGATCATTGCATTTTAGGCAAATGATCACATTCTTGGTTTCTTTTATTTGCAAGTAAGTTACACTTATTGAAAAAACATCCTAAAAAAGATTTCCTAAGTGCTTTATTTTTCTGGATACTCAAATGTTGACCTACTATACACCTTAAATATCACTTTAACATAAACAAGATTTACAGTTACTAATTCAGCTCTGAATGGGCTACGAAAGGCTCCAAAGGTATGTGAAAAATTATGAAAATCCGCCAGTTATTTTGCTCTAAAAAAAAAATCCCTGTTATTTTGCTTTAAAAAAATGTGATGTCTAAGTTGTCTGCAATGTTCTAATGCTTCAAAACACGTACGTAAGTCTTGTTTATCTGGAAATCATTTCTTTCTGCTTATATCATTTATAAATAGGAAACATTTTGTAAGAACTTAAAATAGCTCCATGTACATAACACTTCTGTCATAATACTTATTACCGGTCTATATTTACCAACATTTATCACATTTTGCAAAATAAAGTAGAAGAAAAAAGACGACGACTTTATGGCCCTGGAATTCCAGTAATGGTGACCAACATGTTTGAAATTCCAGTAAAGTTTATGGTTGCATTTCAACAAGTGTCTCTTTTTTTTTCTTACCTTTGGTGCCAGTCTAGAGGTTAACTTAAAAAAGTCTGAAGCAAGGTATTTGCAAAATCAGGAAATGGGAGTTAAGTGATTATTTTAAAGGGGTGCTGTTCCCTCAGCCAAAACTTTTCGTGCAATTTCTACGTGCGATGTGATCTATTACGTGTAATAACTTGAAGCACTATGTGCCATAATCTCTGAAACCTCCAACTGAAAAATGATAATGTTGCATGAGGTAAACACTGAAGGCTCCTATGTTTAGACCAATTGAATCTCTAATTAAACCTCAATAAATAATATATATATGTATATGTATATGGAAATAAAGGAAATATCTTCCAAGAAGTTGGTCCAGTTTGAAGGTTTCATTTAATAACATAACACATTTTATCTGCAGTTAAAAACCAAAGTTCCCAATTATATATATTGGTTTACTTTAAAAGATAAGTATACTAGAAGAATAAAAACTCAAAAATATGCTTTTCTTTGCTTCTGGCCAAAAACATTCCTGCATTCTTGTCAGAAAATGTTCACTGGTTACTGCTGGCATTAAGGAGTTAAGTAAGTGTAAGATACAAGGAGTACCCTAAAATAAGATCCAGGAAGCCCTAACACACCACCAATCGTAGACTGTCAAAACTCCACAAGCGAGGAAAATTTTTTGCATTGGAGCCAAAGAGGTACGACGAGTCAAAATTCATCGGGAGTCAGAAAGCATCATTCAACAAGTCCCTCCTACCAGCTCCGGAAGGGATCCTGCAAAGCCATCCCTTACCACTTCCCCACCCCCAGTCTCCCGCCCCCAGCAGCGGCTCTGGGCAGCTTGTCCGGCAGAGGGCACCCTCTACCTTCCCTAGCACCGCTCTCCCTGCCCCCTCCTCCTGCCTGTCCCCAGCCCCCTCCACCACACACAAACACAGCATCCTCCGACTAAGACTTTAGTTTATCCCAGTGGCCGCAGGGCTTTTCTCCCCTGGGGGTGCCTCCAATCTGCAATTCCTTTTTTCTGATTGTCGGACATAAAGCACCCCCATCCTCGGCTATTTCTTTCCAGGTACAGTTCACTCACCCATTCCTTCTTCCCGGCTCTGCACCCCCAGAGACCCACCGGAGTCTGGACATCCCCCACACACATCCCACCCAGCCCCCGAAAGTCAAAACTTTTACTTCCATGGAAGGTGCCCCAAGGGAGGCGCGCGAGGTGGGGAGAGGTGTGGGCACAGCCAGCCCTGGAGTCCCTCAGGCCCTTTCAGGTCCAAGCTGCTTGAGACCTTTCAGGTCTCAAGTTTTCCAAGATACATTGGCATTGGACCTGTATCGGTCCTCTTTGGTTTCAACTTCTAAGCAGCAGGTGATCGAGCGCCGCCTGGATGGAGCCCCGGGGACGGGAATGCGGGCTGAGGGATCAAGAGGACCCCCAAATCCTGCTCGGGGACCGCCCAGCCCACGGGAAAGATTCCCATCCCAGCCTCGTGACCGTCACCTCATTCAGGGCCCCGACAGCTGGCGCCCTAAATCTATCTCAAGGTCCGTCCTCTGCTGGGGAAGGGTTTCGTGGGATCCCGGGGGCGCCGTCTTCGCTACCATCGCGCAGTTGCGCGTCTCCCTGGCTTTCTCTCTCCCACATCAGGGTTTCCCGGGACCCCTCTCCCTCAGAGGTGCTGGCTGCGCCTCTGGGTCGTGGGATGGGGAAAGAAAGCTCCGCAGGAGCAACTCTGTATTCCCCCTCTCCTGGAGGGGAGGAAAGAAGGCGTTCTGGCCTCTTCCCACAACTTCGGATCCCCCCAGCCAACTTTCCCTAGCGAACCCGCGGCTCCCGCGCCAAGCCCCACGCCTGATGCTCGCCTACCTCGGGGTCCACACAAAGCTCACGGGTCCCCGGCGGCGGAGTCACATCGTTGTCCGGCTCCTGGCCCCTGAGCCCAGCCCAGGTCCCCGTCGCGGAGACCCTTGCTGCCGGCCCCACAGCAGCGGTGGCAGCTGCAGTTCCAGTGTCTCATCAAAGCTTCGCTAGGAGGAGGTGGGCGGCAAGCCGGGCGGGCTCCTCTGCCCCGCCCGGGATCCCGCGGTGCGACTGGGTGCGCGGGACAGCAAGCGGGCGGGTGCGCCCGGGCGCGGCGGCGGCGGCGACTGGGAGCTCCAGCCTGCGCCTGGAGCTCGGGTCAGACATTATTTACCTCTTCGGTTGAGCTAGGATTGGTCAAACGGCACCGCCCCCAGCCCCCCTCTCCCTCTTCCCCCGCGCCACTGATACCGGTGCGGGGCGGCCGCTTAAAGGGAACGCCGCGCCTTTTCCGTGCCCCAGCTCAGCCCCCGGGACTCCCGGGACTCCCCGGGCCCACGCGCCCCGCGCCGTCTGTCCCCGGGACCCCAGGACATAGCTCCGTGAGTCCTGCATCCGCCCGGAGCACCTCGGCAGGACATACACTCAGCGCCCGCCGCTTCTAGGAACCACCTAACCCCCGCCCCAGGGAACCCCACGTCCCGCGCCCTCCGCGGAAACCTCAACTCTGTACGCTGCGGCGGGAGGGAGCGAGTGCGAATCCAAAGCCTCGCGGATCTTACTACCCTCGCTTGCAACTCCCCCTGCTCCATCCCAGCACCCAAGTTCTGTAGGAGAGGGTGTGCGTTTCCCGGGCCACAGACACACCTTCCCGCACCACGGAGCTTGCACACGCGAGTACACAATGAAATCGCACGGAGCAGGGAGGCTATTGGTTTACTCCGCTGCCCTTAAACACGCCGGCTTAACCAGAGTTCGTGCACTGACCTCTCCGGAGTTTGCCTAATAGGAATTCAATCGAGATAATAACCGCATTCTTTATTAATGAACGCCCCCAGATAACGTTACACCAAGTTACTTGCTCCAGCCAGGAAGCCGAGGCAATGACAGACCTCACCAAAGCCACACGCTTTCTAGACGACCAGAGAAAAACCTAAAGAGAAAGAAAAGAAACCCACCTTTTCAGTCACTACTTGTCAAAGTAAACATCAAGGCAGCTGCTCCGGGGAAGACTTCGGCCCCAAAACTCCCAGACTCTTTTTCCCCCCCACGTTCCCTTTGGTTAAAAAGAAGAGGGGTGGGGGCGAGTCTTTGGTGCCCGGTCGGTACTCCTGTTCTGCAGCAAATAAGTTAAATTATTGATAGTGGAAATTGCATGGCGGAGGTAATACTCGCACCCCCTGAGCGAGGAGCTCCATTTGATCTCGGCAGAGGCTGGGAGATTTCATGCTAGCTCTCCGCGGGGGGAGCGGCAGCGCGAGCAGCCCTCTCGGCGGTGAATGGGAAAGTGGGTGGGAGTCCACGAGAGGGCTCCACGGTGCCTTGACGTGCGCTGTCATATGATACCTCCGCTGCCTCGAAATAGACACTCTAGTGCACGAATTACCAGAATCAAAATTCAGCGCATTTAAAATGATACATCTTTTATTAGAAGAGTTCCGTTCCAGGCATTGCATGGTTTTGCAGATGTTTTCACTTCCCTCCCTAGCAAACTTACACACAGAAACCGACCCTTTTAATAATGAACCTAGGTAGCAAAGATAAATAAAAAGCCTTCTGTTTTAACCTCGGTGGGTGGGTGGGCTGACAGTTGGCTCAGTTGATCCTCCCCCTCGCGCCCCTCCCCCCAGCAGAAGAGCAAACAGTCTTTCCGGTTCATATTTGCCAGTAGCCAAGACCCTTGGAGAGAACTTAAGTGGCTAGAGTCCAGAGGACCATTTTCAATTTGCCATTGGACAAACGCTGTCAACCGTCTACCTAGATTCCTGCATTAAAGCTGAATTTTCTTCCCATTAGTTCAACCGATTCGTAGGACAGACCTTAAATTTTAGAATAAGGAACAAGACAACAATACATAACTTGGAGTCCTTGGATCTGCTCCAAGCATAGAAATTACCTGGGTGTCTTTTAAAATGCAGATTTCTCCTTCTGAAATGGTGATTTAGTAGGGATGGGGCAGCGTCCAGTGATTAGCATTTAACAAGCACCTCGAGCAATTCGGAGGCAAAAAAAAAAATCTGAGAGCATGCATTAAGAAACACTTTCTTAAGGGATGCATAAATTGGTGTCAGAGAAATCCTCTATCCCCCCAAAATTTTGGTAAGCAGTTTTATGTGTATGTGCATTTTTCTGTAATTTCAAAGAGGTTTGACCTAATGATTGCTAAGACTCATTGCTGTAAGAATTTCCCTAAACACTTCACATTAATTTGGGGAAAGGGAAAGATTTATAAACAGTTTTCCTTTCCTGGACCCTTTTGTGGTTATCAAGAATGTGCTGTTGAACTGAGTATATAATGTTATTATATACTCAGTTCAGTGTACCTAAGGGTTTACAGTTAACGAAATGAGTTCACTTCTATTAGCTGTTTTAGAGCTTCTAAAGACCAGTGACAGAAATTATTCTCATTTTATAAATGAAGAACCCAAAGTTCAGTGCCATGAAATAATGTGCCCAAGTTCACACAGCTAAGTGCCAGAGATTTCAATGAACTCAGGAACTCCAGTTAGAAACACCCCTGACTCCCCACACCCCTACCCCAAATAAGCCTAGCTATCTGTTCCTTGGAAGTGTTATCAGAATGTGTGATCATCCAGAGCAACTTTGCAAATCACTTGACTGAATAGTCAAATTATTCAAATATATGCATATTCTTAGAGTGTCACACATTTAGCTTTGCACCTCTGTCAACTTGACAGAACACATGACCAATACAAACTACCCTACTGCACAGATGGTGAAGTTTATTGTGGAATATTGAATGTACGTGAAATATGTGGGCTAGCCAGAAGCAATAAAGGACAGAGGGCATGAAGCTGGGCTTGGCCACCTCAAAGAACCTCTGTATTGAGTCCCAGGAGTGTAGGCTGAATATAGACACAATTTCTTTTAATATTGCCAAACAATTTAAGAGGCTAATTTTATAATTAAAAAATACTTGTATGACTCTATAAAATACCAGAGAAGCCCTACCCTGAACTTTTTTTTAAATAACTTTATGGTAATTTCAAACCAATGCTTACTTTCTAACTTTAAATTTGCTTAAAAATGAGTTATTTCTCCAGGTTTTTAAGCTCAGTTGTAATTTACTTCCTTCCTGAAAAATACCTAGCAAGTGAACATCAAGAATCAGCAATCTTTTCAGTGCTGCTCAGTTAGAAATGATGGCGAATCTTCTACCTAATAAATTCACATTGCCAGATCAGCATTTCTGCTGAAGAAGTGTTCTCACTTCCCAGACTGATTGTGTCCGTGGCCAATCTTCTTATTTCTACTCTCCCTTGACATACAAATGTTTGTATCCTTCCTTTCCCGTGTGTGCTGCAGTTTTACTGAGGAGAAGACAGAAGATTAAGAAATAGCAGGAATATTTAGAAATAAAAAAAGATCATATGCCGATTTAGATGAACCCTCTGATGAAACAGACCTCTTGACATCTCTGAACAACTTCCAAACTTTCTGATTTGTAATTATTATAGTGTTACCAAAACAATAAAAGACCAGACTTAAAACCCTTTCCTACTTGCCGTAAAAGTACATCTTACATTCAAAAATAATGAAGCCAAGATGAAATAAATTGTGCCAGTGCCTTGCATAGAATTCTAAATAATATTTTAAATTTAATTCAGGTAGCATATAGAGTTAGTGTTAGAGATCTGAGATCAAAATTTTTACAAAATTATTTTCCTATTGTGATCAAGAGTGATACTGAGGAAAGGAAAATGCTACTTATTTCACTATTGTGGGGTTTAAACAATTAATTTTGAATTAGTCAAAACCTTTATTTATTTTTGGTTGTGGTCAAATACTATGTTAATCCAATGTTCTAGAAGGACAAAGTTCAGGAACAAATGTAAATTCCCATCTCTTCTTGTCAGGAGATATAAACTTATCCTCATTACCCACGTGGGAACAGGGGCAGTAGGCTCAGATTTGACACTGACATATTTTTTTCTATTAATAATTTTAATTGGCTCAGTCAGTTCTAGTATCACTATAAGCTATTTTATAGTGTCAGTATAAACTGTTTTATGTTTAATCATGTTTATTTACGTTTCCTAGTTACTTCTGCCTTCAGTCTTCCTTTAAAAAAAAGTGTCTAGAATCAAGTAAATTTACCTGGAAATTACTGAAAATTGAAGTAATTAGCGTAGGGAAAATAATAAGTAAACAGAAAACTCTCCTGCTGAGCAGAGTGGCAAAGGTGTTTTAAAATTCATGCTGGATGATGTCCGAGGCCCCGTCCAGCATTGCACTATATCACCCACAATCCTCCAAATTATTGAGTAAGACCTGTCCTGAGAAAAATCTCAAGGGAAAAACAATGCCCCTATCCATTAGATGGTACCATAGTACCGTGTTTCCCCGAAAATAAGACCTACCCTGAAAATAAGCCCCGGTTAAGATCGTCAGCCAGACGGACGCATTTAGTACGTTATGACAATGTTCCAGAAGAAGATGACATGACTGTATTTGAATAAATGTGTGTTGTTGTACATGAAAAAATAAGAAAATACGCCCTAATACATCTTTTGGAGCAAAAATTAGTATAAGAACCGGATTTATTTTCGGGGAAACACGGTATGAGATGTACTCCTTCCCTGTAAGCTTTTTATGAACCATAAAGATAGTTCTATGCCATACGCAAATGTGTCTAAATTGGTCAACACCTGTTACAGGAATTATGTAACCAGGTATGGCCATTAGTGGCAAATAAAAGAAAGGAACCACAGTAAGAAAATGTTAGAAAGGCCAAGATTAGGAGAGTAGAACAAGAAGGTCAAAAACTGATCCCATCTGGGAATAATATTTAGTTGGATCAAGACAAACAGCCCCAAAACTCATTATGAAACAACTGGGACTAACCCCCAAACAGATGAAAGTCATCAACTTGTAACCCTCCCCATTACCAGATTTTCCCTGAGAACATTTAACAACTAATAGTAAAGAATAAACTGGTTAACTCGTTGTAACGTTTCTATAAGCATGGTCAAAGGGATGTGATTGTAGATTCAGGACAAAAGTTAGAGCTGACAATGGTAGCTGACTGTGGCATTTGTTGGTTTTCCTGGGAGAAAAGCCATGAGAAGACTTAGCAAGTTTAAACCAAAGGGTTTCAGGACATTGAATCAGATTAGAAAGAGCAGATTACCATATTTTTGAGACCCAGCTATGTGGGCTGTGTGATGATTGGGGTGAGAGATTTTCTTCTGCTAAATTTTGTATTCTTCACGGGGAACGTTAGAAATGTACACAAAAAGATAATTAAGGAAAAAATAATCACTGAACTTCCCGAAGTCATATTAAAGAATCACACTAAGAATGTGGCCTATTTTTATGTGATTCTGAATCTACACAGTGCCTATCTTTAATGGTCTTCTTAACAAAAAAACCTGGGCAGGATGTGCCACTGCCTCTCTTGTCTAAGTCCTCTAGATAGCACAGGCATGGTGGGAATAAAATCTTCCATAGCACATGTGTGGCAGCAAAGATCAGGCTTTAGATTTCCTTAGCATACAGATTCACTTGGGAACATCGGAAACTCTTGACTTTCTCAATGTCAGCTTACCTTCACTTTACTAACTTCGTAGTTACATTCCTCCAAATGATGAAAACTTGCTGAGCAGCTACTGCCAGACACCGCTCTATGGAGTATGATACAGGCAGATGAATAAAATACCTTTTAGCGCTTTAGGTGCTCAAATTCTAGAACATAAGATTTGCCTTTTAATCCATTTGGGTCCCTTATGAATCAGTTAAAGGTAGGCATTTTGTTTTGTTTCGTTTTGTTTTCCCTTGCCACAGGTTTGATGTGTAAAAAGATGACCATCAGCATCCCCCTTGTGGCCTGGGGGTAGTAATGATGGACAGGAAACTGGTTCCCAAAGACAGAGAAGCAGGAGAGCTGGGAGGATCCACCGTGGTTGATCAGTGCTCTAGCTACCCTTGGTTAGCAGTGTTTTACAGAAGTTGACAAAGGATAAGGGTTTGGGGGTAGAGGGAGCGGTAGAGAGGAAATGAGACAAAGTTTAGGCAAATAACTTTTCTCAATTTGATTAGGTAGACTTATAAAATGGTAGATCCAGAAGAGATATTAAAAGACTATCTCATCTTCCTCCCTCCTCATAGGCCTATCATTGCAGACCAGGGAAGTAGACTACTCATCCTTTTTCTAAGACCTTTATAAAAATCCAGCAATTCTAGTGCTTGGAAGTTCCCCCTTGTAACACATTTTTTGTTCTTGTTGTAATTTATATCTTATTTCATTTCATCCAACCTTAGTGAAGATGGAGAACAGCTGCTTACTAACCTCTTGTGTTATTAAGTCACCACTCAGACGTTTCTCATAGTGAGATATCAGATCTCACAACCTTTCTTCATAAACTCCAACTTCCAATCCATTAATCATTTCCCTTGGTCTACCCTGGACCTCCTCCAAGATCTCCATATTCTTCTGAAAATATGGAGCCCAAAACTAGACATGTGTGTGAAATTATCCAGGGCTTAGCAAACATGGGAGTCATGAATTATCTGAATACAGCTGTTGGGAAAAACTAAAGGGAAGATTCAATCAGATTGACAAATTCTTCCCTTGTAACCTGGAGACAGAAGTGGTTGTGGTTTTTTTTTTCATAAAAAGACGAGCCTTCGTGTCAGTTATATTTTCTACCCTTAGTTTTTAGAGGAAGTAGTTTTCAAAAGAAACAGATTTTGATTAGGACATTTAATTTTACTTCTTTTCCTCTCAATAAAATTGCTTAAGAACAAGTGATTTTTCTGTATTTCACTTAATATCCAAAGTCATGGGCCTATCACGGTGAAATTGGGATAGTGCTTTCTTAGACTTGAATGTTTATTTTGATGTAATTTCCCTCACAAGGTAAGGTCTATGAAACACCACACTAGTTTTAAAGTTTTAACTTCTTTTTCCTAAATTGAACCATTTCTTTTCATTTTGTCTGCACACAAAACCTAATTAGAATACAGTAAAACTAAGTTGAAGTCCATATAAGAGAGAATGAGGCTAAGCTGCAGGATACATACAATTAAGTTTACCTGATTATTTCACCTGTCAGGTGTATCTCCATTATGACTTCACAATCCTATGTGACCAAATATTTCGAGCCTTCTACTTCTCTATAGCCTAGCTGAAAAGCATAGGATCAGCAGAAATACCATTCCTGCTACTCATGGTTGTCTGTTGAGGGCATTCAGTGTTAACTGCAAAATCCATCGGGTAGTTCCAAGAAGAAATTAGGCCAGACATGGAATTAAATCAGTACTCTGAAAGGAAACTGAGTAGGAGAGGAGAACATTTACTCCCCCTTCATAATATCATTTTGAGAAATTATCGAGGGACTCTGTGACCTAAAGAAGACTACTAAGAGTGTTGGCTGTAAGTAGGCACTTTTGAAGCCTTAGTCTACCAGTGCTGGGCACCAAAGAGTGGTAAGTCTAGTGGGACCTAAGACAGAGTAATGTTGATGCAGATGGATAGGACAAATATAAAGTTTCATAAAAGTTGAGAACAGAGAGATGGGGTAGAATGGTAAATAAATGGGGGCGAGCACATGCATTTAAATTGCAAGACCCCTTAATTGACTTTTTTTTGTGTAGTCATGGCTACATATGTGGTCAGGGAAATTCATTGTTTTTCTCTGCTTAAATAGTAGTCATGACCTGGGAGACGGGGCAATGTGTGTGAAGTAGGGGTGTATGTGGCTAGATAACAAATTTTTGAAATCAGATATTGAATCTATCATACACATTAAATATATTTCTGGATACAATTCAGATCATAGTCAGCTTTCCTCAAGACAGCCTTCTTGCTGAATTATAAAAATTAAGACCCCAAATTTTCTTTATTACCAAATGCCATGCCTCCCCCAAATGCAATTTAGTACTGAGTATCTTTTATTTCATAGGCATATTTTCCTGGAGGCCTTGAGGAGAATGAGGCAATACTATCATATATTCTGATTTTTCTATTTAAAAAAAAGTCACATATATCTGACCTTTTTAATTTTAAAAAGTGTTCCCAGGATACATAACAAGTTAACTTGCATTGCTCATTGCCTTGTCTATACTGAATGCTAACTTGAGTTCTCCTTCTCACATAATAAACATATTCTTAAGGCATTACAACTGCACTGTGGATGCTTAGAACTACTTTGCAAGCCAAATTTCCATTGCCTTCCATTTTATCTGCACACAAAAACTAATTAAATTGAGCAAAAATAAGTTCAATTCCATAAAAGAGAATCACGCTAACCTACATGATGTTAATTTATCTCCAAAAATATGCAGAAGTTTGACATATTCTTGACTGTTTTTTTCTAATATTATTTTTTGTTATTGTTTTGGGAATTCATGTTGCTATTCATTTATATGGTTTTGCCCTCCATTCCTAGGAAGAATTTATCAAGTATCAAATTTACCCTTCAATTAATTGATATTTCTAAGAGCACAACTTCAGAACAGTATTTAATAATAGAAATTAATCATAAAAGTAGAATTATATGTATGGATGTCATATGAAGAACAAAGAAACAGACTTAAAGAGTATTTTTGGGAAAATGATGTGGGTTAAAAAATATAAATTTTAAATTAGTAAACATTTCATAATATTTTTAAGACTTAGGGACTTTAATAAATACAATTAATTTTAGAATCCCCCCTTATTTCTGGGTCATTTCTAGGGAATTAAACACAATGTTTTGTTTTGCTTTGTTTTCCTAAGGGGAGGGGGAGGAAGCTATAAGAATTTTTTGACTAAAAACCAAATCAAGCTGTTGTTAAACCTCAGGTAAGAATCTAGAACTAAATGAAGTAACTGGAAGCACAGGGAATAATATAGGAATTAGTGAAAACTTGAAGTTTCAAGTCATCTTGTCTAAGTTAGTGTATCAAAATCATAAGTAACTATAGAGTTTTAAAGAAGTTTAAAATATAACTAGTTTTGTCCTACCATTTTGAAATTAATGTTTATTAGCATGCTATTAACATTTTGTTAATTATGTTTATATTTTATTAATTAATCTCAGTTAAATAAAAACATTTTATTTTGAAAATCAAGATAATTAAAATCTTGCACAGACTGTCCATTATTTTTTTATGTTTTGATTATTGGAAAATAGAAGGAATATCATTGTCATATGATACGGTGTTAAGGCCTATATGGTAGTTAACAGTAGTCAAGAGAATTTGAGTCCTAGTTTAAACTCTCACTTTCTGGCCATGTGACCTGGGCAAGTCACTTCACTAGCTTATTCACATGGGTACTGTAAGTTCCATAGACAAGTTTGTTGAATAAGTTGAGAGGTTTTCACTACTATGTTGCCCAATCAGCCAATAAAAATGAAGGCGGTGGGCTATAAGCTGTGGTTGTCAAGTGTGACAGTATGTTCAGACCTTAGCTCAGGAAAAACAAACGATGCAGATGATTTCCATACACTAGGGGAACCTATGAGCTAGATCCTCTTTAAGGTACTTTTTCCATCTACACTTGGACTCCTTTCAGGAACTGCATATCATCTGGTAAACTAAACTTGGAGCTTATGTAATTATTTACCCTAAAGTTAGAGTCTCAAGCCAAGGTAAGGATTCATACTCTTATACGTATTAGACAGGTACCAGTGACAAGGCCTTAAGTAGACAGTTTCAGGCACCAAAATGTCCTTGAAGATCATTGTTTTGGCTGGGCTGTTTTCTGGGACATAGCGAATACACTGAGTTCAGGCCATCCTTCCTGCCAAAATCAGAGTAGAGGCCCCCACATAGACCCCCGCCACATCTTTGATTCCTGACGTGACTTTGGCAGTTCTGCAAAGACCCCTGAGTGGTGCTATCTAAGACTTACCGGTATGCATACAATCCCGTGTTTAAAACTACATCTTTTTAGAAGCTGCTTTCCAGGAGGAAGACGGAGAAAACGTATCAGGAAGATGCCCAAGCAGATGTGTAACTCCCTTACCCATACTCTCTCCCAGCTTAGTTTCTAGAGCTGGTATTCTGAGCTGAGTTGGTGCAAAGACACAACGGACCCAGACACCAATTCTTGGCATTCTCCCAAAGGAGATGCTATTTCCAGAGAAGTTCCAAGTTTAGAGTGGAGTCTTCGGAGGAAGAACAGTGAATTGCACAAGGAAATCCAATAAACATTTTAGTCCCCAACAGGGACTGTAAGCCTTGTAATTATGTTTAGGATGGTGCTTGTCCATCCTCTCCTTCTCTGTGTCTGTAAACAACATATTAGCTTTGGAGGGTTTTCATCCACTGTATTTTCGGAGAGGCGTTCCTCATCACAGCGTCTGCAGTGCTATACAGCCAGTGACCATTCGAAAAGGCACATTTAGGAAAGGGTTTCTAAACACACTAAATGTTAATCTAAACAATTTATAATGTTTCTTACTCAATAACTCTCAGAAGTCAACCAACTTGGAACCACCCAAAATAAGTTAAGAAAGGAGTTAGACATCATCCATTGGGTTAATAAACTAAATAAAGTAAGTGGAAGGAAGAATGTGCAGGTGAAGAGTTCCAGAGACTAATCTTTCTCTTCAGTGACTATGTACTTATTTCTGGACAATTCTCTTTCCTGCTAGCATTTTAAACATGAAAACAATTATAATAACAACAACGAAGACTGCTGTTTTACAGATTAGTTTACTGATTAAAAGAAAGTACTTTGCAATTAGACAGACCTGGTTCAGAATCAAGCTTTGCTACTTACTGGCTCTGCTAATTTAGGACAGTTAATCAATTAACTGATGCCTCAGTTTCTTTACCTTTAAAAGAGGAATAATAATAATCTCTGCTTAGAAAGATTGTTGTGAGGATTCCATTAACCATGAAAATGTAGAATGCTTACCACAGTGAATTCAACAAAGTTAGATTTTATTATTAATTTATTTGATTCTCACAAAACGTTTTAAGTATTGTCACTGTCTTCATTTTGTGATTATGAAAACAGGGCTTTAAAAAGGATAAGTGACAATTCGTGGTTTGAAAGTCTTTCATTAGTTAGCAAATATGCAATATAATTCTAAAACAGCATTTATGGCCACTCATTTTGAGATTCTCAGCCATCTCAGAGGGTTGTGGTGAAGATCTCTTAACAAAATGTATGCGCAAACTTAAAAATGAGAGACCCAAATCAAATCTGAGTGGTTGCTGTTACAGAGGGAGACATTTTATAATGGATTTTGGAACCGGAAAACTTTCAGTTTGAATTTTAGCATTTCCAATTAAAATTCATTATATAATTTGGGGCAAATTACTTAAACTCTGAGCTCCAGTTTCCTTATTTATACAACTAGAATATGACCTATTTCAGCGAGTTGCTTTGAGGGTTAAATAATATATGTCAAATGCAAAACAAAAATATCCCGAAAAACTTAGTGCTGGACAAATGCAAAATAAATGTTATCCCGTCTCATTATAACTTGTATATAGTTTCACATAGTATAGTAATGACAAAAATGAAGTCTTTATAGTCTGTTAAGATTAGTGAAGTCACATTGGGTACCTAAGGCAATGCTCACTGAGGTAATGACCAGAGTCTGAACTTTTTCTCTTTTTCAATGGAGTGATGGATTTCTAGGGATGTGAGGCAGTTCTGATGGTTTTAAGGATAAACTTGAGAGTAACAGCAAGGTCACGCAATACAAACATGTCTAGTACACTCTAGCCATCTCATCAGTTGATTCTTTCTCCGCTTGACAACTTGTTTAATGGCAAAAGTGAATTTTAAATTTTTTTCAAATGCCAATTTTCTTTTGCCCAGAAGGAAATCTCCATGGCTAATACTGAAAGGGAGCAAGAGACTAAATTAACATTTCTGAATCTATGCTATGTTAGTAAGTGCCCCCACCCAAGTGCGCCGTTGTTAAAAAATATGTTTGGGAAATGCTACAGAGTAGTATTTGCAGATTTTGTCACCCAAAGAAATCAGACAACTTCCCTTCATGTCAGATGTCAGTTGTTACAGATATCTCAAAATGCATTGATGCTTATCACTGCTTCATAATTATAGAATTTTCCTTACTGCTAGACATCTTTAGTGCATTAAAAAAGCACTAGATGACTATATCACTGAATATACTGTCTTTTTTTATACCTGTATTTCAATGTAATTGGCTTCTTCTGTAACCTTATACTTTCTTTACCTTATTCATTTAGAAATATTATTTCTAAATCGGTTTACATAGGCTTGACCAGACTGCCAAAAGAGTGGAGTCCGTGGCACAAAAGTGTTTACAAAGCCCATGTTAACCCAACATACCCCAAGGAGAAAAAATAAGAAGGCCATTCTTAACCACTCAGTATGAAAGTTGTTGGGGAGAAAGAAGCCCTTAGTGGAGGAGGAAGGTCAAAGCAGAGGAAACCGTTGTTTTCTACCAAAGTAACCAGAACAATAATGAGCGTGGACAGTGGAGATCATTCTCAACGGACAAATGGCCTTTGAGGAATACTCACAGGAAGGACTCTTTTATTCAAAACCTCTGCATAAATATTAACCTATTTCGGTTTCCCTTTCTATTTCTCAGCTCATTTTTCTTCATGTTCCCTCTCTCTTTTCTATTCACTCAACCTGCAATGTCCTATTCCAAAGACTTTAGATATTTCTGGAGACTTGCTACAATCGTCCAATTTGGGTATTTCTTCCCACAGTCACCTTATGACCTAGGGACAGTAGGTAGTTGATATTTTTCTTGAAGCGGGAGATAAGATAAATCATTTCCAACTCCTTCTGGTTCTGATGAGTATGGGATTTAGCGTGTCCTGAAGGAATTTCTAGATGTCATAATCATCGTAACATGCACTCTGGGCATAAGGATGTCAGAGCATTCTCTTCTGTCTTTTAGGGCAATTGATTGGATTTCCCTTTCCCAGTGTCAGATTTTTGAGTGCATTTAATGTTTACTCAGAGATTAAAATTTAGCTAAGTACTTTCTATCTTCTCTGGTACTCCAGAAAGTGCTCACAACTGGTCAAAATGTCTCATATAGGCCATATGTTTCTCCTAGCTTCAGACTGAACTTTAAATTCAGAGGTCACATGTTGCTAGACTTTTTTAGAAACTAGACGTTAAAGGTTTTTTTTTTTTTTTAATTTTTAAATTAATACTCTGAAATATATTTTGCCATATGTCTAAAATAGAACCCAAGAATGATGTCTGCCATCCCTAGTGCATCAGAAGTTATTTTAAATATGGCATCTTTATAAAAGTCAATAGCTGCCTCATCAAAGGGCAATCATGTCCAGTGTGGGTGGCTGTGCCAATTGTTTTTGAACTACTGTAGCAATCTAGCCAATCCTAGGGAATGGCTTGCAGCCTTTCTACACCCACACTTTTTCTTAATTATCTCCACCAGGCTGAGTTAGCTAAGGACAGATCTATAGCATTTCCTGGATGTCAAAATGCCCACACACCTTCTGCAATTCTTGGGCTACCAGCTCCCCTTCATATTTCTCCTGGTTGGTCCATTTAATTATCTATTATCTAGCATACATAACACATTATTCATGAGACCCAGATGATTTCACAATATAATATCTTTGATTTTACAAGACCCCAACAATTTCAGGATATAATATCTTTGATTTTAAATTACCTGAAACATTAGAACTTTTGCTTGCACAAAGAAAATAAGTACGTGATAGTCTCTTATCATCCTGTCCCTATAAAAAATAATCTGCAGAAGTTTGAGATCATTGGACAAATTAAGACTTTTGGAGTCATCATCTCACAAAACGATAGGTTCAATATCTAGATTCTTTTTATGCTGGATTCAAAAAAGCTGCTTTGATTTTTTTTTTCATAATGTACTTAACAAACAAGCTAGAAATTGACAGCACTCAAAATTGTAAATCAAAGGTTAGGGTGACTTAGGCCCTACTTTCCACCAAGAAATAGTTATCCACCATAACTGTTATATCCATCCAAACTTGGAACTAAAATAGAATTTAGAATTTATCCTGAGAATGTCCTCCTTGTTTTATGTTTGAGGAAATAGAGATTGAGAGGGACTAATTGATTTTTTCCAGCTCCTGACAACTAGTTGGGAGTAAAACTTGAACTCAGTCTTTTAATTGGGCTCCCTGAGTTCTCTTGAAAAAGGTAAGAATCCAGAAGTCTGTTCTCTTCTGGGAAACAGAGCAAATTAAAAGACCAGCCATGTCTCTAAACTATAAGCTCCAAGATAGGTACCACTCTGTCTTGCTCATTGCTGAATCTCCAGACTCCAGCACAGTTCCTGCCACATAACAGGTTGTCAATCAATGCTCATAGAATAAAATTATGAATGTTAGAGTCTATAGAAAGTATACATCTTGGGCCAAGTGGGAAATGGCCAGTCAAGTTCATGATCCCCATAAGTATCAGAATATCTACTAAGATAAGCAAGATTCCAGGCATCCAAGACCAGGATGAAATTCCAGAGGGTTTGAAGAAAACAAGCCAGCATGAATTCATGCATCAGATATGGGCTGGGCCAAGTGACCTCTGAAAACCTTCCCAGCCCTCAGATTCTATGACTCACAAGTAAAAGTAAAGTGCATCTTGGTTTTGGCTCTTTCTATTCTGTGTTTTTTTGGGGGGGAGGGGAGGCGGAATTAGTGACTGTGCCTTAGATGATGTGTGAGCTCCAGGAAGATTGCTGCCTTCTTTGAGTCTCTAAGTGTGAGGGAGTGAAAGAATGGCTTAGGAAAAGAAGGTCATAGGCTGGTAAAAACTTTTCATTAGGCCTGCAAAATTTTGGAAACTATTTGTAGATTTTTTTTTTTAATTAAAGCAATCAAAATAGGAGGAAATAATGCCTACAACCCCTTAGATGCCTGAGTGGGGTTTGAGACATTATGGTCTGGAGAGGAACAAGCATAGCCCTTGAAATTTGAAGAAATAGATTTTGAGTCAGTCTTCACCTCTTACTATATGCATATAAACTATTATTACTAGGAAATACAAATGAAGTCTGCATTATAGCAGAATGCTTTATAGGACTCCTTTAGAATGTTAGAAAAGAGAGAGAAAAAAAGTCCATCTGATTGTTTTTAAACTCAGAATGAACACTCCAGAAATTGCCAAATAAATATGGAGGTAGGGAGAAAGAACTTAACATTTTGATCTTTGCACTGTGGAGTTTTGGAGTATTAGTCTTTATGGAACATATATATCTTTCTTAAGATACATTTGTTAAAGCAGTAGCTTTAACTTCTAAAGTAAAAGAAGAAAGATTTCATATTTTTTAAATTATAGTCACTCTTAAGCCAAAGGGGGGAGAAATTTTTCTTTTTATTGTTTAAGAACTTAATGTTTCTCCCTTTAAAGGCTTACCCCCTCTCCATTTCTACAGGATTCGATAAATGGTAAGCTCTCACTAATGTTAATGTTTATTTTTATTTATTAAGTACTACTCTCTGTTCTATATGGATTATGGCATGTAAATTTAAGAGACTCACTGCCTGTTAAATTCACTAGAAAACAGAGACAAACATGCACACACACACACACACACACACACACACACACACACACACACACACACAGAGAGAGCAATAGCAGATCAGCAGAGAAAGATACCAGCCAAAGAAAGATAATTTGAGATACTTTTGAGGTAGCAGTTGTAAAATTAAAATAGGCAACTCATTAAATTATCCACAGAGTGAAAGGAAATCTATAAAAATAGATATTTTTTTCTGGCAAGTCAGTGCTCTTCAGAACAAATTTAGTTTAAGCAGAATTTTAAAATCAGATGATATCAGTTCATATTTGTTAGAATCATTTAAATGGTTGGATTAGTTTGTCCTAATTAAAAGCAAAGATTAGCTTCACTGGCATTTGGTAGAAGTATATTTTATAAAAAATATGTTCAGTTAGACATCATTTTAACTGACAGATTGTAAGCAATTTGATAGAGTGAATGTTATTCGATCAAGTTGGAACCTGGTCCCCAAATCACAGAATTAAAAATAAAAATCCTTTGTAAGTCATGGCTCAATGTTGACTTTTTCTCATTTTTATTTCTGTGGTTGATTATCTATTTTGTGGTCATCCTGGCCCTTGCCTCTCTCATTGCCTGATTTGGGATGTTGTTTCTTACTAAAGCTTCCCCTAGAGGACAGGCCAGGAAAAGGAAAGAAACTAAATTCACTAGCTTCTCTTATTAAGAATTTAGATTAGAAGTTTGAGAGGAAAAGAGTCTGGCAAATGAATGAAGAAACTTATGTATGTTGATTTTAGATCTTTTAAAAGTCATCTTTCCAATTTACATTGATAGGCAATTGACCAATGATTTTTCAGAAGCCAACAAAAACTTGTTTTTAAAATCCCGGTGTACTGCCTGGACTATACAAATTAGATGATATTTAAAAATAACTAGTACTCTGGTTCAATCAAAGTAAAATGCTGTATGCAAAGAGAATGTCATAGTGATACCTCCCACTTACGGGAGTGTCTGCTTCCCACTTTGCAAAGCCCTTTCAGACATTCTCTTCTAGCCTCTAAAAATTGCTGTGTTGTAGGTCTTACTATCAATGACACTGAAAAAGCTACAGGCAGGATGAATATATTTTCATCTGACTTAATACTGATGTATTCCATTGGGGGAGCTAGACCAAACTAAAATCTCACACACAGAAATACTAATACGCCAGATCAGGGGGTACAAAAGTAGGCTAGGTTACTGTTAATTTTTTAAGGTTAAAATTACCCCCTCCCTCTTTCTTCCCCTCTCCTCTTTATCACCTTCTAACCTTCAGTCTGATTTTAAACGGGACAATGGAAATGCCTTGCCTTCAGGCTGAGGAGCTCTAGGTAAATACACAGAAACAGTGACTACCGGGTGCACCATTCTGGTGACATTCATTCTCAGGACACTTTAGAAGAAACCATTTCATCTCTCAAATCGAGGATGTGTGTGTGCCCGCGAGAGAGGATGACGTGACCTTTTGTGGTTTGTTTAAATTGTTCAAGATCTCGAGGTTAAAAGAGTTAGACTGTTAAGCATTTCCCCTCCGTGTTTCCCAGAGACGCGAAATCTACAATTTTCTCGGTTCGACTGTCAGATAAATTGGCAAGTCGACTAAAAGGATAATATTCCCTTAACGATGCATTCATTGGAAGCCCTAGCAACTATATTAGGCAGCAGCAGTATTCGCTAGCGAGGCATCACACGGAGAGAGGGAACTCTGCAATTTAGAGTGACAGATGATTTTTTTCTCATCCATCAAGCCGCCTCAAAATGTCACAATATTTACACCTCTTCCTTGGTGAATTAGAATCCAGAGACAGGCAGACGGGGAAAAAAAAAAACCGACCGGTTGCCGCTTATTGGGGAAAAGCAAGCGTTGCACCTTTAAATTCTGTCCTCCATTCCCCGTGCCCCCCTTCTCGGGATTTTGCAATAAATCTCCCTGTTCTGCGTTCAGCCCTGCAGATCCGTATTTAAAACAGCACCATCTGGGAAGGGTGGGTGGCGATGGTGATGCGGACTCCTTGGAGTTCCTTTGCAGCACGCTTGGAATTGCATCAGACTGATCAGAAATCCCCCCGCCTCCAAGCCCGGCCCCTCCCGCCTCGTTCCCCTCCCTGCCCCTCCCCTTCCCTCCCTTCGCGTAGATCTGACTGAGAAAACGACTGGATCTCGGAACAATCTGTGCCCCATTCGCTGCAGGCTTGCTCCGTAAACCCTGCCCTACGCTCCCTTTGTGTGCCAGGCAGCCTATCACCGTCATCTGATCTTAGTGCCTGTTTTTTATTTTTTCCTTCTAAATCTCCACAATATCCTTGCGTTGCCTATGAATCTTTTCCACCTGAGCAGAGTTGGGATTCTTTCTTTCGCTCCCTAAAACAGTCGAGTCTTGAGTTTCGAAAATAGCTTCTCCCTCACGCTCCCCCACCTCCACCCCAAGCCTTTGCCCCTTAATTAAGGAGGGCTGATCCCCGGAAGGAGGAATCCAAAACGCCCAAGCCCTGGGACGAAAACTGCCCTCGGGCTTGGCTCCGCGGCTGGAACAAAGGGTCCGGGAGGGGGGTGGGTTGAAGGTTGTAAGAGTGTGGAGAGGATGGTGGCCTCCGTGCAGGGGCGCGCAAGTCCCTAGGCTCCCAGAGCAGAGACAGGAGGACTACGCTGCTGCGCGCTCTGGCCGTTCCGGGTCCCTTTGGGGCGGAGGCGGGGGAGGTGGAACGGAAGACTGGGAGGCTCTGAGCAGCTTCTATCTCCCCCGCCCCCCGGCCCACCCGTGCGGCGGCGGCGGCCCCCAGGCTAGCCGGCGGTCCCTCCACCCGCGCCTCCCGGAGCAAACTCGCGGTGGCTGGGAGGTCTGCGCGCCCAGCTGATTGGTGGCTCTGTCCAGCTGCCGCGCGGAGTGTTCTTCTCCACCGCCTCCAGCCGCCCAGGCTCCCTCCCGCGGCCCGCTCCCTGGCCAGGAAAGGACCTTCTCCTCCCAAGCAGAGCCCCCACCTTCCCATCGTTACCCCGCCTGACTCGGACCTGGGCTCAATGAGGCATCCGGCCCGGCGGGGGAGCTGAGCGCGGTCTCCGCGGCTCCCCTTCCCTTGAGAAAGCGGGAGCCTTCTAAGCCAGCGCCCGAAACTCGGGCGGGAGGGAGGGGGGAAAAAAAACCCAGAAAGAAACATCCAGCGAGGCGTGAGGGCGACCGAGGGGAAGAGAAAGAATGAGGCAGGGATGGAGGAAGGAGGAGGGGGCGGGGTGGAAGAAGGGGGGCGGGAAGGAGGGAGGGAGGGGAGAGAGAGAGGGAGGGATACAGAGAGAATGAATCCTCACTAGAAGAGCTGAAATTACCTTAATTCATTTTGTGTTGGAGATTTAGCGTTACCTCCTATCCTGTCCCCAACCTCCACCTCCCCTTTTCCTCACCGCACACCACCTCCACCGCCTCATTCTAAATGGTACAAAGTCAAAATTTAGGAAATCGAATGTTGTGTAAAAGCTTCATAATTAGTAATGAGTCTACTGTACACACACACACACACACACACACACACCGGCAAAGAGACCGGAAAAGAGGGAGGTGAAGGGGAGATAGAGAGAAATCTTACATTTGAATCAGACATTTGCAGGTCCAAGTTAACTAAACTCATTATATCTGCAGGAAGGCTGAGCTTTTTTTTTTTTTTTTTTTTTTTTTTGCCTTCTCTCTCTTTACCCCAAGGTTCTCACCTAGGGCAATTCAAACTGGGCAAATACCAAGAAACAACCCCCACTCACGCTTTCCTTCTACCTCCTCCCCTCCACCACGCGTCCTCTCGGGAAGATCGAGTATCAAAATAGCTCAAGAATTGGGGTTTCTGGGGTCCCCGCCCCGGTGCTTACCTTCTTTGCGGCTTACACCACCCCGGTGGCTAGATCCTGGAGATAAACACTTGCATTTCCCAAAGTTAACCCAGTATACCAACCCGGAGCTTGCCAAGAGTCTATTCCAGCCTACACCGCTAGGAAGCCAACTTCAGCGAGCTCAATGAGGGGACCAAACTGGGGCTTGCCTTCCAAACGCTCCGCTCCAAAATATGACTCTTCTGCCCAGATCTCAGTGTGAGTCGAACCTCAGAAAAGACGCTTCTTAAGGGCGACACGGGGCTGGCTTTACTGCGGGACCAAGACGGCTACCTGGAGTACCACCACCTCGGACAAATTCGTTGGCGCTGTCCAAGGTGCTGAATGGACTCCGATCTCCCGGATTACACACCCGGCGCAGCAGGAGAAAAAGCTTAAAAAATCTCTAATAAAGTGATACTTGATATTGCTCTAGACGGTTTCTTCCACTTCCTTACGTTTTGTCACGTGCGGATAGCTTTGCCAAAGCCATCCTGTTATTAGTTGATCACATGTTGATGAGACCCTTTTCTTCTACGAGAGGATCACCCATTTCATCACCGGTGATATGCACTTCTGACTTATTTCTCTCCCACCAACCCCACCCCCATTTGCACCCAAACTCCCAATCTCTACCCCACCCTTACCCCCACTCCATCCCAACCCCAACCACTAACAACATTATTGTTTTAGATGGAAATTAGCCCCCTTGCAAATGTCAATTCCATGCCCATACATAAATCATAGAATATTCTCATACACCACACACATAGAGGCAAAGAATGGAGTGCAGGAAAGCTGGGAGAGAAGCATCAGCCTTGAACAGCCAATATAACACACACACACACACCCCTCTCCAGCTCCAAGTTTGTTCCACGCAGTTTCACATTGCTGTGTTAAATCTCAAATGATTCCAATTAAAGTTGCACTATGTAAAAACCCGATTCTCCTGGCCTGAGTAGCTGCTGTTCTTTGGCGTGTGAAATGCTAGGAAGAGCTGTGATATGCCCGTTGTTAAGCAACATGTCAAGATTTTTCAATTATAATGCAGGGTTTATTGCTACTCACCATTGTGCCTTTGCTGTCTTGGAGACTCAAGTGTCTTAAAATCCCGTCTCCCCAACAGATGCTGGAAGGTAATGTGTCTTGTTTGAAGTCATCATGTGAGAAGTTCGGCTTTGCTCAGTGGATCGCCCACCACTTGGTGTGACTTATGAATCTAATAACCCTTTGCAATATCCGCAAGCTTAAACTCTCAACCACCTTGGCGACTACAGAAGACAAAGCAACTGGCATCGATGTTGAAAAACCTATAGATTTACGCAAACGCCCTCACTCCGAGAGGCACGTTTCCTTTTGAGTTCTTACGTGATTCTATGAATGAGCGAGGTTAGCGATGCCTGCCCAACTGCCCTGCTATATAGCGGGTGGTTCCAGGAGCTGCCTCCCAACCGCCCGTCACTGGGTCCTGGCACAGAAAGTTCCCGGGGAAGTGAGGAGTTTCAGGGTACCCTCATAAAAATAATTCAGCCTGCACACCGCTTCCCTAGCCCACTGCTCAGGTCACACCTGGGGCTCTGGCAAAGCTGAGTTCGGCTCGGGAGATTTCTCTGTCGCCAGGTAAGAAAACCTTCTCCTCATCTGGCTAGGGCGGGAAGACCGCTAGGGAACTTGTTGCTTATCAGCGCCAGCAGCCTACCGCTTTAATAATAATACCAGAAAAGCGCAGGGGGAGGGGGTGAAGGGGGTGGTGGCAACGTCGACGACTATCCGTGCTGTTTACGTGACCAACTCACTGTGACTCCCTTGGTAAAAAGGAAACTTCTTAGAAAAGTTCGTGCCCCTCCCCCTTCTCCATCATGACTAAGGGTCTCCAGCTGATGAGGTCGTGAGCGATGATCAAGTGGGGGCGGGGGGCTAGGCGGCGGGGTGTGTGTGTGGGTGAGTGACCTGTCCTTGTCCTACGTGCGTCGAAGCGCGCATCAGCCGGCGACTTTCCTTTTCCCTCTTAGGGACTGATGACTAGGCGAGAGGTACCCGGGCGGGCCACTAGTTGCCCACAGGAACCTGTGTAAACCGAGCTCTCGAGCAGCTGAGTTGAATGAAGTTATGACTGCGTTTGCTCTAATAGGTTATGGCTTTTTCAAATGTGAGTTAACAGCCCCAGTGCGCAGCTAGGTCGGCATGGCGCGCGGCGGGGTGTAGAGCCGCCGGCAAAGGCAGGGAGGGGTGCCACCGCAGCGGCTCGGGGCTCCGCGTCCGCTCAGTTCTTCTTCCCTGGAGTCGCTTCCGCATCATCCGGGGGCTCCCGAGTCGCCAGGGTGCCAGGGTGAGCGCCGCGGGAAACTGGAGCCGCACGCGGGAGGAGCCAGGGCAGGGATTGCGAGCAGCAGGAGGGGGCTCTCCCAGGAAACCCCGCGGTTAGCACCCGCGCTTCACCACCAGTGGCTGCGCAGGGTAGGAAGTGGAGGGGTCACGTGTTGGCGGAAAGTAACTTAGAAGGGAAAGGATGAACTTCAAGGAGAAGAAAAAAGCACGAGAAAACAAACCGCCTCCCCACCCCCTTCTAACCTCACCCCCTCCCCCGTGTGTAAAATAAAGGTAAACGCGGGTGAGGTGGGAGAGACGAGCCGCTCTCTGCTGGAGACCTGGGTAGAACTCGGGAAATCTCGGGCAACAAGGTACAAGTCGACCATTGGCAATGTTCCCCAGCCTAGGGAGGCGCTAACCCAAGGTATCTTTCCACTGAAGCTGCCCTTTGCCTACCCCCAGCCCGCTACTGCACAGCCGAGCAGAGAAACCAAGGATGACTGTAAACCAGTTGTTATGGAGATGCTGGTCGCTTTGAGAAGCGCAAGTGCCCTGGGAAGTCCCCAGACGCATTTCAGGTTTCGTTGTTTTGGCACCATCACCGTGATTTTACTCTGCCCAGGGTTCCCATGAAGGGGAGCCCACCAACCGCGTCACAGGCCCTGGCTGCGGCGCTATTGACTGCAAGGATGAGGCAGATAGGTGCTGCAGAACATGGTGGCTAGCGCTGAAGTTTCAGACCACCCAGCCCTTTTCAATTACCAGTTTCTTTATGCCAATCAAAAGTGCTGTATTTAAATGTCATTCGTGCTTCCTTGTGTGTAAAAACCTCAGTTATGCGAGAGGATGATTAGAACATTAGCATTTAGTGGCCGCTACAATGTCCTGCTCTCCTCCCCCGCCCATCCCAGAAAGGTCTTTCTTATGGAAAACAGGCTTTACTTCCCAATTCTGTATGTGGACTTCTGTTCACTGGAGTCCCCATTGGTATCGGGTTATTACTACTGTAAGTCCAGTGTTGAGTTGATATCACTCTACAGATGTTTCTAGAGCCAACCCAGTTTATTCTAGGTTCCAGCCAAGGTACATGTATACAAATGCTTGCCAGACTTCATTAGGGAAAGTTCTAGACTTGCCTGGCTCCTGGAAACGTGAATTAGCTCATCCTAAAAGGACGCAAGACGCTCTCACACTCACCAATGCAACAGTTCTCTTCAACTAAAAGGACTACTCAGATTGTCCACAAAATGCCACTTTTTGTTGATCCATGAATTAGCCAGCAGATGCTGCCCTAAGACTGGGACAGCTGGCACATACCATTCTCAGAGGTCTTGGGGTCCACGTTTTGTGGACAAAACTGGTTTCCTGAGCGTAATTCATAATACTGTAATTAAGTTCCCTTGTCTATTCAGTGATGCTAGTGTAGATCTGAAATCTTGAAATAACACAAGGAGATGATCACTATATGAACATAATTATTCCTCATTGTCATCTATATGATATACTTGTCTGACTTCTTTGTCAGCAGTTTGTGGTCTGTGTGAAGATGATCAGTTATTTCTCTGATGGATCTTTATTCTGAAAATGAATGCCATATTTTATAATGGGACATCCTGAATTGTTAGCTGGGGTGCTTTGGGATTCAGAACATAAATGACTGATTAATTTGAAATAATTTGGACAACACATGATTGTACTAAAAATATTTCCCAAGGAATATTTTTGACCGTTGATCTTCTTTCTTGGCGTCATTGCTAACACATACAACTTACCAAGCAAGACAAGGGACAAGAGTTACTATATAACCAGAGTTGCTATAGAAAGTTAGGGAGGGGAGTGAGGAGACGGTGTTTGACATATTTTCCCGCCTCTCTTGATTTCTCAGTGCTCTGAGGGAGAATTCTCTTCTCTTGGTGCATTATCAGCTCTTCACCTTTTTATCTCCATCCACTCACATATTTTCCTTTTTTCCATCTGATGAAATCCGGTGTCTAATATAAGCAAAGGTTGCAGTCATTTCATTTGTTAAGATAGATGCCAAACTCTGTACCTGCCACAATTTTAATCTCAGGAGCACTTATTTCTGAGGCTATCTAATTTTCTCCACACAACCTTAGTTGGCTCTGATACAAATATCACACTTTTCTAGGTTCATCTGACCCTATTCATTCTTAGCAATAGTAAGAACATTTCAAACTGAACTGTAAACAAATGTTGTTCCTTAAAGATCATGACCTAATAATGTAGCCAAGTTTTAAGCAAAGTGTTAATATACTTTATACATTAATATATATATACTTTATACATAATAATTAATACAACTGAGAAGGAAGGCTTTTTGCTTCCAAACCATGAGTATTGTGTTCCTTTAGGTAAATTGTTCGATATTCCATGCAGTTTTCTACCAAAGCCACAGTTATGAAGCTTGTCTGCTGCCTGTGCCTTTATGATTTTTTGGTACAAAAATTAAGAAGAAGGAGCCTATCAGGACTAGGAGGCACAATCCAGTTATAAAATAAATAGAGCACGGGGATGTAATGTACAGCATAGGGAATATAGTCAATATACCATTGCGCAGTGACATAAGGTTACTAAAATTGTCGTGGTGATTATTTCACAAGGTATATAGATGTTGAATCACTATGTTGTACACCTTAAACGAATATAATATTGTATGTCAATGATTATTTAAAAAAGACTAAGAGTCACAAAAATATCATTAAGTAGATAAGTGAAGAGTGTCAAAATTATTGGGAGAGAATTAACAAAACAGTAGTTTATGAAATCAGAAATGAAAGATTTCTTTTTCTTAGGAAATTATGAGACACTTGGAATATCTCTTGAGACAAAGATTACTCTTTGGATTTCTAAAAGGAAAATCAGCAAGTCACATTAAAAAGAATAGTTTGTGTACTCCCTTCCCCATATCAAGGTAGAGATGATGAGATAGAACTTCTGTTTTTTTCCCTTCCAACTTTTATTTCCAAATCTCATTGGTTGTAGTTAATTGCCACACTCTCCATCTCACCTTGTTTTGGATAGATTAGTGGATAGATTAATTTCTTCCTTCTCTCTTACTCCTACTTCCTCTCCTCCCCTTCAGTGCTTAATTTATGCCAGGTACTTTGATAGGGGCTGGTTATCCATATATTAATATATTACTAATTCCCTACCCTAAAGAGTCTCAGAGTTGAATAGTCTCAAGTTCTAATCTATAAGAGTTTGGGAGTCAGGTGAAGATGATACAATTGAAGAGTGCTTGGTTAATTATTGCCAAGATGTTAACAGTGCCTTTTCCTGGTCATTACTTCAGGATCACTTGTTATAATGAATGAAGAACAGTGTCCAAGAGAGGCTTCAGATGGTGACATAATTGCTGTCTTGGAGGCTTAAAAAAAAAGCAGATAGCAGAAGAGTTCTGTTTATGATATAAAGAGTGATTCTGACCAGGTAGGAAGGAAGATTGGCTCTCTTAGTCACTTCCTGATCTCTAATGGTTCTCCACAGGCAATAGAAGGAGAGACAAAGAATCACGACACACAATTTGGAAAGCTTTTTGAAAACAAGAATAGGCAATGATTGCCAAGAACCTGGTGTTGAGCTCATATTTAAAAAGAACTCAAGGAATCTTCCATTTACAAACCTAGTTTAGTTAGAAAGGAAACAATCAGAGCATCATAAAGAAGCAAGCAAAAGAAAACCTTGGAAAAGTAACCTCTGTGCATTCCTGAGCCTGACAAGTAAGCATAAAATAGAAGATCTGGACCTGACTTAACTCAATTTCAGGAAAACCAGACAACCCCATAATGAGGCTGAAGCAAGACTACATGGAATATTGAGGAAGAACTGAATGACTCTTTCTAAACCATCTTGCAGACAAGGGATGAATAAGAGGAAGTATGGGTGGCAAGTAGGGGAGAAGTGATGTTGCTAATATGAAAAGTTGATAGGAGATTAAGGCAGGTCAAGAATATGTCAGGTCAGGGCTTGCGAGAAAATATACGTAGCTGAATGTAAGATCATATTAGGAATTGAATAAAATAAGAAAATCACATAGCTGAGAATCAAGGAAAGGCAAGTGAAAACTAGTAAAATTAGTAGAGTTTATATTGTGGTGGCATCTAACAAGGTATGTTTGAGATCTAATCTGCCTAGATTTTCTGTCGGGACACTTTCACAGGTGCTATATTAAAGCACCTTTATGATACTTAAATGTACGCATGAATCTCCTGGGCAGTTTGTTAAAAAGCAGAATCTGAATCTAGGGTAGATACCAAGATTTGGCATTTTTAACAAATTCCCAAATGATAGGGTTGGACCACAGTTTACACATGCTAATCTATTTATTAACTGAAGTGAATTGAATGCAAAATAACAAAAAATAATTCAAGGAAGAGACCTGTTACTTTAACCTTATTGTTACAGAAACCATGAACTCTAACTCACTCTTGCATCCATTAATTCTAAAACCTTCCTGATCACAGTGGACATTGACCTCTTATTGTCAATAACACTGGTCTTAGTTTGAATGTTTGTCATTTCATAAGTATTGGAATAAAAGAAAAGAGAATCGGCTTGGAATATATTGGGCACATTGCAAAACTGCAAAGGAGTCAGGGAAAATTATTCTAGTCATGTAAAGAGGATTGGTTAGGTCATATTATGAGTCCTGAGCTCATTCTGGGTTTCTTTCTATAAATAGGATATTTTGGAACTAGAGAAAGCATAGCAGAAGGCAACCAGAATGACAGAGGGATTTGGGGAATTTGCTTCTGCTGAAAGGTTAAAGAAACTAGGTCTGTTTTCTTTTGTAAGGAGAGAAAAGATGGTACCTCACTGAGGTGATATCATTCTAAAAGTAGTGGAAGTAATAGGATGCGACAAGAGTGCCTTATGGAAACAAGAGTAGAAGGATTCTGGCAAGGAATGAAGGCCAGAAGAATGGCTGTAGCTTTTCTAAAAGCCCTCAGTTAGCAGTGTTCCTATTGGCAAAATTCCACCAGTCACAAAAGGAGGGGTAAACACTGGGTTTAGATCAGGAAATAAGTGAGAGACAGAAAATGAGGAGGCAAAAGGGAACTTATCTCTTCCTTCATTGAGAACATTTTCCAATGGGCATTTATTAATCATACAGAAGGCCTGCACTTGCACATAATGAACTTTTCCAGCATCCCCCAGGCTCAAGGACTCTGCTTCTGTAACACATCACATTTTTGCTTCCTCTTCATCCCCAAATGGCACATTGTCCATCAGTTCAGTGAAGAAATGTAAATAATCAGTTACGATATGCAGGGCTTGTCCTCTAAGTTACTTCTTCCTCTGCACCAATCCTGGAAAACATTCTCCTTTTCCGTTGATGGAACAGTATTGTCCATGACTTTGCCTCTGAGATCGTAGCATCTTCATCTGATCCCCGGAGCGCAGAGATGGAAGGATTTTCGGGTCATTCTGGTCAACACCATCATTTTATAGCAGGAGACTATGGAGCTCAAAGAGTTGATAATCACACAGTTTTGTCTGTTTGATATTGGAATATATACACTTTCCAGAAACTTTGAAAATCCCCCAGTGACGACTTGGAAAATATCAGTCATACTGAGTTAATCGAGAACTCTAGTCTTCTGTCAAAATTCATTTTTAGCTCTGTGTCTTTTCAATGAGCTAATCTATGGTGGGGATTGCTCTGGGTTCACTGCTTTAAATGGTCTCAGGCTGCTGTAAATGGTAAATAATTCAGAAAAGCAGGTAGGAGAAGAGGGAGTTCTCTTTAGCTTCTTAGAATATATGAGGTCCCATAAGCATGTTATTATCTCTAACCAACAGTCTCTTCCTCCACCAAGATAACATGCGATTTCCCATCCCCACTTTCAAACTACCCTGCCCAGTTCTGCATCCCAAATAAGGGCTGGCCTGAGGAATAGAAGAAGAAAGGGTTCCAAAGAGAAAAAGCCCTCTGTGAAATTCCTGAGGTGGTGCTTTATTTAGTTAGTGCTGTGTAACAAATCACCCCAAAACTTAGTAGCTTAAAATTAAAATAAACATTTATTATACTCATGTTCTCTGTGGGTTGGGAATTCTCAATCACCTTATCTTGGCAGTTCTGGATTGGAGGGGTGGGGCAGGGCAGGTCTCTTAGGATGTTTCAGTTAAGAATTAAGCCTGGGCTGCAGTCACCTGAAAACTTGATGGAGACTGGGAGGTCCATTTCCAGGCCGTTTACCTACATAGTAAGTTGGTGCTGTTTGTTGGTGGGAGACTTCGATTCTCGACCAGGACCTCTCAACAGACTGCCTGAATATCCTCACAAAATGGCAGCTGGCTTCTCCCAGAGCCAACAATCTCAAGAAATAGAGAGCAACCAAACAATAGAGAGCCAGGCAGAAGCTATCCTTTTTATTACCTAGCCTTAGAAGTCACATAGATTCTCTTTTGCTACTTCTGTGTGTTAAAAATGAGTCACTGAGTCTGCCTACATGCAAAGAGAAGAAAATTAGACTTCACCTATTACATGGAGGGTTGTCAAAGAATTTTATAACATATTTTAAAATCGCCACTGGTGGGAAAAACCTGTAACCTGTATATGATAACAAAAAGGGCAATGCAACCAGGACATAGTGAAAGAGGGAGGGAAGAGTTTAAGATAGAGACTGGAGAAATAAGCATAGAGGTTAGATCATACAGGGCTTGTAGAAGATTTTGGATTTTTATTCTCAGGGCTTTGGCAAACCATTAAATTGAAGGTGTTACATGATTAGCTTTACAGTTTAAAATGATTACTTTGGCTGCCCTGTGAAGACTGGATTAGAAGAGTCTCGGTATGGAGTTCGGAAGGAGTCTATTACAGGTCAGGTGAGAGATGACAGAGGCTTAGACTTAGAAAAGTGGGTGGACGTGAGATATAGTTCAGAAGTAAATCAAAGGACTTGGTGATTGATTGGTTTGTGGGGAATGAGGAGGAGAAAGGGTTCTGGCATGAGTAATGGCTTGTTTGAAGGAATCATTTACAGAGTGGAGAAGATTGGAGGAAAAGCAGATTTACAGTATAAGTGAGGGGTGGGGAAGATCAAGAGCCTAAGTCTGTTAATTCTTATAGCTGTGCTGGGAGACAGATTAAAATGATAGCTACCATTGGGTACTAACTCTGTGCCAGGCGCTGTGTTCAGGACATTCCTATATATTTCTGTTTAATCCTCTCAATAATGTGACTAATTCTAACTAAGGCATGGAGAGGTTAATTAAGTTTCCCAAAGTCAACTGGCATGTAAGTGGTAGAGTAGGAATTTAAATGCAGGATTTTCAGATTCCAAAGCTTATACTTTTAATCATAGACTAAGTTTCCCTCTCCTTGCCTTCTCTCTCCCTTCATATATTCATTATTGCTTTTATTGCAGTTAGAGTATTGTGACAAGCCAGTCTCAATTAACTAACTGCCTCCTCCATCCTCTATACTGTAACTGGTATATGATTGAAGCTTAATATAATTTTGCTGCACGATTTGGAATTAAACTTCTCCTTTTATCTCTGGGAAGACTTGTTTTCTAACCTCACACAACATAGAAACCTAGATTGGAATGCAAGGTGAGATTGGAAGAGGAGTATCAAACACCAATAGCATGATGTTCCGTGCAATTCTGGAGTCTCCCCTTCTGGAGTCTCCCCTGCTGGAGTCTCCCCTGTCCAAACCTCCATCCTAGAAGATAGCAGTTGCATCCTAAAGGAAGCCTAGACAGAGCATAGGCAAACTCCTTCCTAAGATGCAAGTTATTCTTGAAATCCAAGAGCTAGAAATCAAAGATGGGGTGTACACTGCAAATTAGGGGGCACTAATGCGATGACTCAGAGTCCCAGAATGGGTCTGAGTTTACAAAGCACTGAGGAGATGTTCCCAGAGTCTTGACAGATCTATGTGGAGGCAGAAACAAGGACATCATATTCTCCAATATTACTGTGATTCAGAATCTAAATAGTGACCCGAATGTCAGAAGTGTCAGCCGAGACATGGGAACAGGAGCGAGCAGGGCAGAGACCTGGATGTGCTGAGAGGGCCATGAAACCAATGATTTGGAATGAAGACAATTGTGAAAAGCCTAAAATGTCAAGAGAAAAGGAAAACTCTCTGGCCCCACACTGGGCCTTTCTTGGTCTTTCCTGCCTCTGTTTCCTGCATCCTGTAACCCAGGGTATAAGTCTTGGAATCATCTGACGTGTTGGGAAAAGGACTGCCCTGGAAAGAACTCTCACTCTGACTCTATGGCTGAGTCTACTGTCTGACCCTGGCTAATCACTTTCTCTCTCTGGACCTCAGTTTTTCCACTCATATGATGGTACTAGATTTTCATTTATTATGGGCTGAATTGTATCTCCCCCAAATTCATATGTTGAAGTCCTAATCCTTAGTACCTTAGAATGTAACCATATTGGGAGATAGGGTCTTTAAAGAGGTGATTAAGTTAAAATGAGGATGTTAGGGTGGGGCTCTAACCCAATATAACTGGTGTCCTTATAAGAGAGACACTAGGGATGTGTGTGACGTGTGTGCACAGGGCAAAGACCATGTAAGGACAAAGCAAGAGGGTGGCTACTTGCAAGCCAAGCAGAGAGGCCTCAAAGGAAACCAAGCCTTCTGGCACCTTGAACTTGGACTTCCAGCCTCCAGAACTGTGAGAATACAAATGTCTGCTGTTAAAGCCACCCAATCTGTGGTATTTTTTATGGCAGCCCTAGGAAACTAATGTACATTACAAATTGCCAAATTATCTGCCTTCCTATTTCTGTGAAATTTCCTTCAGTAGTTTGAGTATTGTGATTGATTGAAGATGACTGCAAATTCTTTGACAGTTCCCATCAAGAGGTGGGATCTATGTGCTCCTCTCTGAAATCCAGGTGGTATATGTGACTACTTTGACCAATAGAATATCGCAAAAGAGATACTGTGGTGGTTTCCAGGTCCAGGCCTTCAGAGATTTTTAGCTTCGTCTTCCTGTCTCTTGGACCACTTGCTCTTGGAGTCCTGGGCCACCATATCAGAAGGCACAACAATGTGGCTGGAGAGACCGTGAGAAAGGCTGTGAAACTACACAGAGAGGCAGAAGAACACAGAGGTGCCCAGCCTTCTAGTTTGCGCTGCCAAGATAGTGGGCATGTGAGTGAAACTGTCCTGGAACCTCCAGACAGACCATCCCCAATTGAAGGCCAATAGCAACCCTGGTCAATGCCATGTGGAGTGAAAGGATGGCCTAGCCAAGTCTGCTTGAATTCTTATCTTACCAAAATCATCAGATGTAATATGGTTGCTTTTGTAAGTAAGCCACTAAGGTTTGGAATAGCTTGTTACAATGATGAAACAAACATTTCTGAACTGATTTACTGGATGCTTGTGGTTGTATCAACTCTGTACAAGCCCATTCTTACCAGGTCTCACTTAGTGGGAAGAGCTAAGGTAAAATTATTAAGGGCTTGAGCTTTGGACTGAGATTTGGATTTTGATAAGCTCTGCCATTGGCAAGTCACTTGTTTTGTTTCAAAGTGACTTGACATCTTTGATCTCAGTTTCCTCATCTGTAATATTGGGATCATCACCCTTGTGGGGTTTTGTGAGAATTTATTGTGTTCATTGGGTATTATATTGCTAGGCAAATAGTGAGCATCCTGTAAATGGTAACCACTGTTCACTGAAATAGAAATGCTTCTACTGCTGCTGGCTATGATGATGAAACCAGGTTGTCAGTGGAGTGGATGAAATGTGCCTTCCAAACAAGCCAGTCTCATGGTCTGCCACAGGGCTAAAACCCCTGCCATTGACTCCTTTGCTGCATTTCAGTTTAAGGATGCAATATCCTTTAAAATTCCAGTTCCACCCTGGCAAGATTAATGCATTCAGAAACATTATAAAGTGGACACCACGTAGCTAAGTATAAAGAGCATAGGACTTACTGTATACTAGAATTAGTTGTGGCTGTGAGTGGCTCAACATCCAAACAATAGTGGATTAAATGTGTTGGAAACTTGACTTCCATGTAAATGTCCAAGCAGGCAGTCCTAGGCTCTATGACATTGCATGGTGTCAGGGACCCCGGTTCTTTCTATCTTCTGTCTGTCTTCTGCCCCAGGTGTCCCCATTTTCAGTGTCGCCTCAGGGTATAGTATAGACACTCCTTCACCATCAGGAAAGGAGAAATGGTTGGAGAAGGGCATACGCTATTGCTTTAAGTGCAAGTCTGAGAAGTTAGACACATTGCTTTTGCTTATACCCATTGGCCAACACTTAGTCACATGACCAAGTCTGCTTGATACACGGATAAGAAATGCGCTGAAATGTGGACTTGATTCAGGACATCCATGTAACCAGCTAACATTTAGGAATTCTGTTATTGTGGAAGAAGACAGGGTGAGTGGGGAAAAGAAGTCTTTGTGATAGTTAATCATTTATTGAGCATCCTTCATCTCTATAAATTCCCAGGACCCCAGCAAAGGGTCTGACACAGCACAGGAGCTAATAAATATTTATTGAATTAAACTGAATTGAGGAAACTGTGGACTCAGGGGCATAAAAAGGAGCACAAAGAATCAAAGTTACTAACTCATTTCTTTATTGTGTGATGTGTTCTAGGCCTCAGTTTCCTTCTGTGAAGTGAAAACTTTAGACCTAGTGATCTCTAGGAGGGCAATTCTGAACCTGACAGTGGTGAACTAATTAATATCTCTGTACTCTCTATTCTTAGAGTGTAGGTTTTATACCTTGAATTGAGGTAAAATCCAATCTGGAAGCCTGATGTTCATTTAAAAAGCCTAAGGCATTGCTTGGAAGTGTCAGATGCTGGCCTGCCCAAATTCCAACAGGGATAATTGCATTCTGACAACTTGAGTTCCCCGGCACTCTTCATTTGGATAAGGTAGGCTTTGCTTTCCATCTCAAATTATTTTGCTCAGCTGTCCTTGGCTGTTAAACAGAGATGTCACCTCATTCGTAAGCCATTTTGCTCTTTCTTTTGAAGGGCTATGTACTTTTTGCTGAGGTTTAATACTAATTTTGACCAGTTAAAGACATCGTATGATTTCAGGTAATTCCCATGTATGAAAGGCTGTTCCCACATACATATGTTGGAACTATTTTAGAACCTTAGTACTTGCCCTCTAGGGCTAAAGAATGACACCAAGACATGAAAATTCTGTCTCAGTATTATGTGTGTTTATGGGAAGAGAATGCAATGCAATGAGAAAGTTGAATACCCCTTCTTATAGAGGCACGGTCTTGACCCTGAAATTTGGAGGGGCCACATGTGTTATCTTGTCAGTAAAATAACTAGATGCCAATGGGTTCTACACTTGAATCATAAACACCTAGAACCTAACCTGATATGCCTTTCAATCTAATAAAGGAGTGAGAACATGTGTGAAAGGTATTGGAAAGTGAGGCACCCCCATAAAAATTGCTGTGATTGTGATTACATTTATCTGTTTATTTTCTGTCTTTGTCATGGAATAAAGAAACAGTGGAGGTGATGTGCCATGACTTACCCTCATATTCCGTTCCAGCAAGATACTTCTGTAAAATCATTTGTTTAATATTAAGGAGGTAATTTAACCATTTTATGAAGCTTTATTTTATTAGCAGTTTCTATAATAGGTTTGTATCTAATCATCTTTCTTTGGTTGTAATAATAACATCCTTATCCTCTTAATGATGAAATTTTCTCCACTCCTTTGATGTCTGTGTTAATTGCTATCTATTGTAACATTTAAATTCAGAATTAGAATGAGTGCCTTCCTTCATCTATAGCTCTTTAAAAAATCAAGTTGTGAACACAGTGACACCAAATCAAACTCTAACTCAAGGCCTATGATAATCTTAGTACTTAACAACTCAATGACTCTGCTTTTATAAATAGATGGTTCATTCCTTCCATCACCAAATGTTTACTGAGAACTTCCTTTGGCTAAGTACGGGTGATGAAAAGATTGCTATTCCAGATATGACCTTGTTACCTTCTCCTCCTTGGCATGGAGAGTATATATCTTGGAAAAAACTAACATTTTCACAAATTGTATCTGGAGTTAAGATAAATGAAGATGGGACATGGAGGAGAGGAAAGTGGGGTGGGTGGTCATGAATTGCAAAGTAAAGGCCCCGTAGGACGTTTTCTTAATTACTTTTGGAATTTTTTCTGCAATTTCTTCTCAGAAAATTACACCCACTTTCCAAACTTTGCTTGGAATTTTAGAGTATTTACAGACCTGCAGAAGCCCCTCCATGCTAACCAGCTCTGTGACATATTTGGGTGACATTAAGAAAACATTTACATTATTAAAGAAAGCATGCAATGTGCTACTTGTAAGATTTCCCACATGCTTACTGACCTTACCCCAGAGTTTTATGCATTACTCAGTCATGTCACCCAAGATAGGAAACTTCCTGCTAAAAGGCCAGAGTGTCCTTATCATCTGAAATTTTTTATCGTCACTATTATAGTCAAAATTCTCCTAATTTTGTGACTATTTTATTGATAATTAGAAAGCTTTTGGATTACATACTTTTTCAGTGATTATGATCTGATTTAACTAAAGGACTGTAAATACCCTTTAATTTAGGAGACTCAAGGCAGTGGTGTGACGTGGTATTCATACAGCTTCTAGGCCAGATCTGTTTACTTGTGTTTTGTTGGCTTATCATCATGATTTTAGCAAATAGAGCAGGCAAAAAGGCTCATTGGGTGATCATGAACTTAGGGTAGGTAACTACAGGCATAGTCCTAGAGTTACCTACGTCCTACAGGTAAAGCAAGGCAAAATCGAGAACTCTGTTCTCATGGTTTTATGACTGAGGGGTGCGTGTGTGTGGTGTGTGTGTGAGTGTGTGAACACTTTGGGAGGGAAGGAATTTAATTAATAATCCATTTATACAGGAACTTCCAACTGATAGATGCTCAACAAATGTGCTGGTTGTTAACAAAAGCACCAGATATGTATAAGGAAGCCACTTGATTTACTGCGAATAGTCTTGAAAATCATGATTCCTCCATTTAATGACATTCAGTGAATATGCACTGCGTCTACACAAGCCATAAATTGTGCTATGCTCTCTGAGTGATTCAAAGATGCATAGTATCTTTCCCTGAAGGTATTTACTGCGAGTGTAGGTTGGTAAGCACACGTGCGGCCACTATCCCTTCTGACTCCCACATCAGACATTTCTAATGGATCATGGTGCTCTTTTTCTCTGAACCTGGATTTGGTCTCAAAATCCTTTTAAACTCAGTGCTCTAGGCATCTCTTTCCAATCAATTTGAGTTGGAACAAGCAATAAAATCCATTTACCATCCTGACTTGAGGGGAGGGATAGATATATACACAAATACCTATGGTATCCAGCAGATCATCATCATCAACAAAAATAGATATTCCTTAAGTATTTACTATATGCTGAATCAAGTTCTCAACAATTGATTATAGTAGCAAAGTCCTGCAGATGAAAACTATTTCAGGAAATCCCTATTGGGACCTTCTTTTGAAAAGCAAAGAATCACTTTGAAAGCAAATCGTCAGCCTCTGATTGATTGATCTGTTTAATGAGATCAACTGGTATTGAATTTTCTTTGTGCACCACATACCTAAGAAGGAATTTAGGGTTCAAATTCAATTGCCTTCACCAGAGTATGAGGAAGCAGAACAAGTAGAAAAGAGTGATTTTTCAAGGAAAAACAATTCAAAGTAGAAAAACGAAACTTAAACACTCAATGAGAGTGAATTAAAATAATACAGAAACTAATATTACTATACAAATCTCTTCCTTCCATTTTACATAGAAAAAAATGTTCCTTTTCTTCCCTAATGGAAAAAAAAAATCCGATTCTTGTTAGAAAAGCATTCTTAGGAACATCTAATCCTTAATATGTTAACAAAGCATAGAAGGACCTTTTTAAAGTGAGGAGTTTCAATTTAACAAAGTGCTATAGACTGAATGTTTGTGTCCTTCCATAATTCATGTTTTGAAACCTAATCCCCAATGTGATGGTATTTGGAGGTGGGGCCTTTGGAGGTAATTAATTCATGAGGGTGGAGCCCTGTCATGCAGGGTGTCATGCGGGGTCTCTGGTCCCGGTCCCCACATAAGAATGCAGGATATGGTAAGGCCAAAAAGGAGCACCCCCGGAGCCATAGATAGGGGAGTCATATCACTATAGTCTGGCTGGGGGCTGGGTTGGAGACACAGGAAGCAGGAGCCACAGGATCCGCAACCTGCCTTCTTCGGCTTCTCTGTCAACCAACCTCACTTGCTAGCTGCAATCCGCTCTGCTAACTGCAATCCGCTCTTGCTAGATCAGCCACCATCTTCTTGCTAGCCCCCATTTTCTGCTAGCGTAGCCACGGCAGTCATATTAGTGGCCAATGGCTCACTGGTTACAGCTGACGGCCAACTAGCCACAGCTGATGGCCATCCAATCACAGTTGGTGGCCATTTACTATTTGAGCCAGCACCTTTCCACGTGAGGCCGAGAGCCTGGAAACTGTATTCCTGGCTCTGTGCCCACAGCCAGATATGCCAGAGCCTTGATCTTGGACTTCCCAGCCTCCAGATTTGTGAAAAACAAATTTCTGTGTGTATCAGCCACCCAGTCGATGCTATTCTGTTCTACCAGCCTGAACAAGCTAAGACACAAGGACTTTCCTTAGCTCGCATAAGAGATATTTTAAAAAGATGCGGGTATGTACATAATGCAAAGAGAAATATCTAATTCATAAAAGGGCCCAAGTTATGGCCTTCGGAATGCCCCACGATAACTTTATTTCCTAGTTTCTTCTTTCTTTTTTAAGGGCATTCTTGGCTTAAGACAAATTTGGATCAGTCATTAATCACCTATTATGTGCCACATACTAATAATAGCTATTTGGGTGTTTTCTCAGTGCCAGCGGCTGTTCAAAGAGTTTATATGCCTTAACACGTAAACTTCTCAACAGTCCTGTGAGCTAGAGACTAACAAATCCTCATTTTACAGATGATGAAACCAAGGCAGAGCAAAGCTAAGTAACTTGGTCGAAGTATGTGGTTAGTAAGTAATAGAGCTGGAACGAGTACTCTCATAGTCTGGTCCAGTGCCTTATTCTTAACTGATGTGCTTTATAGCCGCAGGTGGGAGATTGAGGCCCAACACTGGGATTCTGGTTTTCCTGGGATAGTTCCTCTTTGAAAGATGACTATTAAGACTGTTTGCCTTCATAATAATACTTGTCATTTTAAGACTGTATGGCAGTAAGAACACTAGAATAACCAACACTTGGTATTTGCCCTAGAACCCATGACCCCATTCATTCATTCATTCATTCATTTTCAACAAAAAATAATTATTGGAGTCCTCTCTATTGGTTTTCTTACCTCACTGACCTCTCCTCCCTGGTCTCAGTTTGCTGATTGTTTCTCAACCCTGAGACTTCTAAGTTATGGGGCTTAGTCCTCAGTTTTAGTTTTTGGTGTTTTTCTCAATTTACAATAATTTTTCAGTTTACTCATGACTGCAAATACCTTTAATATTATGTTGACTATAAAGTGTATACTTGCATCTCAGACCAGTCCATCTAACACTATATCTCTGTATCCTACTGCCGACCTGATAGACACCTGGATATCTAATAAGCAACTCAAATTTCACAGGCCCCAACCTGATCTACAGACGCCTGCTTCTGCCTCCAAATTCTGCTGCTCCCTTGGTCTTCCCACATTGTACATGGCAATTCTACTTTTCTAGTTGCTCAGGATCAAAGTCTTAGTTAGGTACCATCCTAAGTCCTCTCTTTCAGGGTAAAAATTTTAGTTAGATGCCCTCCCTAGCTCCTCTCTTTCTCTCACACCCCATGTCCAATTCATCAGCAAATCCTCTCAGCTCTTTATTTTTGAAGTGTGAGTATAACCAGAATCTAATAACTTCCTGTCACTCTCCCATATTCCCCAGGAACATGCTGTTATTTTCTCTGACCTGGGTTATTTCATCAATCTTTCAGCTGTTCTCCCTGCTCCAACCCTATAGTTGGCTCCAACTACACTGGTCTCCTTACTGTTCTTTAAACATGTCAAGCACTGTCCCTCTTCAGTACTTTTGGATTTGCTATCCCTTTGCCTGGACACTCTTGCTTTAGACAACTACATGACTCATTCCCTGGCTCTTTCAGTTCATTGGTTAAAGGTCATTTTGTCAGAGAAGTCTCTGACCACCTCAAACCATATGGGCCTTATCCTCACTATGTACACTCCCTCAACATTTCCTGTCACATTATTCTGCTTTATTTTTCTACAATGTTTATCAATGATTGACATTTTATATTTTTATTTTTTTATTGTTTGAGTCACTCAATCAGAATGTAAACTCAATGAGGGCAGGGACTTTATCTATTCTGTTCCCTGTTGTATATCAAGCCCTTGGAACAGTATATGGCATGTAGTTGGTGCTCAATAAATACTTGTGGAATGACTGACTTACTGACTGACTGAATAAATGATGGATAGGGATACAATACAAACCAAACACTGGGCTCAGCACTATGGGTTTAGCAGAGAACAAGACAGACATGGTTCCTGCTTTCATGACTCACACTCTATTGGTTATCTGCACTCTTATTTTCTCTAAAATATAGCTCAAATGTCTTTTATTACCAGTTGAAAATAGAGAGTGGAAAAAAAGTTGGGAATGATACAGTATGGTATGATACAGTATGGTACGGTAAGATAATGCCTAAGGAAAGGGAAGGGTAAAGATTTTAATACACAATGTGTTATAAGGGTTTTAATATTCCTTATGCTCCATTAGTGTCATCAACACTGGAGTGCAATTAGGAAGCCTTCAGATATCACCTGCTCTGTAATTTTCCCTGTGGACTCTCTTTATAATGCCCCATCAAAGGAAGGAAGATAGAAGTCAAGCCAAACTACCACGATGATTGCTCATCACATAGGCACTATTCACAAATGTTTTCTTTACCCAACATTCTGCATGGGAAACTCACACCTTGTTCTTTGCTTTGTTTCACTGTTCTTTCTGGTTTGCTCACATTTCCAGTGTTTCATGTGTAGCAAATCCCAGAAGTAGCACAGCTGCCTGAATTCTTAAGGGTAAGTTAAACATTTTGAAAATTACCCTCCATGTTGCCATAGAAAATTCTTAAGCTCTCCCCTGTTCCTCTCCTGCCTAAATTTTTAAAACTGGTTTATTTAGGGACAATGGATTCTTTTTTTTCTTTTTTTTTATTCTACAGATAGTTCTCCAGTCACTTCAAGGTGTGAAGAGGCCATTGTAGGAACCTTGCCAGGTAAAGGAATGGAGGCAACCTTCAAGATTCCTCTAAGGATTATTGACATTTCAGGCATGGCCTAGAACAGTAATTGGTTACTGTGGAAATGGGCCTTTTTGCATTCAACTGTGTGGTTCAAGGGGTCAGAAGGTAGAACCACAATTTTTTCTTTCTTTTTTTTTTTTTTTTTTTTTTTTTTTAGCTAGTGGGAGTTCCCTGTAATCACAGAATACTGAGATTTATGTATTTTGCTTTTTGAGATCAAATCAGGGATTGCGGGTGGTCAGAATTTGTCTGGGGGTACAGATTAAAATAACACCAGATGTTGTAACATGGGAAGTGCAGGTGAGCCACACTGTCCTGGCTCAGTGGGAGATTTCCATTTGGTTCTCCCAAGTAACATCTTTGCTAGATATGGAGGACTTTTCTTATTGAATCATCATCAGCCTTTTAAGTTACCTGGGCTCATGAGTGTTCTGGTCACTGAAGGGGTTTCACAAAGTGGGAATGAATGAACAGAGTCTTAGGGGAAAAAAGGGGATCATTTTCAGATAATCACTGGGTGATCACTGGGTGACAGGCAGGGCGCTATCCTTGGATGATCCTCACCAGACAAAGAGAAGAAAACTAACAGAGATGCTCAAGTCAGGTGTACACAGGTGGGACAGAAGAATGAGAGTGAACCATATGAGGGCATGGACCCAGCTCTCTGCTGCTGGCCCCTTTTGTGCTGTCGACTGACGAGACTTTGGTCAAGGTCAGGCATCTCTCCGTATTCTGTTCTAACTGTCTCAATAGTCCTCTCTTCTCAGTCTTAGAATCTTTACTTGGTCTGGAGAAAGTAAAACGTGATCATTTATTCTTATAAGTCTTTTCTGACTTCACTGGCATCACAGTACTTGGAACTCAAGAGTGGAAAACGTTTACACATTCTTTCCCCCTGGTTCCATGTTGACAAAGGGTAACTCCTTTTCTTTTAGGCAAAGGGTAACTCCTGTGTAGCAGTCAGGACTAAAGGGTCACAGAGTTCATGTCAATAAAATGAAGAGTGAAGATGGAAGTGGAGTGGGAAAAATAGTGGATAAACAGTTCAAACATGTTATCTTGCCCTAATATGACTTCATTAGCTGGTTAAGACACTTTTTGCCAAACACTGGGATAAATCTTTTATTAGGCATCTTACTTAGCATTCATAAAACCCATGGAAAAGGTGTTATTATATGATTTAATAGGTGAGGTAAAAGAAGTCCAGAGAGGTTAAGTGATGTGTACAAAACCATGTAATGAATAAATGACAGAACTGACAAAATCAGAGTTTGCTAACTCCCAAATCCACGCACTTATTTGCTTACCCACTCACTGACTACCTCATTGCCCTCCCACAGAGATACAATTTGATGCTGTGCCCTCTCCTTTACCACACTTCTGTATTTCTAATATCAGGTTAAGTTGGGGACACATAAAAATTGGTGCTGTAGGGTGAACACCCTTTCAGCTTAGACCTAGACTATGTGGTAAGTGTGCAGGGATTGCTGGAACGTTAAAAGGCCCAGGTTCCTACTGCTATCTGAGCCAGTGCAGAGGTGTCAGCTATTCTTTTATCTACTGGGGGTGGCTCCTACAAAGCCCCAGGGACCCTCAGGCGCCCAGCCTGCATCCAGTGCTGTCCTTCGTTAGGAGACCATAGAAAACAGCCAGCAATTGTCTTCTTCCCTTTCACTTACAACTCTCTCTGTTTTCACCTGGGCCTCCTAGTAAACTCTATTCTTCCATTTACCTCTGGATGGCTACTCTGGCCCCATGCCATCTCCACAGAAAAACAAGGAGCCCTCCTTTGTGGGATAAGAGATTTTTCATTCTCCACTGCAGCTCCCTCAGTAGATAAGGATTTCTGGCACATTTTCAAGGATGTTGCAGCTGAATTATCCACCTCTGTGCTTTCTTCCATTTGCTTTTATGACATTTCTTCCATTCTCTATTGTTCCTTGAAACTTTTGTTGATGACAAAAGATACCCTCAATTTACATTTGAAAAAGGGTAGCGACTCTGTTGTAAAGCCAGAACAATACCTACAGAAGCTCAGCTTTAGTCCCACTTACTCAATTGAATAGTCATTTAATATTTTAATAAAATAAAGACCTCTTTTAGTACCTGCGCCTGGGTCTGTGAAGTTTATGATGCATATTTTATATTTATTTCTATGTTTAAATTCTAATATTTTCCCTCTGGCCCGGAGCAGCTGACTGTACTGCAGGGAACACTTTCCCTTGATGAAGAAACAATATGTTTAAAGTAAGTGGGGCTTTTAGTTTAAGTACAACCAGGGGACTCATTAAGGAATGTGTTCACTGTCCCAGTACCTGGATTCTTACTTCTAAACTACTACTATATATGCTTGAGTTTAAAATATTGTTATTTGATAATTTCAGGGGCGGGGGAAATAAACCATTTGCGTAACGTTAATGAAAAGCCAGTAACACCTGTGAGGCGATCCCTAAAAAGGCTCAAATGATGATATGATCTTGGTGAAGTTAGATGGTCTTCAAGGCTTATATCCTCTGACACCTGATTTGTCATTATCCAGAAAGAACTATTATTCTCTCAAAGACATTCTTATATTAACAAGATATATTAAGATTGCTGTATAAATTGCCAATGTCAGTTTATCAATTCACAAAAAAAAATGTAATAATCATTTGAACTGGAATACTTGTGTGGCAAAAGTCAGCACATTTTCTCTCTGAACAAAGACCTACACATGAAACCAAATTATAACCAGAAGATTATATAGTGAGCATGGCATTATTATAAGAAAGATTAAATTGATTACAATGTCAGGCTAAGAATATCTGACATGGGGTTCTGCACCCTGGCTATGTCTCTGGGACCGGGGGAGTTTACAGCATTTTCAGAAGCTTGGGATCCATGTCAGACCTAAGATTAGGGCCAGACAATTGTACAGAGGGTGCCAAAAAAAATACACATTTTAAGAAAGGAAAAACTTGTATTAAAATTGTAATACTCAATATATACTGGTAACAAAGGTCATGTATATATATATATATATATTTTTTTTTTTTGGCACCCCCGGTATTTTTTTGTTTGTTTGTTTTTTTGTTATAAACTCTATATGTGATTCTCTTGGTCAGTCAGGGTTGACACCATTAATCTAACACGCATTTGTCTCCACAATAGGAATGGTTTTGCAATGGTATCATATTACCCAAGTCACTGAGCAAGACTCTCTCCTGGATGGTGGTTAGAATCACAGCACCAATATTTACCTTGCTTATTTCCCTTTGCCTAGGGTTACAAGGATGGTCAATTCTCTTTTTAGATAAGTTTTTGCATTTAGGCAAATGCTAGCTCTGGCCAGAGTCATTTCAATTTTAGATAGCTTTACCTATCTCTGTTCTGATCTAGCATGTACTGATTATACAGTTAAATCTTCTAAGCACACGCAATCTTGTTTCCTTCTTTGCAAGTTTTGAGGGACCCCTGTTATTTTACTCCCATGTTCCATGTTTTCCAACCAAGAAAAATAAATTAGCAGACAAAAGAAGACTTTTTTCCAGTGATGTAAGTTTATGCAGAGATAAGATATCCCACGGAAATACCTATGTATTTGTTGCCATAAGGACCATAACCAGAGGCTATTATCCGTTTCACCAGATTATAGCCAGAATGATATTTCTTAAACATGAATTTGATTACGGTAGTCCCCATCAATGAATTTCTGAAGCTCTCATTCTTAAGTCTAAACTCTGAAACCTGCTTCCAAAGTCTTTCATGGTCTACACACTTCTTACTTCTCTAGTCACATAATTTTCCCATACCTCCACAGTCATGCTTCAGCCATTTCTGATTTGTACACTTCCTTGAATATGCTAATCTCTTACATTTTCCCTGCCTAGGACACATCATCCTCTTCCTTCCCAGTTAGTTCTTTCTCTCCTTTTGTTATCAACTTCAATGTCACTTCCTCTGTGGGACCTACCCTGATTTTCTCACCCAGTTTAGAAATGTTAGCTATGAGAAAGACCTTGACTTCCATGATCATAACGCATGTCATTTTTAAAAAACAGTTCAGTGACTTGCTGTTGCTTTTATAATAAGGTTCAAATTTGGCTTAGTAGTTAACCGATCAGCTCACCACTTGTGACCTTATTCCTCTACCTCTGGCCCACCCTTTCTCAAGGACTTTTTAGTTGGCCACTTTTGGTCACTTCTTAGCCATCTATAATTGCCTTCATCACCAGGTCAATACACCAAAAAATATCTTGGCCTTTTATATTGGATTCATAATTGTGATTAGAATTAAACATATGTTCTTTGCAAATCACTATAGACAAAAGATGTAATATTTCCAAGGTAGACTTAGTTCAAAAATTTGAAGACATTTTCTTTACTATTTCTGAGTTTAATTTCTAGAGACAATTAAATTCATTGTTAATCGAAGATTAACCCATTCCTTGGGTTCTTTCATTTACTGCAAGTCTTTTCCTAAATTTTAGATTATGGGAGGAAGGGGAAGAGATTTTTTTCAGTCCAAAAAACAAAAAACTTACTATTGGCAATAGGGCACTCCTCAACTTCTTGAGGCAAAATTATCTTTCTATGATGAAACTCAATTATCAAGACTCTTTCATGTAAAAGTGACAAAGACCCAACTAAAAATGTGCTCAGCAAAAACCGGAAGTTATTTGTTTGTATAACTCAATAGTTCACAAATATTTTGGCTCCAGAATCTTCTTGCATTTAAAAATTATTGATGACCCCATAAGAACTTTTGTTTATATAGGTTCTATCTATCAATATTCACCATTTTAGAAATTAATATTGTGAATTATTAAAAATATTTCATTATGATGTATGAAATCTGTCATTATGGGAGCCCGGGGGGTAGGGGGTTGTTCCAAATCACTGGGATTATTTGCTATGATTTCAGGTCACCAGGACAAATCAAATTTAGATTAAGGGGCAAATAGTTCTTTTGTCTTTCTAATCCATCAAGACAAGTTTTTAAAGCCTGAACTCTCAACAATCACTTTATTTTAATGGGGTTTGTTATTTGATTTTTATCAAAATTGCTCTCTGTTTCAAAATTTGTATGTCAAGAAGCTGCTATAAAATTGAAAATTCAGCCAAGTACTGATTTTGGTACTTAGGTAGGGCTAATTTATCTGTAGACAAGCCAATTTTGGAAAAACGCCTATAACAAACCCTGTGCTTTATTTTTTTCTATTGAATTGAAAACATTCAAGGATGCATGGACTTATTTAAGAAATATTTAAGCAGAATGTTATAATGAGAATAGCTATGGAGGTAGAGAAGGCCTCTTTGAGGAGGTGATATGTGAACTGATCTTTGTCATGGGAAGATGAGGTAAAAAAAAAAAAAAGTTACTGGTAGAATACAGAGCAAATGCAGGAGTCTCTAAAGTGCGAAAGAGCTGATAAAAGTGAAGATTAGAAAAGAGGCCAGTGAGGCCATTGCAGAGTGAGTACAGTACACTCCGAGAAGAAAGAGAAGGCAGGAAACAGATCATGAAAGCCCTTGTCTAAAGAAAAGTCACAGAAGGATTTCAAACAAAAGGGGAGGGAAGACAAGATATACGGAGATGTAGAGAATAGGATGTCCTCTCCTTGGCTTAGCACTCTAGGGAAATATGGTATTGGTGGTTCCCATGTGCACTCCTAGCTGTTCCAGCAGTTCTGTGTGTTCATGCTGTTCTTTACATCCAGAGGCTGTTTCTCCATCTCCACCAGTTGAAATACTACACAACCTTCAAAGAACCCTTCAGATACCACAGCTTCTCACTGAAGCTATGAAGTTGGGCTCTTTGGTGTTATGGAAAACACGTGGACATTGACATCTAGGAAATCTGATTTGGTGTCCTAGCTCAGTCACTGAGGGTCTTGTGTACGATTCTTAACCTTTCTGAGAGGTTAACCTTTGTTTCCTTTTAGCTGACAATGATATCTATCCTGAAGAGTTGCTGTGAGGATCAAATGAGATAGCATTTGTAAAGAAGATGTCACATGATAGGTGCTCCATAAACGCTAGTTCTCTTCTGCCTTGAAAAGCAATATGGCGGCAATTAAGAGCATCGGCTGTGAATCAGAAAGTCTTGGGTTTGCATCCCACCCTGCTATAAGCTTCCTGGTTGATCTTGGGCATTATTGTACCTCTTCAGAAATTTCTCATTTGCATACGGAGATAATAGAATCACAGGATTGCTGTGAGGATTAAATGAGATAATATACTGATAGCTCTTGGCACAGTGGCTGACAAATTATAAGTACCCAATAAATACTATTATTTATTGTATTTATACAGAAGAGCAGTACTCAGTGGGTGCTTTATGAAACACATATAGTGTGATCTATGAATACTTTCCGAATGAATAACTGTTGATCAGTGTTGGTAAATTCCAGACTGCAGCAAGGGAAGCTGGGTAAATCCAGGGAGGAGAGAAATGGGGAACTGACGTAGACATCCATGAGGATGTTGGACATCTGGGACTAACTGCCAAAAGCAGGCACAGGAAGCGAGGTAGGTTACAGAGCCGATGGTGACAGGCTTGGGCTTCTTCACAATTTTGGTGCATGAACAATACAAACTGAATCATCTAAGCCAGGGGTGTCAAAACTGCGGCCCTCGGGCCAACTGCGGTCTGCAATCCATTGTTAATTGGCCCGCAGCAAATTCCAAACATATATTTAGTTTACTTAAATAAACCAGGTGAGGCAACACGTACTTCACCTCGAGTGAGTGGCCCGGCTGTTTGTGTATTTCACCGCATATGGCCCTTGGTAAAAAACGTTGAAAAAAGTTTGGACACCCCTGATCTAAGCTATAAAAAATGAGCATAAACTTCTTTAAAAATACAACTGGATTTCAATGAATCATATTTTTTTCTTGATATTTGGAGAGATCTCGATTCCAGACATGATAGATCCCACTGAATGCACACATTTCTGTCTCTGTTGGTGCAGCAACAAGCTTGCCAGCTGCACTCAGGGACGGGGTGGACATCCAGGCTGGCTTTCCTTGAGTAGGTTTTATGTCACACACACTCCACACTCTAATGCCACGTCCCTAATCAAGGGGTGCAACTTGCCTGAAGTCCTCAAGCAAGGAATTTGGAGGAAATGCCAAGAAAGAAGGCTCCAGCATCAATATTGATCACCAATGACATGAGGACTTTTTTTCTTGGTACAAGCTCATACTCCAAAGGTAAGCCCCTGAGTTCTAGACTTTTCCCAAATGGATGACACGTGCTCAGTCCCTAGCACAATGGCTTTCACACTGGACACTCAACTCAGTTTATTGGAGTTGTATTTAGTTGCAGAAAGGTAGAAAAATCTAAGGAACAGCACTGACAAAGAGTTGGCACTTTCCAGAACAACTACTTCATACGACTTCATTCACATCACAGTCTCTATAAGCAATGCACTGCATAGGCTGCATGGCCCTTTTTGGTAGCATTAGAATTTCTAAACTGAAAATATTCCAATTCCAAAATACATAGATGAATACTGAGCCCTTATTATGTGCCAGATACTTTCTCACAGATGATCTTGTTTTACTAAATCAGGCTCCAATCTCAGGAGCCATTCTGGATTCCCCTCTTTCCCTTGCTTTACCCCCAACTCAATAGCAAATCCTGTTTGTTTTGAGACAGTTAGTTAGCATGTCGTTAGGTAGACAGGAAGGTCCCTGGTGGAACAAAAAAGCAGCCATATCCTGAAACTCCAGGCCCTGGAATGTCTCCTTCACTCCAGGACAGAGACATGAGAATATGCCTTGAGGTTAACAGATAATCTCAAATCCCTTCTGGCTAGACAAAGGAGCAGATCTACTAGATAGGAATGAGTTGGTTGTTAATCCCTTCAAGATGAGCAAACAGGACAAACCTAATAGATGAATTCCATTAGAAGGCTCCAGCCCCCTTCCCCAAGCAGGCAGGAGAAAGTATAAAAGTAAAAGCCTTTTGCCTTAGCTAGTGGGCTTCCCAGTTTTGGGTACTCCCTCCTGCTCAGGAGCTGCAACCTCTTCTCCTGCCTCTAAGAAATGATCCTCTTTTAAAAACTTTTTGTCTCTCCCTGGTCCGTGTGTCTACTCTTGGGCTTCACGAGACAGGATCCTGGCCACACCCAGAAAGTGCCGGCAGATCCAACATCATTTACATCAGTTTGACTTACAAAGTGTAACGTGAATCTGATCAGGGCTCATCACCTCTTCTGCTACTACCTTAGGCAAAGCCCCCTCATCCTTCCTGGAGAATGTCAGCCACCTCCTAACTCTACACCTGCTTTCACTCCTGTCCTGCCCGGAAGCCAGAGTGCTCTTTGAAAACTGTTAAGTCAGATCATGTCACTCATCCACTTATCGTGTGCTTTCCATCAACGTCAAATAAGGTGCAACCTGCTTACGATGGCCTACAAGGCTCTACATGATTTTGCCCCACTGCCTGTTTCTGTCTGATTCCATATCCTCATTCTCCTGTCTTCACTCACAATGCTCTGGCTACGCTAGCCATTTGACTGTCCTTGAAAAACTTCAAATTTATTTCTTCCTGGGGATCTTTGCACTTGGCTTTTTTCTTATAGGAATGTTCTTCTCCTAGATAAAATGTCTTCTTTGCTTCCTATCATTTTTAAATCAAATATCACCTCCTCAGAAATGCCTTCCCTGACTGCTATTTCTGAAATATGTTTCTCAATGAAACCCAGTCACTCACTACCCCCTTCACCTGATTTATTTTTCTTCACATTTCTGAATGTTATTGTTTACTTATAGGTTCACTTATTGTCTATCTCCCTTGCTAGAATGTAAGCTTCATGAAGAGAGGGACTTTGTCTTATTCATTGCATTTCCTTTGACATCTAGAACAATTCCTAGCACGCACTAGGTGTGCAATAAATGTTTGTTGAATAAATGCTTAATAAATCTAGTCCTTAGAGCAGAGGTTCTCAAAGTGTGGCTCTGGACCATTAGTATCACCAACAAAATTTAGAAATTGCTAGAACTGCAAATTCTCAGTGTCTAGCCTGTAAATACTAAATCAAAAATACTGGCAATAGAGCCCAGCAATCAATGTTTTAACAAGCTTGTCAGGAGATTCTGATGCATACTCAAGTTTGAGAACCAGTGCCTCAAAACAAATGTGTAAAATACTATTAGGCCTATTATACAGATAAGAAAGGTAAATTTTAGAGAGGTGATGTAGTCCAGACAAGTTAAAGAAGAAATAGCATTTATTACCAAATGTCACATTGCAAGCACTCTATAAATAACACTAATAATAGTATTCATAATAGTATTGTTACCAACTCTACATCAGGGACTATATTTAATCTTCATACTAATTCTGTTCAATGAGTATGAATGGATCCATTGTTAAGTTTACAATGAGGCTCAGACAGTTGTCATCCAAGATGACCCAGCGAGCGAGAGACAGAGAGATTTTCTTGCTTGCTTGCTTCTTTCCTTTTTTCAAAAAGATCTAACTAAGGACAGATCACTGATGTGGCAGCAGATACACAAGGAAAACACATTTGGCATTTTCCGAAACAAATGCCAAGTTTCCACAATTGGAAATGATGAATGGTGGGTCTTGATATCAGGGGAACCCTTGCAAAAAGGTAAGTAATGCCCTTTTAGCCTGCTGGCTTCAATTCAAAGACACTGGCCAAAGCTGACCCCAATAAGTCCCATCTTCTACCTCAGAAACAGGCTGTGTGGCACTTTGGGTGTGGGCTGGCAAAAGTCTGGCTTGGGCACCAAGAAGCATGAATAATTGTGGGCTCAGCAAATCACATGGGCCCCACTGCCTTCATGGAAGAGAACTGACATTTAATGGTGATAGAGAAGAAGATGATGAAAATACATAAATATATATACTTCTGATGTCGAGTCACAGTTGTTCTTGGAACTGCACACACTGAACACATACAGACAAAACCCTAAACAGCAAACCCCTAAAATTATGCTACAGCAATCTGGTCAATTTAACCATGAATACTGATGGGGGATGTACGTCAGCTGGCCTTTCCATTTCCTCCTTATTCTTTTCTCTGTTTTGGGTTTTCATAGTAACGTCAATCCATTCCCCACTTTTTAGTTCTTTTATAATACGGAGGCAAGCATTCATGAGATGAATACGCTTTTAAGTCTCTGATGTAGGTAAGACCAATGCTGTATTAAATTCCACTTAAAGTTCATATTTTTATAGATGTGTATTTATGCATGGGGGATTTTCCAAGGATCCGATATTGCTATTAAAAGTTTTGCTTGAAGGCTGCTATTGGCCTAGAATCAAAGGGTGAAATGGCACGGACAAGTGGATGTATAGAAAGCAAAGCCACTGTGCTGGGAGTTATCAGAGGAAGGGGACACTGTCTGAATCATGCGTGTCTCCAGTTTCTTATTCAACCTCTAGCACATAGTAGACATCTAACAAATCTGCATGGAATGAGTATTTTGATGGTGGATAGGCAATAGGAACTCGACAAACATTCTTTGGTTGGGTAAAAGAAAAAAGAAAGGGAGGACTTTTACTGTATTTATCATCAAATAGGCATTCATTGAACATTTCTTGATTAGGAAAGTACTACCAAGAGCCTCAGTGCATGCCCAGTGAAGGTTTGCATAAATGCTTGGCATGTAATGGCAATCAAACAGTGACACGAGAATGAGTCGGCAGTCATATTTCCAACCACACAAATGACGTCTGCAAAGTATAATAGCAAGACACTGGACTGCTTTCTGAGAGCAGAATCCTTATACTTGAAATCTGTCTTTTTAAGTAAGTCTCTGAGAATTCTATAACATTACGAGAAACTTGGGCTGTTTATTTGTGTGACAATGGCTTTGTTTCTTTTCTCTCCACTTCTCCAAGGCCCATAGACACTCATTTGTGTAAGCTCACACATTAAGGCAAGGGTACAGTTCAGGCTTCTGACAATCCACACTCATTAAAGCCACCAGAAGAGTCATTTCTCCCCAAAGTGCCTAAAGAGTGGTTCTGTTTGCACACGTAGTTCCATTGTCACAGAGTGGAATTCGGATACATTTGGTGCTATCAGAGCCTGTGACATCGTGACTTTTTCTATACATCTCCCTCCACTACTCAGATGCAAAACCCATGTAACCAACTCTTCTCAGCTCTCAAAAAAAGAACTATTGTGGAAAAGCTTTTCTGGAAAATAGAATTTCATCTGTGACTGGGAGTTTTCTTTAAATCCACGGTTCTATCTAAGCTTGATTTTAGTTTTCCTTGGGTCAGGAGAGTAGATGTCGCTGGAGATCTAAAACCTCTTCCAATTATGGAAGGAGGCATTTTCTGTTAGGAGTCTTAATTCTTGGACAATGTTAATTAAGCTCTTTGTGCCTGAGTTTCTTCACTTGTCAAAGGGGTTAATAATAACATTATCTATTCGATAGGATTGTGGTAAGGGTAAAGAGTTATGGTACGGAAAGCACTTGGAACAATTCATTGGAAGTACCCAGGTAGTCTCTTTGCTTAGCACAGAAGTCAAGCTTGAGAGACCCCACAGAGATTGTGGGGGTCCCCTGTCTTGCCAAATGGCCTTGGTAGGAAGGAAGGAAGGAAGGGTGATGAGGCGATGGCCCCACTGGGGGAGCACTGCATCCCTGTGCATTCAATCTGTGCAGCACACTTACTCACATAATAGTTTGGGGCTCCATGCCAGAGTTCAAGTAGCAAACGCTTTCAAGTGCTGCTTAAAAAGAAAAAAAAAATTGAAAAACAAGAATCTACCAAAATCTCCCATTTTAAAGATGAGCAGACTGAGGATTACAGATCTATTGATCACCAGACTAATGTTTGCTATATTGTCTAGCTCTGCCCCCTCCCCTCATTTATCAAAGTCAATTGTTCTCATCCTAGACCCAGTGGATATACAAAAGACTGAAACAGAAATTTCCATTTTGGACAGAGGGAAAAGTTCAGAAACAAGAATTTAGTATAGCCAAACTGTCTGGGTGGGCCCCTAATGGTATGAGAGAGACATAGGTCAACTCTCATTCTAGTTAAAAATGAGGCCAGATTCAATAACTTGTCCATCTATATAGTTAGAAAGTTGCTTGGATTGTAATATAGGTTTCTTTTATTCATTAGTCAACACAATCTATGGAACAACCACTACATTTCAGTCACTTTCAGTATGATTTCTGTTGTACTCTCTAGGACTCTCTGCCCAGAATAGGGCATGAAAATTCTCATCATCCTGCAAGATTACTTTTCAAGGTGTTTGCTCCTGCTTATTCCTCTTAAGGGGCCCAAAGGACATAGGAAGCCTTTAAATCTTCCAGAAACAAACCCTCCCAACCCAACTTGTGAGGAGGCCAGAATCTACCTCCAACCAGTACCTTTGATTTCTTGCTGTGGCTTTTTTTCTTTGATAAAATGAAGATGAAAAATGCCCATCTCACCAGACTCTCAGGAGGTTTGATTAAAATAATGTGTGGACTTTAAAAAAATAAAATAAAAAAAATAATGTGTGGAAAGGCCCAGGCCTATAGGTAAGCCTCAGAGAAGAAACTGAGCCAATTAAATCTTCCCTCTTACCCAATGAATATATATATAGTTCTGTTTTTCCAGGTTTCTTTCAGCATCCACCCAGACAGTTTGGCTGTACTAAATTCTTGTCTCTGAACTTTTTCCCTCTGTCTCAAATGAAAATTCCTGTTTGAGTCCTAGCCCCTCAGGGCTTTACCCTCTGGTGAGCACAGTGGTTGCATTTGTGTTTAGTTGTTTTTGTGTTGTTTTTTTTTTGGACATTGTCATTCGCCTGGTGAGGTAAGCAGTGCAGGTCACACTGCTTCCATTCTTCAAACAATAAAACTGAGTTTCAGGTGACTTGCCCAAGGTCATGCAGGTGACTTGCTCAAGGTCATGCAGGTCTTGGTATCCAAGCTGGAATGCAGATCCAGGTGTCTCTGACTCCCTGTCCACTGCTCTACCCAGCAGCCTTTGGCCGACTCTGGTTGAAACCTTCCTCTAACCTCTCCCAGCAGGGCAAGTTGTATTTTTACATCAGACATTTTTAATCGCCTCTCAATGGGTGGTAAAAATACTGGTGAGGGAGGTCACTTCATTTGGAGGAGGCTGCTAAAAAGGCCTGGAAACATGTGGGAGGTAGAGGGAGGGGGTAGAAATGACATTCTGCCCCCCATACCTTGTGAGCTTCGAGGAGGTGGGAGACATCCGGACAAGTCAAGCGTAAAGGAAGAGCGAGATTTTCCAAGCACTGCCCTATAAAAACACAGCCGTGACAGAGGGAAGGTTGCCTGCAAGGGCACACTTGACTTTCCTTGAGTTTTTGAGGGGAAGGGCTGAGTCATCACGGAAACACCATTGCTTTCCCTCCCCCAGGCCGCAGACAGTGAGGTGTGACTGGTGCTTTGCATTCCTGAGCTGCTCGCACATCCAGAGAATGGCCCCTTTGCCTCCGATTGGCCCACTGCTCCTCACCCAGATGTTTGAGGTTCCAAAGGACTGTTTTAACCTCGTCCCCACGCCCAAGTGTTCTCCTAACCTGGAGTCGTACACCTGAACCTTTAATTTACAGGCAAGTTATCTCTTACCTACATGGAGACTCAGGTAACATTCTATCTGCTATTAATGGAGGACCCAACTTTAAGTGGCTTAATTTTTTTTTTTTTTTTTAAGTATTCTCTGAAATGAGAGATAGGGAGGGAAGTGGTTGCAGGATTTGTTAACTCGGGGGCTTAAAGTCAGCAACTTCCCTTTATCTTTCTCTACTATCATCTTTAGACAGTGAGTTTCATCTTTAGTGTCACAAGAATACAGTTTCAAGAAGGCTACCAAGCCCAGGGGTTCACATTCATAAATAGATATACCCGAAAGCGGAAAGAGGAGTGTTTTTCCTTGTGAGGTTTTTCTTTTTATAATCAGGGAATAAAGTCTTTCCACAAGTCCTCTGGCAGACATCTGTGCTTTTTTTCTTTCTTTTTTTTTTTTTTGGTCAAATTGAATTTTGCCCTTAGCTCAAACAAGCTGTGCCAGCAGGAGTGGAATTACTACCACTGGCTTAGAGAAATGAAGACTCATCTCCTAGAGCTTGGGAGAGGCCCTTCCAGCAAGACAAGCCTGTCCAGGGGGAACACCCCAACACGAAATTAGGGTTTGGTGGCAAAGAAGGAGGAGGGAATAAAGGTTGTTGGATAGGTGACCAGGAATATCCTCTACAATATTACCTAATGGAACCTAGGAGTGCTGTGAATATTAGATGAGATGGGGAAAATATTCCGCGTGGTTTCTGGCAGATAGTAAGTCTCAAATAAATGGTCAATGTCACCTTCTCTGCTCCTATTTTTATCCCATCCTCTACTTGCTATTCCTTAAATTGGCTCGCAGGCTTAACCTACAATTCTTTCCGTTTAGAATGCCCCCTTCCTGTTCCAATGCCTCTGTTTTACTCTGTTCTGGCTGCTCTAATAATATACCATAGACTGGTTGGCTTATAAATGACAGAAATTTATTTCTCATAGATTTGGAAGCTGGGAAGTCCAAGATCAAGGGGCCAGCAGATTCAGTATCTGATGAGATCCTACTTCCTGGATAACAGACAGACAGCCGTCTTCTTGCTGTGACTCCCATGGGGAAAGGGGGAAGGGAGCTCTCCAAGGCCTCTTCACAAGGGCACTAATCCGATTCCTCAGGGCCCCACCCTTAGGCTAGTCATCTCCCAAAGGCCCCACCTAGAATAGCATCGCTTTGGAGATTAGGTTTTAACATACACTGTTTTTTTCAGGGCGGGGGTGAGACACAAACGTTTAGTCTATAGCAGCTACCAATACCCAACAGCCTATCTCAAATGTCAAGTGTGCAACAGTCTTCCTTGAATTCTCAGTTCTCCAAGGTATATTTGTTCCTTAGTTATGGTTTTATCACACTTTGTGTTGTGTTTCTGTACTTTCTGAAACCCTCCTAGAGTGTGAGTTTTTGAGGCTTAGAATAGGTCTCGTTAATCCCTATATCCTTTGAATAACCTCCTAGCAGGCCTAACACCTAGTACATGGTACTCAGGAAATAGCTGTGGAATTAAATTGAATGAATTTTGTTCGAAGCTGCCACCCTAGCTCCACAGTTCTGGAATTTCAGTATTGGCCAGAGCTTGTGGCACATTCCTTCTTTCTTCTTCTTTTTCTCCTTCTTCTCCTTCCTCTCCCTTCTCCTTCTCCTTCTTCTTCTTTTGCATTGTAAACTATACATAACATAGAGAGTACCATCTAGTTTTAGGTGCACAGGAGCAGTGGGTACTTTCACATGATTGTGCAGTCATTGCACCATCCATCTCCAGAACTTTTCTTCTCTGCCCAAACTGAAAGTCTGTACCATTAAACGATAACTCCTCATTTCTCCCTCACTCCTTCTATGTTATGGCAACCATGGTTCTATTTTCTGTCTGTATAAATTTACTCTGGATACTTCACATAAGTGGAATCATACAATATTCAGCCTTTTATGTATGCTTTATTTCTCTCAGCATAATGGCCTCAAGGTTCATCCACGTTGTAGCTTATATCAGCATTTCATTCCTTTTTGTACCACATTTGTTTATCCATGCATCTGTTGGTGGGTATTTGGATTATTTCTACCTTTTGGCTATTGTGAATAAAGTTGCTATGAACATTGGCGTACAAATACTTGTTCACGTCTCTGCTTTCAATTCTTGTGGATATATACGCAGAAGTAGAATTGCTGGACCATATGATAATTCTGTTCAATTCTTTGGGGAACCACCAAACTGTCTTCCATGGTGGCTACACCACCGGCACATTCTTTTGACTTGTACCAGTGCCACAGCTCCCAGGTTTGGAGCTTATCTGCTCTAGCCTCAAAAATGAAATTGATGGATTTGATTTCCAAACACAAGTTCCCAGAAACGTGTGTTTGGCCCTGGTGAATCAAGTGCTCCTCCCAGATGAAACTGGGGTTGGGAGGCTACAGGAAGCTCGTGTAGAACAAACCTGGTAGATGAGAGTACATAAAGTGGTCCTTGGAGAAAGGGGGTTCATGTGATTTCTGTATATCTACCAAGCAAGTGCTCCCAACAACAAAAAATTAACACTCTCTTTGGCTAGTTGTAGTTAAATTTTAAACTGATGATCTCTGTTTGGCTGTCCAAGGGGGTCTCCCATTCTCTAATCAGAAATCCTGCCAAGAAATTGGGTTAAGGGAAAACTCAGACCAAGTGTCCCCTTTCATGTTTCTTCTCAGTCAAAATATTGCGTACATGCTAGATGCCATTCTGTTTTGAGAACGGACCAGAGTCCACAGTAGACAGGAAGACTGGTGCTTGGCAATGTTACAGACTGATGACTGATGACCTGTCAATACAACAACTCTGTAAATGTATTTTGCAAGTGCTAAAGGGGAACAAAACCCACAAAAGGAGGAGAAGAAGAAAAGATCTTTAACATTTTGACCACTGAAGGCTTGTCATCCATCAGAACCTGGAATTCTGCCACCCTCCCACTTGGCTACTATTGGACCAGAAATGATGAACATAAGTCACTGTGGTTTTTTTGGTTTTTCAAAAATAGAAGAAAAGAGACTTGGCTTGAATATGGCATGTCTGGGTATCCAGATACATCTGCTCATCCAGGGAAACGAAGGCTTCAAGGCATGCTATTGTAGATATCAGTATAGGGGTCCTCCAAAGTCTCAATATTATCAGTCCCCTTAAAGCAGAGAAAGATAATTTTGCTCAACTTTGTCACTTTTTCTGACTGTAAGTATAGCAGTTTCTCACTCTTAAAAAAAAAACTTTACAGAAATGAATGACTTAGAAAATAAAAATTCTCCATAATTGTACTTGACAGATACAACACTGGAAATCTATTGGTTTACATTCTTCCAAAATTTTTTCTATACATGAATGATAATAAAGTAAAGACATACTTTTTCTACATATAATTATTTTTACCCAAATGGATTAATACAATAATGTAACTTTGCAATTCTTTTTCATAACTATGTAACTTAGACATATTTCCCTAATAGTACCTAAAACTCTAACTTATTCTTTATATAGGCTGCATAATTTTCTATTGTATGTATGTATTTTATTTACTCAGCCCCATTTATAGCTATTCAAGGAGTGAGGAAAATATTTAATGTTCGTATTTTTCTCATTCTCTCTCCTTCTTGCTTCCCATATCCATAATATTTTATTGGGCAAAGGTGACTTTTGGATCAAAAGTCAAAAATGGCTTCTGTCCACTCCAGTGGCAGTGTGGTTGCTTTAAAATTAGCATCTCTCTTATTTTCTCATTGTGATGCTCAATAATTTGGTTTTGTATTGTCAACTTAAAGAAATCACCTCTCATAGATATAGAGAACAAACTGATGGTTGTTAGATGGGAGGGGGGTTGGGAGATGTGTGAGAAAGATGAAGAGATTAGGAAGTACAAATTGGTAGTCACAAAATAGTCAGAGGGATGTCACAGTATGGGGAATATAATCTATAATGTAAAGATTATGTATGGTGTCAGATGGGTACTGGACATATGGGGGGATCACTTCATAGATTATATAAATGTCCAACCAATGGACTGTACACCTGAAACTAATATAAAATAATATTGAATGTCAACTATAATTATATATATATGTACATATATATATACATATATATACACACACACACACACACACACACACACACATTCATGGGATGTAAAGTATAGCATAGGGAATATAGTCAATGGTATTGTAATAACTATGTATGATGTCAGAGGGGTAGTAGACTTGGGGGGGCAGTTATAACTTTGTGAGGGTGTAAATGTCTAATCATTATGTTAGACATAACATCATAAAACTGAAACTAATAAAAAAATTAAAAAGTAAATGTGAAAATTTAAAAAAAAGAGAAAATGAAATTACCCTACATCAATAAATTAGACAGTAATAGAACGTTCATAGCCCTTCAGAATCCTAAGAGGGTTCTCGGAGCTGTAGATCTGAGGTGAATTACATAGCAGGGTCAGAGAGCTCTTCTGTAGTTTCTGTACTGCCTTTCAATTCTCCCCCCTTGTTTGGTTTCCATGGGAATTGGTGATGTGGATGTTGTGTGTGTGTGTGTGTGTGTGTGTGTGTGTGTGTGTGTGTGTGTGTGTGTAGTATGCATGAGTGTGTATCTGATAAAAATCCTGGATAAGGATGAACTCCCCAGAGCAAATGCTGATCTCTGCAAAGCCCCAGGAGGCAGCTAGGTGGAATTTTGGGGTTACTGAACAGCAGAAGTGACTCTAATAAATTAGGGGAAAGCTCAAGACAAAGCTTGGATGTTAGTTCTGTGGTTTTCATAAATTTGGAAAGTGGATTCCTTTACCAGCGCAATGGTGCCATAGGCATCTCTGATGAATTAAATGACTCTAGGCCCCTTTGCAACAAATATTGTGACTTCTGAGTAACATACCGTTAAAGAAACCAAAAGATCCTAGAGAAATGTCTGACAGTCTTTCTTATTTATACCTTGCTTGGGCCACAAATGTTGGAAAAGAGGTTTGATTTAGGATGGATTACAGATTGCTGGGTAAGGATTGAGGATGAATTCAAAACATCTTGCTATTGCTTTCAGAATACTGTTGTCTGTGGTTCTAGAAATGTTAGCCTCTGTTACTTAAGAAGGGCAGCCTTAGAGAAGCTTTTATTCTTCAAGTGCTAATTTAAGCACAGCGTGGTTTCCCAAGTATAAATACAGATTCAGTGTGTACTCTACCCTACTCAATATACCACCGTGTAGCTGCAAAACCTTTTTGTCCCCAGTCTCACATTGCTGGGTGCAGCATGAACAGTGATCCTTACAGTCTTCATTTTCTTTGGGGATGGGAAATTTTTTCAAAGGATCGAGGAGACTTTGTGATGACTTCAATTCTTTACATTAAGTTGTCCTATCAGTGTACAAAGCTCCCTTAATCCACGATTTTATATGTTTTTTCTAAAAGTCCCTGGAAGGTAGGGGTAGACATGGATTATTATCCCCTCTTTTGCAGATGGAGAAGAAAATGAGGTCAGGAGTAAGCAGAAGTCAGGTATCATTACAATTAGAAAGAAGGGCTTGGGAACCAAAGAACTGGGTTCAAATCCAAGCTTCACCTCTTCTACTGATGTGACCTTGGGCAAGTTGTTGAATATTTCTGTCCTTTAGTTCCCTTTTCTATAACATGAGGACAGTCATTTCTACTCTATAAGGGTTACTATGAGATGAAGTAAAATAAGGCACATTCTGTATAATACCTGCCCCATAGGACGCCATCAGCAAATGTAGAAACGCTTAATAATATATTCAAGGACAAGAAGATGGTAAGTCACAAAACAGGACTAGAGTTGGAGTTGGACTCTGAGCTGAGTGTGTTTTGTTTACACTACACAGCATATTCCAAGGCTTTCTTGGGGTCTTTCCTGTTGGAACAATCTAGAATCACCCCTCTGTGGACTGCAATTTGAAATAGACTGATGCTGCCAACATGGGGCTAGTTGAGAAAAGAGAGAATGCAACATGATCCAACACATTCTGAACCCCTACTGTGTGGCAGACAGGTTTACAATGCTACCTCATTTCATCAGCAGACTCTTGCTCATGAAGACGAACAAGAGGGGGCTCAGAACATAGACAACCTGCCCAAGGTCATGTGACTGGTAAAAGACAGAGGACATCGAGACCCAGAGCTGTCCAACACCAAAGCTGTCTTTCCGCTGCTCCAACCATGTGCCACAGGGAAGTGACCTTCAGTTTGGGGGGGTGCAGGCAGCACACATTTGGGGTTGGGAAGGTGTGGGCTGCATTTGGTTTCTCTGTCTGCTCAGACTCCTACCTCAGTCTGATTCCCAGGACTATTTCTGGACTGCCATGTCATTTCTGTCCCCCTTGGAGAACCCTGAAGAATGTGCAAAGGAAAAAAAACAATCAAGAAATCTATTATTGGCACTCACCCTCAATTTGCTGTTATGACGTCCATCCTGCAAAGTGTTTCTACCCTTATAAGGTTCCCAGCATGAATTTAACTATGTTATCTCCCAGTAGATGACACAAAATGCAATTTCAGTAGCATACGGCAAAGAGAGGTGGGAGAATTTCTTGGCTGCGGAATGAGAGAGGAATGAAAAAGAGCCTACTATGCTGAGTCACTAAGGCAAAACAGCTTACTATGGACCACATTCAGGCCTGAGCCAAGACGCAGCAGCAAGTCAGATACTGGCTGGGGTGGCCGAGATGTTCCTCTTTGGGAACGCCTCTTCTGAGAAGTCGCAGCCAGAAAAAAAGGGGAAAAACGCCAACATCCTGAACATTTTAAGTTCATCAGTTATATTTTTACACAGTTAAATCAAGCACAAAAACAGAGAAAAGAAAGTCATGTTTCCACCAGCTTTCCTCAAGCCTCCCCCAACACAGCCGATGCCTCAGCGGTCCTCCCGCTGTCATCGTAATAATCCAGCTACCATTACTGAATATTGTTCATGGGTCACCCTAGGCTCAGAGGTCAAATGCTTTATCTCACTCAATCCTTGCAAAAATCCCATGGAGCAGGCAGGTGCATTTATCACCCTCATTTTGGAAATGGAGAAACTGAGGCTGAGATATTGAGTAACTTGATCAAGTTTCAGAGCTAGAGCGTGAGAACCAGAATCTGCTTCTTTCTGACCTCAGAGATGGAATCCGTAACTACTGCATACTACTACTATGTCACCATTTCCTAAAGCTGAAAGAGACAAGAAATCTTAAAGTTCAGGGGTCCCAAATCTGACTTATTATCAGAATAACTTGGTGAGCTTAAATCAAAACAAACAAACAAACAACTCCCCCAAAACAAAACAAGACAAACAAACAAAAAAGGAAAGAAAGAAAACAAAACACCCCTATAGATCTCTGGACTGGAATCTTCACTCTGGAAGATCTTTATTCAGAAGATTTTTGCTGGATCCTAGAAATTCATATTTGAGTTGCTTCCTTGTGATTCTAATGAAGAGCCAGATTGTAAACCATGGATTTTAATCTATGCCATTCATTTATAAGGCAGCTGCTTAGAATAACAGTGACTTGCTCATGGCAATACATCAAGTTGGTGGTAGACCAGAAACTGAATCCTGGTCCTCTCTTCATAGCAGCATGTCCATCAATTGATTAATGAACGGGTACTACACGGGGTCAAGTCATTAATTCCATGAACTAGACTGACGTGCTTTCAAGGGAACACAGTGGGACCTGGGAGATTAGAGAGGACCATTTTCATCAAGGAAGTTTCTAGGATTTGGAGAGTTGGAGAAAATCACAGATCAAATTTGAGGTATTTTCAGAAATAGGAAGAAGAATTGCTGAAAGCATGGACATGGAAATGACAATATTCTATCAGGACATGAAAATATCTCAGTCTGAGGAGCCCACCAGTTATCGATGAGGAAGTATTAGAAAAATTCCATAGGAAAAGGGAAGTCAGATTAAGAACATAATTTAGTTAGACCACCTGTAGTGAGCATTTGCCATTCTGTTTACTGTGCAGAAACTGAAGCTCCTTTCCATATATGGGGAGTTTGCCCTACGTAAGTCTGTGGAGGTGAAGAGGCTAAATAGACACTTTCTCTCTGCACCTCTGGAAGTTGGTGCATAGACATGGTGGGCAATCAGATACTCCAACTAGATTGTACATCTAGTCCACTGACTCATTTAGAATGTACTTGGGTGATTGAAGTACGGTGTCTAGGATCTAGCAGGGGCAGAGGCTGTGTCCAGTGTCTAAGCAGACTGTGTCTGGGATGTGCCCTTGGCTGTGAATGGGGCCACTCAGCTTCCCATAGCTCCTGCCCCTTGCCTGAACCAGGATCTCCAGCTTTCTGACTGAATCGTGGAGCCTCTCAATACCTGCCCAACATATTTCTTTGCTGCTTCACTTAGCCAGAGTCAGTTTATATCCTTTGCAGTCAAGAATCTTGCCCTGTGTGCCTCCCTACACTGAAGCCTACTGTTTCCCTGCTAGAATTTCTCAACAATTTTGTTTGACCTGTTCCAACATTTTCTCAAACAACAATCCACAGAAGAGGCTGACTTAAAGGCTTTATCTTATGTAATCTTTATTTATGAAGTAGCTATTACGATCACCCCCATTTTTGAAGATGTGGAAACTTGAGCTAATAGAAATAAGTAAGAATACCTGGGTTCAAATCCTCTCTCTGACACTTAGCTCTATGATTTCGGGAGAATCTTTTTACCTCTCTGAATCTCCATTTGCTTGTCTTTGAAAGGGAAGCAGTGACCATCTATCTCCCAGGGTGTTGGGAGGATGAAATGTATGGCAAAATATTCTGTATGTCATAAAATGTATCCTAAAGTTATTATTATCATTGTGGCCCTGTCCTTCAGACAATCCTATGCATTTGAATTCACTATAAGAGCTTTATTTCAAAGGAATAAAAATTACAGCCTAGCACCCTCTACTAACCCTGAATGACATGCAAGCCAAAATGTAAAAATTGGATAATTCTGAACAAAATTGGTTTTCAACTACATTTTGGTTCTAGCCCGTCAAGGATTTGTTATGCTGTCCCTGATGGAGTATTTTGTCTGAGTTATGGCTGTTTTATAGGAACAGTGGGCCAAAGGCATCTCTTCTGAGGAAGATAAGCCACTACTGTCTCCAATGGATTGAGCATTTTCCTTAAAATGTGTCTGGTAATGGAAAGAAAAACTTTCTCTTAATTGAAGACTCATGAGGCCTGACCTACTAGAAATAATGAAGCCATCACTTAGGACACTTGTCAATAGAGAGGGCTCCAAAAGCTCCCCTTAGATAAAATGCCAAGGGCTTAAGGGGCAGTGCAGGAGTGCTGGGCTCTCCCCTAATGTTGGATGGGAGGAAATGTTTTTCTGAGCATGGAGGCCTTTTCTGGAGAAACAATTACGCCATATGCCCGGTTGGACCTCTGGTGCCCATTTTCATTTAGAATCTAAAGGACTGATATAAAACTCTCCCAAGAAAGATGGGCAAATGTGGCCTTTTTCTTCTTCTCTCCATGTCCAGAGCTGGGAACAGCCTCATTTTCTGAGGTTAACTCTTTACAGAAAACTCTTTTCAGTTATCACCCCTCCCAACTTCCTTTCCCATGCGGTTGGTGTTACAAGCCCTTCTGAGTGCCTTTTATGAATCTAAAATGTAAGTTTTATCTGTATCCATACCTGTCCTTACTTCCTTCTGCCTTCCCCCAATTTTTCTACCCCTTCTCATTATAATGTCTCAGTGGAAATAACGTCATTATTTTTATGTTGACCTCTACATGTGTTCTTGACCCCATCCTTTAATACATGTTTTTTTTTCCCCCCCATCTTTTTTCTTTCTCCCTTTCCTAACTCTTTAATATATTTCTTTATTTTGGCTTGATCTCCCCTGATAAATACACTACAAGTTTCTCCTTTCTTAAAATAACCCTCTCTTGACTCTGTGTTCTCCTCCAGCAATTATTCATCTATCTCTTTCTTTACAGTTAGATAACTAGAAAGAGTTATCTCCATCTCCTGTTGTCCTCCTTTCCTGTTGTCCTTCCCTCATTCAACTTCTTACAAACTTTCCTTTTGGCTCCTGCTCCTACCACCCCATGGAAACTGCTCTTGCTCAGTTTGTCAAGCACCAATTCAGTGGACCTTTCAGTTCTTATTAACCGAAAGACTAAAGCATTTGACTGTGATGACCTCTCTCTCCTCCTTGAAACTTTCTTCTTTTTTCATTTCCTTGACACTTCCTTCATTTTCCGTGGTATTTCCTTTGCAATGTCCTTCACTGTCTTTTTTCCTTCTCTTTACCTTTTAAATATTGGTGTTACCCTAAGTAACACTCAGAAAGGCTTGTAACACCAAGTAGTTACTACTAAGTAACACCAAGTACTTAGCAGTCACTGCCTCCCAATTCTATTTAGCTCTTATACAGAGATCTATTGATTTTAGGGAAGTAGGCTCCTACCTCAGACCTGGGGGCATACATCATGGTTAGTCTAAGCAGGAATAGTAATCCCATTTTCCTATACTAGTGACTCACTTTTAAACCAGATATAGCCAACGAGACATAAGAAAAAATCTGTTGGAGAACTTCTGAAAATAAGTTTTTTATATGAAAGACAGAATCTCACAAGATGAAAACCTCTTGTCTCTACTTTATACTCCTGCCTTGAACATGGTTGAGTGAGGGCATGGGGATTGGGCTTTGGCAGCCATCTTGAGGCATGAAGATAAATAGTCAACATGCAAAAAATGGCAGAACAGAAAACAGAAAGAGCCTGTACCTTAGCCGACATCACTGAACTCTGGACTAACCTCAGAATCATCTACTTTCATGATTCTTATTATGCAAAATTATTAAATGGCTTTATTAATAAGTTACGTCACTGTTAGTTGGATTTTTGACTATTTGTGCTGAATGCTTCCTAAGTACTGTTGCAGGGCTTCAATTTGCTTTGACTCTCTTCTTTTCTCCCTGCACATTCTCTTTTTGGGCAGTCTTATAACAAACATCCATAGCTTTGAGCATCCCCTGTATCCTGGTGTCTCCTTGTTTCACTATGCTTGAGCGGCTATAACAAAATTACCATAGATTGGGTGGCTTAAACAACAAATAGTTATTTCCCACAGTTCTGGAGGCTGAGAAACCCAAGATCAAGACACTTGCAGATGCACTGTCTGGTGTGGGCCTACTTTCTGGTTCACAGATGGCTGTCATCTCTCTGTATCCTCACACAGTGGAAAAGAAAGACTGGATGCAAGCTCTCTTGTGACTTTTGATAAGGATACTAATCTCATTCATGGGGGCTCCATCCTCAGGATCTTATCTAAGCCTAACTACCACTCAAAGGCTCCAGCTCCTCATCCCAGTACATTGGGAGCTAAGTAAGGGGGACACAAATAGTCAGTTCATAACACTCCCAAATATACATGTCTAGCCAACTTCTGTACGAAATAATGTATTGAGCATTTACTCTATATCAGCTATTGTCCTAGATGCTTCACATACTTTTTTTGTTAATGTTGACAACAAGATTGAAGTGTGTATCATTATCACCATTTTATAGGCAAGGGAACTCAGCCAAAGAGTTAACTCATTTGCCTCAAATTCACAAAGTTATTACAGGTTAAAGTAGCCGTGATTTCAACCTCGTGAGTCTGGTTCCAGAAGCTGAGTTCTTAACCACTGTACTTTGCTTCCCACTACCCGAGTACTCAAATGTTAAAAAGTGTTTCCTTTTATAGAGGCTTTCATCAGTTCCTTGTTTATTTCACCTTGGTTGGTCATAGTCTGCTTATTCAGAATGTTTCCTCTGTCTTCTACTTCTCAGCTCCTCAGATATTGGAAGAATCTTTTTTGATGTCTCTTGTCCAGGTTAAAGAGCCCCAGTTACTAGAACTGTTTTTCACATAATAGAATTTCCAGACCTCTCACCAACCTGGCCATTGCCCTTTCATCTAGACACATTCTAATGTGATTGTGTAATCTCTTAAAACGGGATATTCCTCACTGGATCTGACACCACACGCATGTGTTGTCTTACTAGTGCAGGAGCCAATGGGACGATCACATTCCAGAAATTCCAAATAATGACATTTACTAATTATTGACCGCTTACTATGTGCTAGAATCCATGCTAGGTAGTTTGCATACACCGAAGCTTCTCAAATTTTCTGCTGAAGTACCCTGAAGACAGAGAAAGTGAATGTGTATTCCCAAACTAGGGGCATAGACCATGCAGCCGCTGTCCGCGTCTTGAAAGTTCTTTATTACTTTAAGCTTTAAAACGGGCAATCTATTTTTCTTTCTACTCAATAATAGATCTCTGACTTAGTATAAAACCAGGTTGTGAATGATTTGCCATTGAGTAAAACAAACACCCTGGGAGGATGCCCAGTGTTTATGCCATGGTCTCCCATACTCCCAAGAGTACTGCCAAATACTCCTAGGAATTTGCCAACCTCATCTGAGAAGTGTAACCATACATTATCTTTAGTACTTCCAACAACCAGTCAAGAGAAGCATATTTGAGGACAGCTCAAGAAATACTGGCTCAGCTGTAACTTGCCCAAGTTCTCAAAGATAGTAAGCTGAACCTGGCTTTGAATCTAGGCCTGTGAAGTCCTTTCTACTACACTCTGGGCTTCCTTTGGAGAGTATGTATGAATGCGTATCGCAGAAATTGCATGTGTGAGTCTCCTGGATAGCAGATGAAGATTCCACTCCAGAATACTTTCGAGCCAGCCTGATTCCCAAATACAAGCATTCTTCTCCATTAGCTCAGCCCAAGTTCATGTGTGTGGCACTGGTGGCTATAGGATATCTTGCAGCCTCTTTCCCAGAACCTGGTACAAGGATTCTGGGTGGGGAGAAATTTAGTTTTTGGACCCAAATGCTGGACTTGATGTTTGTCTCTGCTATCTTTCTTTTTTGCCAATGTTCTAGCTTGTCTAAGTAGTTTTGAATCTTAATGTTGTGAGTCCACCTGCGTCCTTATCCCTGTGACAGGAATTGCTATCACAAGTTCTCTAGGGAGTTTCATAGACGTCATCTTAGACTACAGCGCTCTTAAATATTATTCTTATTAAAGCTCCATTAAACATGACAAGGAGTGTGTGTGTGTGTGTGTGTGTGTGTGTGCGCGCGTGTGTGTTTCAGAATTCATAACTACCTTTTCTGGCTAAGCAGGCTTTGAAACTCACTGCTCATCCTTCCCAACATTGTCAACAAAGAAGTGTTCATGGTGGTTCTGAGGACGGCTCAGAGGAAAACAAACAATCAGAATGTAAGATATGAGGGGACTGGTGGAGCAAAAATCCAGGCCCTGAGGTCCTGTGCATACCTTCCCTAAAGCCCAGCAAACAGCGAGTGTCCCACACAAAGATCTGAGGAGCCAGCCCTTATCCCTTCTTCTTGGCCCTCTGTGACCCCTCTCCTCTTTAGCACCTGTCCTGAGGGCTGCTCCCTGTCTGCCTCCTTCACTGCTCCTCCACTGTTTCTTTCCTCATAACCAGCACAGTGCCTGGGTACGTGCCTTTGCTTTGTGATTTCAACTCTACCCCACCATCAAAACTCAGAGCACGACGAATGTAGAACATGACAGCTGGACATGTTTACCTGAGATGCAGCTTCAGTAGAGTTCATACCGTTAAACAAATGGGAAAGGTGAGGCCCAAAGAGAAGAAGTGACAGGACAGGGAGAGGAGTCCATAACAGGACTGAAATGAGACTGCAGACTCCTAATCAGTGACTAAATCAGCTAAACCAGCAAAACTGGTCTATACTCTCAAGGCCAAAACAGGATTCCTGCTCTCTGCATTATCCAAAAGCACTTCTTTCTTTTTTAAGAGGAACAGGGGAAATGGATTTGAAGCAAGGCTGGGGTCCATTGGCAGGATGGAGTGAGGGTGGAGGGATACATTATTCTGTCCTTACAGAGAATATAGAGAAACAGAAAATGGATGCCTCAGCATCTTGGGTCATGCAGTTTTCATTGCCCTGGGAACAATCACAGCAGCTACTCTTGATGACCAAGGAAGCCCTGGATCTGATTGGGCCCTGCTGCTGGTATTCAGCTATCTGTTCTTGTAGATCAGACAAAAGAACAGGTGCAAGGCAATGCTATAGGTGGGTCCTTCCAAAGACTCACAAGGATAGCAGCACCAATCCTAGGTGAGCCCCTCACCTCCCTGCATCCCTTGGCAATGCACCAGCTGCATTGGCTTCCCTTGCTCACTGGCCTGGACCTCCAGCACTGTGCATTTCCCACTGTACCGTTTTGGTTTCTGCTAGATGTCTGAAGGTGCTGAAGGGTACGCCACTAGTGAAGGGCTCCGAATAATGAGACAGGATCAAGTAGCAGATGAGTAGCTGTCCTGTGAAGTCAAACTTCCGGAATTCAAATTCCACTTCACTCTTATACCTGTACAACCTTGGGCAAGTGCTGTACCTTTTCTAACCTTCAGCTTTTCCTTCTAAGGTGGAGATAATGACTAAGCCACCTGGGGTTCTGGTGAGAACCAAACAATATAATGCACATATATCAGCAGGTACATAGCAAGTGCTCAATAAACATTTACTTGGCAATGTGTAATCAACAAATGATTTGCCTTTCCCAAGTGGTGTAATGGTGAAATGAGAAGGCTATTTAGGCCCTTGTGATTGTGCATATGGTGAAACAGAAAAGCATGGTATTAGGAGGCGATTTTGCCGATACCTTGCTATCTAACTTTAGGAAAACCTTTTTCTTCTCAGGCCTCAGTTTTCCATCTGCAAAGTGAGGGCTCACCAAGGACCTTCTGTGACTTATATTTTATGCCCTCACTTTTCAGTAATCCAGCAAGCCACTGGGGATGAGTTTTGGAGAATTAGCATTAGATATATAACGCTGCTCAGTGCTAAGAGTTTCCTAATCTCTCGGCTTCTCTCATGAGCAAACCACATGGATGGTGGGGGTGAAGGAGGGCCTATGTTTGAGGCATGGGGGATGTGAGAACATTCAATTCAAGAACAGACATTGTGGGGGAAAAAGGGAGTGTATGTATGTATTTTAAATTAGACGTCTAACACAGAGATTGAAAATGACTTTATTCTTATGATCAGAAAGTTAAGTGTCACAGAATTGGGACTATTTCACAGGTCATGTAAGCTCCAGAGGTGAGCTTTCAGGAAATGGATTGGCGTGTGTGCTGTTTTTACTATCTCCTTTCTTCCCTTGCTGGCCAGAGCCTCAGGTGAGCCTTGCGTAGGGGCAAGGGGGGAATTTTCTTGAGGTATTGAACGTGCTGCTGTAGCTTAATAGCTTGTTTACTCTATGAAAAGAGAAGAGCGGAGGAGCCAAGACTAAAGGAGCCTGATGGGATGGAAAGTGAGCTAAGAAAAACTTAATGCTTTATTGCCAAATTTAGACTCTGAAAGTCTAGGCTCTGAATTGTCATTTGGGGTTGTGTCTGGAATTCTTTCTGTCAGGGAATCTGGCCAGCTTGTTTCCTTTCAAGTCATCTGAAGTTTCACAGGTGTCTCCACATTAGGCAAGAGAGCCACCAAATGTGCACCTGGTCAATGGGAAGGGGAGACCCCCAAGATCTATTGGGGGCTGGTGAAGTCTCACCCACTAGGCTTGTTCATTTACATATATTTTCGCATTAATCTTCACAACATTTTATGAAATAGGTATTCGAGTTCCCGTTTCACAATTAGGAAAACAAGGCCCAGAGAGATTATGCAGATTTCCAAAGATGAGGCAGCTAAGAAGTGGCAAACCTGGCATTTGGATTGAGAGTCATCTGATGATAGACTCTTTGCCCTTTCTAGAAAACCACAGTTCCAGGTCAGCATCATTTTCTCAGCCAAAAGTCAGAGGATAGTTTTGACTTTCAGTCCATTCCCTACAGCTCTTCAGTCATTACTTGGTTTCCAGCCCCATTGTCTCCCTTGGCCTATATTGGAAGGTCATTATAGAGAAGATTAAGTTTAATAAGAATATTTTGGTCATGTATCACATGACACATACTACGCCAGGCCCTAACAGATGAAATTTAAGTTTCTGACAATTCAAAGGCAAAGGAAGAATATGAATCAATAAATATTATATACAGCATGAAAGAAACATGCCCAAGGTGAAGTATTATATTTTACAAAGCAAATTCCTAAAGCAGGAACTCCTACTCCTAAGCCCCAAACAGATATGACTAATTGATCACCTATCAGAGAAGACCTCCTTCTGTGATAGCCTGAATGAAACTTCAGAATTCTTCTCATCTTCCTCAGGAAGAGGTCACCAATCAAAGTGGAATCTCTTTGTCATTTCTCTGTTACAGGGAAGTGATTCATTTTGGCTTGAAGAAACAACAAAATTGTCTTGGAAAAGGTTGTTTTTGAGAATCAGCTTGAGAAACAAGTATTTTAGTGTGTAGAGAATACTCATCCTAGGGGAACAACTTGAGCAAAGTTATGGAGGACAGGAGGATGGAAGAAATTTAGGAATGATGAGCAAATGATGTGTGTGCGTGTGCGTGTGTGTGCATGTGTGTGTGTTGGTAGATGGGAATTAGTCCTTAAAAAAAAAGACTGGGAAGTGGATTAGAGTATAGAGGGCCTTGAAAATCATGTTAAGATACCGGTACTTCCTTTCATAAGCCGTAAGTCGTCCTGTTCAGGCATGCTTTAGAATAACACTTCTGGCAGTAGGATGAGGAAAGGTGAGAGGAGTTGAGGGAAACTACTTTCGACTGGATAGCCAGGGAGGACTCACTGTGGAGAGGATATCTGAGCTGAGATGTGAATGACCTGAAGGAACCAGCCATATAAGGATCTGGGGAATGAAAGGCTCTCCGATGTTAAGGTACTTAAAGTGCTTTGGAAACAGAAAGGAGACAGTGGAGCTGACACTTTGTTCCTTAAGGGAAGGTGGTGCAGATAAGGTTGAAGAAATGAGAGGGATCGTTATTCTAAGCTACTCAAGGGTTTAAGCAGGAAGATGCCTGCATTACTTTCCATCTTGATAAGATCACTTTGGTTGCTACTTGGACAAGAGTTTAGAAAACAGTTAGGCTCTTAACAGTCCAGGCCAGAGCTGATGGTGGTTTGACTTACTATGGTGGCCAAGGCAATGAAGAGAATCATATGAATTCAGGTTATATGCTGGAAGTAGAAGTAATTGGGGTTGATTCAAGATTAAATATGGGAAGGAGTGAGGAAAAGAGAGGAGTCAAAAGTGATTTATAAGTTTTGGGGTTGAGAAACTGGGTGGATGAAATGAAAGGTAAAAAAGAAAGCATGGGAGGGCACAATTACTATCTCTATATTTTGCTTTTTTTCTGGAAGGGTTTAACACTTAATAGAATGGGAGAAGTACCATGTCACCATCCTTGCTTTACAATTGGACTCTATGATTTTCTCAGAGCTCAACAGGTACTGCATTTAAAGGCACAGAAGGAAATGCTCAGAAGACAAGCATGAGTTTATTCCATTCTCATACAATGCTAGGGAAAGGTACGTGGCTTTAGCCTTTCTGAAGAGCTATTTGGCAAACTGTATGAAGAGCCATAAAAACGTTCACACCCCATTAGCTAAGAAATTCCAATTCTAGTAATAGATCCTAAGGCAACACTCAGAGAAAAACATAACGGTTATGAGCATATGTTAATGTCAATGTTGCTTATAATATGATAACAAATGGAAACATCCTAAATGTCTGACAATAGATGACTGCTTCAAAATCATGATACATGCATATAATGTTATATTAAATAACCATTACACAATAAGATTTTAGTGGAATAATTAATGGATTGAAATCACAAACATGAAGTACAAAACTACAAAACAAGCATTCTTTAAACAAGCATATAAGCAGTAGTGGCGAGAAAATGTATCATCTTAGCAGCTGGTGTTAAAGTTTCTCTGGGTTAAATATTTGCAAACATTTGGAAGTTTTGCTTTGATAAGTTGCTTGCATGATTGTGAGACCCCCAAGGGTATATTTAAGCAATAAAGTTTAATCCCAAAACTTTCCTGCTTTCTAAAGAGGTGCATTCTATTGATTGTAGGTGTTTTGCTTTGCTGAGCAGAAGATAGGCAATACAGTAGTTTGTGGTCATAAGTGAGAGAGGGCAGTCAGCAAGTCAGGGTGCTGTGTGGGAAAGGAGGGGAGAAAGAGAAATGGGGCACCTAAAGGTGGGGGTGGGGCAGCACAGTGAGAAGAGGGTTCTGGTGAGATGTTTAAGTGGTATTGTCAGGTTGTTTGCTGTAGGGTTTTTGTTGTACATCCTCTGTTCCATGTTCCTCACGGTATCTTTAGTAAATTAACAATTTTTTACTAATTAGAGTGGACATCTGTTCTTTATGTCTACCCAGAATCTATTTCATCTTCTGCTAAAAACACCTTGGTTTTCCTCTGGGGAACCATCCGTCTCTCCCTCCCAGTCCATGTGCTTTGGATATTATTGACCTCCACCCCCTCCCCCCACCAAAGTCAGTGGTGGGGCACATGACCCAGACCAGGCGAATGAGAGCATCTCACATGCTTTGCTCTCAATGCCATAGATTCAGGGACAGGCATGTAATCCCATGGAATAGAATTGGGGATTTCTCCTTGGGACTCTTGAAAAAGTGGAATGTTCTCTCTGTGTCTCTCTCTCTCTTCCCCCGCCTCTGGGTTTTTGAAAGTTAAGTGTGAGCTTCTCTGCCAGAATTGTGAGGATACCAACCTAAAGCTCTAAAGCTTTTGCTGCCCCTTATGCCACCACAAGGGAAGAGTCTGCCCATACATAGTGCTGACCTAGAGGAAGACAGACTGACTCTGGGATACAGCTGTACCAGATGCTGGAGTTATTTATGATTGGACCTTTTTCTGAAGCGTGTGTGTGTGTGTGTGTGTGTGTGTGTGTGTGTGTGTGTGTGTTTTCTAAAAATGATATGAACTCTTTCAGATTTACAAAAATGTGTAGAATTAGTATAACAAAAACCTGGATACTTATCATCCAACCTCAGAAATAAAACATGACCATCATGGTTTAAGCATTCTTTTTACTTCCTCCTGATCACAGCCCTGTTCCTCTCTCCTGAACTTGGAGTTCATTTATTCTAATCCCTTTTCCTTTTGTATATGTATTCTTGAGCTATGTTTGCATGTATCCTTAAACAATTATATATACAAATGATATTGTAGTGTATGCATTCCTTTGCAACTTGCTTCGTTTCATTCAAAACATTTGTGAAAATTGTCTGTGCTCCAATGTACAGTTTTAGTTCACTCATTTTCTCTGCTGTATAGTATTTCATTATATGGCTACATCACAGCTATTTATCCTTCCTCATTCAGATGAAAATTTACGTTGTTCCCCTGAAATTTTCCATGATCCAATAAATTCATTTTTCTGCATAAATCAGTTTAAGCTGAGTTTTCTGTTACTTGAAAGGGTTCTGACAAACACAAAAAGCTTTTGTGTAACCTATTGCAAACTCAAAAAGAAGAGGAAACAGCTGATGTCTGGGTTATAATTATGTGTCTTGAGAAGAGTTGAAATGAAATATACTGAAATGCTTGGTGGTGACACTGGATAATCTTTTAAAATTTGTTTTGAACTTTTCCATAATGATATGTATTATTACAATTAGAAAATAAACTTATTACAAACAAAGATTAGGAGACAGCCATTGCAAAGTGATTTCTTCAGGGCAAAAATGGCACAAATTCATTGGTAGAGTACAAAGAAGAGAGAATTTACAACATGCACTCCATAGCAAACAACATAAAAATACCATTTAGATACTTCTCCAAAGAAGACTTTTCTACTGTGTCACTTGATTCCCTGGGGTCTAAAAGCCCTTATTTATCAGAGAGGTCTGAGCCTGAGAATGGGGTCCTATTTGCTCAAAGTGTCTTTCATTTCTTTTGCCTGGTGTGTGTTCCATTGGAATCAGTAGAGGAGGAAACCAGTTGGAGAGGCAAACTGATGCGCCTTATTTTTCTGCATCCCTCAGAGTTTCAGCGTTCCCCCCTTAGAAAGGGATAGCTTCTGAGCCCCCAGCTGGAACCCAGCCCTGTGAGTCACCCACTTAATAACACTAAAGCAAGGAAAAAATAACAACGAAATACTATCAGTCTTTATATAGGGTGCCTTGGAAGATGGTGCTGGAGTGGAAGAGGCAATGAGAAATCGTTCCCCAAATTAGGGCTAAACCAGTTCAGATTTAGAATCTGCTAGCAAGAAAGGGCCTTAAGAGTGATCTAATCCAACCCCCTCACTTTACACATTTGGGAAGTGACTCAAAGAAAATCAAGGTGATTTGCCCAAGGTCATACATTTAGTTCGTGGTAAGGCTTGGATTTGACTGTATGTGTCTAGATTTTTTGCTCTATTATCTTAGGTGAGGAACAGCACCTAAAATAATCAGCTGTGCTAAAATCCCTAGAATTAAATGTAAATTATTCTGGGTTGTCTTCCTTTTTCTGTAGCAAGCTAATTTCACAGCCAGTATCCACATATAAACGTCTCTGTTTGTAACAAGAAAAACAGGTGCCAATCTGGACCTGCAGCATGATTGGATTGGGAAGAAGGTAGATGGTAAGAACACCAACTGTGATTTTGGGACAAGAGTGGGTGAGAGTGCATGGACTGATATTTAGTAACTTCAATATCAAACTCATTAAAGCAAGAATGTAATTATGGATATGAAAATAAAAAAGTAGACTCTAGAAATTTCAAGTTGTGGGAGCTTTTTCCTCTGCTGGGTGGCATAAAAATTATGTGACATCAGTTAATCAGAAATATTGCTAAGTGATGGAAGACATTTAGAAGCCAGGATCTAGGGCCCGTCCACATTTAACTCATCTCCTAACTTGCTGGGTCCTTGGTCAAGGGGCATCGATACTCAGAATGATGACTTAGGGTCCTGGGAAGTATTCACTCATCTGAGCTTCTAAGACTGAATTAAGGCAACTATGTGTTATTATTAAGCATTTTTGTTAAAAGTTTAAACATTTTTTTTTAAACAAAAGTGTGTTTAGAATTTTCCCTATGATTACCTGACTATCAAACTAACTAGGCATCCCATTCCTTTTGCTAATCCTTTTAGGTAATTTGTGTCCTCCTATACACAAAATGGTAGAAGTCAGAATTGTACAAACAGCTGCAAAAAGGGGCAGCTTTCCATGTTATTGCCACTAGATTTAGAAAAATGGGTCTGTATAGATAGAAATTCTTTAATGAGCAAATGCACTCACCATCCTACACCATTTTCTAAGAAGCATAAATGTTCATTTATCCGTTTAGGCAAAATTTTAAATGAGTCACCAAGAACATAAACTAGGGAGAGGGAATGGCTAGGATTGTAAAGCAGAAGCAAGAACAAATATTAAGGCAGAAAAAAGAACAAGAAACATAAAATGGAGCTGGGTTACTTCAGAAGTACATTCAAAAGGAACAAGAAGATGATACAAGAGGAAATGGGTGAGAGGGCCCAGTGAGAGGATAGGTCAGTAGTGACCTGAGATAAAGGATACAACCAGGAAAAAAAAAGGGTGATATAGGGAATACTTGATTATTAAAAATGTTTTTGTGATACTAAAAGGCAAATCTGTAGTTTTACAAAAGATGTTTGTTGCTTGTTGTAAATAGCTCTGACGTCAGCATCTGTTCAACAAGCATTTATTGAACATCTACCAAGTTCTAGGGTCTTAAAGAGATGGCAGTTACCTTTCATCTTTAGTGATAACTCTGAGAGATTAGAAGTGACGACCTGAGGTATTTGGTATGAGAAAGAGTGCCTTGATCAGCTAGTGATGCATGTCACAGGTATAGAAGCAGGGAATGACAGCACGAGTGCAGGAATTGTAATATTGTGCTGGTTACCGCTGAATAACCAAAGGTTTAAGAGGTCATCCAGCCAAGAAACCCTACTCATCTGTCTGTCACTGGTGGTAAAAAGATGATTTGGACATAGTCCCTACCTTTGGAGAGTTCATATTTTAGTGAGAAAAATCAAGATTCACATAAAAATAATTCTAATAGAGTGTGCTTTATGTTCTGGTAGACTATGTTCAAAATATGAAAAAAATATAGAGCTGGAAGCATTACTTTGTATGGGAGAGTTGAGGAAAGCTTCACAGAGTAAAGGACCTTTGATCTGGGTCTTGAAAGATAAACAGAAGCTCACCATATAGAAAGATGAGAAGGAAAGCATTCTTACTACTGGCAATAGCATGTATAAGACAGATACACTGGAAAAACCTGGTATCCTGGGGATTGATGAGGAGATTCGTGGGGCTGGAGTATATAATGAATGGGTAGATATAGCAGGAAATGAAAGTGCAGAGGTAATTTGAGCCCAGATTATGAAGGACCCTTGTAATGCTCCATTGTGAAGTTTAGACTTTTTCTTGTATTTGTTCAGAAATGTGGAGGATAAATTGAAGCTAGAAGAGAAACTCCATAAGACAAGGAAAGCAGTCACATAGCATATACTTCATACAATAATACATACGTCATACAAAGGACACATACTGTATTCTATATATAAAAATATTATCTGGTGTGGCTAGATATCTATCAAAAGAGTAGGCTTATGAATAATGAAATAAAATTAATATGGATTTAGTATTTACTATACGTTAGAAATTGTGCAAAATGCTTTTCAAGCATGAATTCATCCAGAAAATATTTATTGGGTAGCTACCATGTGTCTGGCCCTGTTCTAGCCACTGAACAAAAAGAAAATCTCAGCTTTCATGGAACATATATTCTGGAGAAAAGAGGCAGATAATAAATGAACAGATGCAGAATTTGTCAGAAAATGACATGCGCTTTGAAGAAATGTGAAACAGGATAAGAAGGTTACAGTGGGGTGCTAGTTTAGAGGGTAGTGGAGAAGAACTATGCAGCAGGAATGGTAAGTGGAAGGCGTTGAAGCCAGAGTGTGCTTGGGGTCTTGGACCAGGAATTTCAGATGCAAGAGATGGCAGGTGGCTGGTCTTGTAGACCATGGGGCCTGGTAGACCATGGTAAGGATATGCATGATCTTATTTACTTCTCAAAACCATCCTCTAGGTAGTCTTATTATTATTCCCACTTCACAGAAGAGAAAATCATTGGAGAAGTACTTGTCCCAGGACACATGGCTAGAAAATGTTAGATACAATTTAGGGTCCAGATTAAATTGGCTCCAGAGTCTATGTTTAAAACCACTGCTTCCCACTGATATTCTTTTTTTATATGAAACCACCTTCCATGTCAATCGTTTTATCACTTATTAAATTTTTGCCCCTCCTTCATTACTCATCTCTTGAGCCAGCGTTTTGGTGAAGCAATTCCTGATCACTCCAGATAGCTGTGTTCTCCCTACCCTCTGAATTCTCGTAGCATTGAGCAATGACCAGTCTCATACACTTGTCATGTAAGGTCCACTTTGGTGGCCATTTGTAGAAATGTCTTTAGCTTTTCTACCCCAAATCACCAGTGCTTATAACTTTCTGGAAGACAGGAAACATTTTTCAGCAAATGTGGCACAGAAAACAATTTGGACTTTGTAATCACGAGATCTGAACTTTTAATGTGATCTGTATTTCCTTAACCATGACTCTGTATATAATACATCACTTAATTTCTCAGAGGCTCATTTTTCTCATCTGAAGTGCTGCTGTGAGGCTAGATGTGGTCACTTAAGGAACTCATTCACCTTCTCTGCCAAACTGGCTCAATCTCTATTGATCTCATTGATCAGTACCCCATTCAGTTGCTCATGACCTAACCCAGAAAACATTCTTGACAACTACCTCCCACCCGCCTCACGCCCACTTCTAATCAGTCTCAACGTTCCATTGATTTCACCTCCGAAACGCTTTTCAAAACCAGCTATTTCTTTCCATCACACTCTAGTATCAGTTTCAGACACTGTCATATCTCCTATGGAATATTCTAAGAGTTTAGTAACTGGTCATCTTCTCTTGCCCACCTCTGGTCCATCTGTAATAGTCAGCGTGATCTTTCTAAAATGCCCAGTTGAGCAGGTCATTGATCTTCCAAACCTTCTAGTGGTTACTGGTTGATACAATTTTAAAAATACTTTCAAAATGTCTCTTACTTAACCTAATACATATATTCTTTCAGCTAATGTAATTCTTTCCCTCACTGTTATAGGCTAAATATTTGCACACACACACCCCCAATCGTTGAAACCTATTCCCAGAAACCACTAGAAGGTTTGTATCATCAGAAAGTCACGTGGGGCATGAATAGTTTTTCATTAGTCAGGACTGTCTCACATATTTCAGGATAACTAACATCTCCGACCCTTGTCTGATAAATGCCGGTACTGCTCTCTCAAATCATTGTAATAACTAAAAATGTTCCCACAATTTCCTAAAACACAACCCTGAGGGCAGGTCTTCCCCTATTGAGAATTATTAAAGTAAAGCATGATTTCCGTTTAACCCAAGGTTTAGGTTATATGTGTATATATATATATATATATATATATATATATATATATATATATATTTTTTGCATACAGTAGTAGTTTTAAGCAATCTTGTGAAAGAATGAAATATAAAAAGGGGGAAATTTTGATATGACAGCTGATTTTTCTGGTACTGGCACAATGAATAGACTTCTTTGCTGAGTCCAACTTGCAGGGATTAGAACAGGCAGCTGCTGTCTTTGACCAGGTGTAACATAGGTAGATATGTTTATTTCCTTATATTCTACAAACATGAATTAAACATCCCCTAGCTGCTGGGATTACACCAAGATTGCAGGATCCAAAGAGATATATAACATAGTCCCCATAAGGCTGTTACCCCAGAAGGGACAAAGTATTGAAAAAGAAATGGCATGTATTCAGCAGTCTGGCAGTTAGCAGAGCTCATAAAAAATGACTTTCCTTCAAAAACTGTTTTACAGTGTTGTGCTTTTATTAAAAATCTTAGTTTTTCTCCTGAGAGAATCATTCTGCTGGAGTAACAAGCAGAAACAAAGCAGAGTGGGTGACATCCAAGAAAATGACTTTGGAGCCATAATGTACGTATCCTCCACAATAAACACTGTCACATCATGTAAACTGGTGAAAGTGGGGTAAGAAACTTGCTGTTATGAAAATTGCTCTAACATTTCTCAATTCTACAGATGTCGTCTCAAAAAAAAAAAATTGCAACCATATCGAAATGGAAACAGATTGCGGGATTCAGCAGGAAGGTTGACAGGCAGTGAACATTCCTGCTAAGAAAACATTTCCACCAAACTCTGGATTTGATACGGTCTCATAACTGCTAAGCGATGCAGTGACTGAGAAACAAGCTGTCACAGCAGCCAGTATAAACCAATGGCTGAAGTCAAGGACCATCATTCATTCATTCATTCACCCCACAAATGTTTACTGAACACTTGTTATGAGCCAGGCGCTGTGGAGGTGCTCAGTTAGAAGAGTACACAAGGTAGAGAGAATTCTGGTCACAGGCATGTACATAACAAAATAAATACATAAAGAGCTGAATATCTATGTCAATACCCATAATGATATGCTAAGAAAGGAATAAAGCAGTCATGTATGATGGATGATGGGAAGTGGGACTGGGGAACTATTTGTCTGAGGTGTGCAGGGAAGGTTTCCATTGAATTGTGAAGGGTCATTTCTAACTGAGGTGGTTACCTCGGAACTGAGATCAGAATGATGACAACAGCCTTTACTTAACCAGTGTCCTTATCTCAAAGTGTTTGAACCCAATGAGGTGGATCTTTTAATGCGGGGCTCTTTGATTCCTAATAGAACTGGAGAGTATGCAGGAGACAACTCTGTTTCTACCTTAACGCAATAGATACATCCTAGACTCCTTGGAGACACATGATGTAGTGCAGAAAACTTGGGACTAGAAAGTTGGAAACCTGGGTACCAGTTCCGATGTCCCCAGATAATGAATGGGCTGAGTGACCTTGAGGAAGTCATCCATCATGCTGGGTTTGCTTGCCTGTAAAAGGAAGTCAGACTGTTCACTCCATGAAAGAAGGCAGAGTGCCTGAACTATTCACAGCTGTCTCTTCAGCTCCCAGCACAAGATGCCTAGGGATGGTGAGTGAGCCCTAAAAGCTATTATTGTTGCATTTATTGTTAGCTGATAGGTAAGATTTCTTCCCCTCCTAATAATATGATGCTTTAGCTAAATTTCTTTCTAACAACGACAAATGACAACAACAAAAAAATCGATTTCTGACTGCTACAGCTGGGGGCTAGTTCCTCCTCCTTTCTGGGCTTTATTTCCCCTTACCCAAAAAGTGAAGAACTTTATCTCAGCAATTCATCCTGGTGCTAGAACCATGATTTTTAATTAAATTTTATAAATAAAATTGTATTTCAAATACACTAGGGGGACCCCGTGGTGAATTTTAAAATAATCATGTAGTGGAATTCTTTCTCAAAGCAAAATGTATCATTTTTGATACTATTCTTCTAGATTGGGTCTTATTGCATGAGAATGGGTTTTCTTAGTGGGAGGTATACCAGAGTTTTAAAACATGGCATTGCTTCCTTTCATTGAGTTGTCAGGGTCATTTCTGGGCTCTAACATAACACCCTAGGATGTTACAGAGAGGTGTGAGCACAGGAGCTTGACACTGCCCTGGAAGCTGCATTCTGCTTGGAACGGACATTTTCTTTCTCTTTTCTCCTTCCTTCCTTCCTTCCTTCCTTCCTTCCTTCCTTCCTTCCTTCCTTCCTTCCTTCCTTCCTTCCTTCTTTTCTTTCTTCATTCCTTCCTTCCTCCCTCCCTTCTTACCTCCGTCCCTCCCTCCCTCTCTTCCTCCTTCCCTCCCTTCCCCTTTCTCTTTCTGTTGGGAATCTTGGCAACATTACCAATAAAGAATTTCCATGTGGGGAAGACCCAGAAAGTATACTCTTTCCCAGGAAAGGAATCAGAGGCAGGGAGCTATCTATATTTTTAAAAAAATCTCTTAATCTGAGAGGGAGGCAAAGAGAGAGGGAGAGAGCGAGAGAAGGAGAGGGAGAGGGAGAGGGAGAGAGCGAGAGAAGGAGAGAGAGAGAGAGAGAGAGAGAGAGAGAGAGAGAGAGAGAGAGAGAGAGAGAGAGAGAGAGAGAATAAAATAATAGGAATAAAGAAGCAGTTAATATTTATTGAGTACCTACTATGTACAAGGCACAGCTCTACGGGGCAGGGACTACTATTATGCCCATTTCATGCATGAGGAGACTGTAGCATCTCAATATAAAACTCATGGAGATGGCCCACCTAACACAGGTTTAGAGGAGAGTGAAGGAGAAAAAAAGGAGGGCTAGAGGTTGGAATGGGAAGTATTTAACCTGGAGATTAATTGCTGGGTCAGTGGTATGAATTAGAAAGAACCCAAACTGGATGGAAGTTAGGAGACCTGAGCTCTAGTCCTAGCTTCTTTACTGAGACATCTGTCAAATGGAGAGATTACATTCACCTTACGGGAGGTGTGAAGATTAAAGTTAGATTACGTATATGAGGGGCCAGCACAGTGATTCTAGAGCTCAGCAAGAGCTAGTTGCCTTCCATGTCCTCAAGCAAACCTTGGCTGTTTTTTGCCATACCGTGGTTTCTCCCCACATTCTACCCCAATCCTTCTCCAGGTAGGAACCATAGAATCACAAAGAAGGCTGCCATTCATTTCATTAAATCAGAATCTCAAAATGGTGTCTGGCCTACACATGTCTTTTGCCTGACCAATATGATATTTGCAAAAAAGTTTGAGTTAATTGCCAACCCCTAACAAGGAGGGGTGGGGTACAGAGAAGATTTCGCCACACTGGGCCTTCTACTACCCACCAATCATTGGCTGGACTTGACCGGGCATGGGGGAATCTCCAACCAGTCTCCATCACTCCCTACTGCAGTACATTTGTTGGCATTTCAGGTCTGGCCTCTATAGATGTTTGAATTTTGACCTTTTGCTTTAAGCTAATATTGTTCTTTTTCTTGGGCTTCTTTGAATATTCAAATTCACTTGGTGGTGGTGGGGGGAGAATTACATAAATAAGAAGTTTACAGGGTAGATTCTCTATAAGATGTCTGAGAGAAGTCAAAGACATCATTCCTTCTCCAGGGATAGGGTGGGAAGTATAAAATTAGATGGACTGGGGAAGGAAATCATGGAACTAGTATATAGTAGGTGCTCAGAAAATTTTTATTGAATAAATCAAAGCAGAGTGGTATGTTATGGGAGAGGCCTGGAGTCAAGGTTTTGCTTGAAGCATAGGCTCCTGCCATCAGCAAAATGCATTCTTTGGGCATCAGGACCGACTCAGCTGATCAGACCCACCATGATTCATCCCGGGGCTCTTAAGCTTTTGGGGGACCATATTTCCTAAATTAAAAATAAGGACCAAGTTCAACCAAAGGTTCATTTGTCACTTGAATTTAAATTAGGTTCAAAATATTTATTGTTAGTTCTGTCACATGCCGGGGACTTTGCTAGGCTTTAAGGGTCTAGGATAAAGAAATGTTTCTTGTCTTCAGGGAACTCAGTCTTACAGGGAATTCAGAACAGAAATCAGCTATTATAGTGTGGGATAGGTACTATGATGAGAACTATAAGGTGGTATTAAAGGAGCACCTAGGTAGAGAGCCTATTCTGTCTTCATTAGCCTATATGGCAACTTTCTGAAAATTAGAAAAAGGACCTCCTCTTCCAAGCAGATGCAATCCATCTCAGGGAACATAGCTTGTTAAATACTATTGGGTCTGGAAATCAGATGTCTTGACCTGGTCCCTTTGGCCACAAATAAGGTGTTGATACGTATTAGGTAGGTGGCTGTACAGGGAGGTTATGTTCTGCTGCAAGTAATAGAAAAACCAGTTGATTGTGGCTTAAATTAAAGGACATTTACTGTTTGTTTAACAAGATGTCTGGAAGTAGATGGATGGATCCAAGGTTGAGCAGCCGTTCCATGGCCTATGGGTCCATGGGTCTGAGTCTCAACTCTTCTTTAGCTTTTGTAGATCCAGGTATCCTGACACAATCACTTCCCAAGTCAGGATATGAAACAGCCAGAGGGGCAAAGGACAATTCTCCTTGCATGCTCTCTGCTTGGAGCAGAGAGAAAAAAATCTTCCCATACAGTACCCCCAATACATTTCTCTGTATATTTCATATGCCAGAGTTAGGCATATGACCACTCCAGCTGACAGAGAGGCCAGGAAAGCAAGTATCTGGCCTTTTCAGTCTTTAGAGTGGGAGGTACTTTGGGAAGAGTAGAGGTTGGGAATGTCTTTTGGGTGGGCAACTTACAGTGACAGCTACGCCAACTCAGATTTAGAGGATGAGAAAAGTTTTCCTAGAAGCGCTGCTTGAGCTGAGTCCTGAAGGATGAATTAACTCCAAGGAAGTGGTGAGGGAGGGGCTGGAAGGAAGATAGAGCCTGTAGAAGCCGATGGGAGAAGAGTGTAAAAAAACATGGCAAGAAATTTTGCAAAGTTTGATAGGATGTTACAAAATTAGGAAAGGTACAATGAAAGGAGGTGCAGAAGAACAAAGCTTCTCTTGACAATTAAAGGACTTGTTAGTTGGATGGAAGAAGCAATTTGTAAACTGTAGTCCGAAATAAAAGTACTAGAATTTCTGGAAAATTCAGTAAGATATGTAAGAGTTTTAAACGGGCAGAATCCTGCATCATTTCAAGTGTCTGGACATCCAATATGTGGGGAGCTCAGAGGTAATGGAGAATGATCACACACAGGGAAAGACTCTTTGAAATTGATCTGTCCTTTGAAAAATAAAACTCAACAGGCCGCATGGTGATGATGACAACAAAGGCAGCTAATACTTATTGAGCACGTACATGGCAGACCCTGTTCTAAGTGGTTGCATATATTAACTCATTAAATCTTCCCAACAACTCTCTGAGGCAAATGTTATTAATTTGCCTTTCTGCTGATGAAGCAAACTGAGTCACAAATGAATTAAAAACCTTGACCAAGATCAATGCAGAATGGCTTAGCCAGGTGACAGCAAATTTGTTGATGTTTAAAATGTTTCTTTCCCCCCCCGTCCATGGGCCATATTGTATGTACGTATTGTGTGTGACCCAGCAGAGACTAATCCTAACGACCCAGGGCTCTGTGCCTAACATGTCAAATAGTCATCAGTTGACAGAAGGGAGAGATGACCTGTGCTCTTTATGAATTGCCTTGCCTGAGAGGACAGCTTGAAAGCAAGGGGCCTGGTCAAGGGAAGTCAATATGTCAATGTGGATGTTCTATTAAAACTCAGCCTTGGTTTCTTGCCCATAAAGCGTATCACTTAAAGCCTGATCAGAGCTACTGCTGCCACCCGTATGCTATGACAGACAATAGACCCAAGTCGGTTTGGGTCATGGATTTCAGCTTTTTAACCCTTCTTTTTTCCCCTCCCAATAATACTATGTCAAATTCCTGGTATATGCTATGTCCTGTATGAGGCCTGGGGCACAGCCAGACCAATAAAATGCAATCTTTGCTCTGGCGGTATCAGGCAGGGATGCTTGTTTCCTGCTTTCTTTCCAGTCTGTTAGTTACATCTTTGTGTTCTCCTTGGATAGAAGATAGAAGAGGATCCTACATTCTCAGATTTGGCCCAGATGCCATTGCAGCCACCTGGTGTGATGAAAAGAACGTGGGATTGAAAATCAGAAAACCGAGGCTCTGATCAGGTTCTGTCACTTACTCATAAGTCCTTTGGACTGATGACTTCATATTATGTTGACAATGTAGGTTGGCAATGTGGGAAGAACACTTGATTTGGAAATGTGGATTCTATTATATTATTGATTGGTTGGTTGTTTGCCTCTCCCTCTAACCAGCGTGAGGAAAGGCCCAGCGTGACTTAATCTCAAGGAAATGCTATGTTCCCAGTGCCCAGTTCAGCCATATTTCTAACTATTATTACCAAACACCTAGAATTCCCAGGAGGTAGCAAAAGAGAATGGAGAAATCAGGAGGTCTGTAATCACACCTAGCTATGGGATCTCAGGCCTAATTTAGGGAACACAACCTCCCCAAAACATGGCCTAAACAAATTAAAATTTATTTCTCTTTTATGTAATGGTAGACAACCCAGGACTGGTATAGCAGCTCCATACTCATCAAGGACACTGATTCTGTCTATCATGTTGCGCTACCATCTTTAACATGTGACTTTTATTTCACAGTTCAAATTAATTGCTCTTGCTCCAGCCATCACAACTAACATCTCAATCAACAGGAAGGAGAAAAACTTTCCCTTCATTTAAGAACATTTTCCAGAAGTTAAACACGCTAATTCTGTTCATATTCCCTTGGCATACAAACTTACAAGGGAGGCTGGAAAATGTAGTCTTTATTCTGGGCTAGTGCTGAAGACCCTAGAGATGGAATTATTCAGGAGATATCTGTGTAGGACCCTCTAGTCTAATAGCATGAAACTTGTGATATATACCGAAGACACACGGGTTTTTGAGAATAATATATCAGCAGAAACACTGTCAAACTGAAAGGGACAGAGACAGGATGAAATGAAAGGAAAATGGGCTTCCAAAAGTTCTACTGGTAAGACACAGGCTTGTAAAACTACTCAGCTGCAAACATGTGCTATTCTTAGTGGATTCCAACAAGCATCTCTTATGAAAGGGCCACTCTGAGAAAATGTGATGATGTTTGGATGTCAGGATCTTCTAGTTGGCTCAGGTGACAGAATACTTCCTCAGGTATGGCTACATAAGAGTAAATAAAGTTCTAGATCTATGGTGCCACTGCAAAGGTATTATTGTTCTAGGCTTACCAATTCTTCCATCACATTAATGCACAGAGGTACCTGTACAATACTCCTACCTAAACACAAATCTTTAACAACACTCATTTCATCAGTGACAAATTATTTCTAATATTCCTCATGTTAATTAACAAATCCTCTGGTGTATGTTTGTGGCATCAACTGTTGATTTGGTTCCTTCAAATGCTACCTGACCAATTCTAGAATATGGATTCTCTTTAGGGCACTTCATTTGTTTTTCTGACCACTCCTAGTTGGCTAATTATCTATGCATCGTTTACTATGTCTACGCTTTTAAAGTTATATTTTAAAGTTAACTACACATGATAAAACAATTTTGAAATTTGTTCCACTCTGATACTTTAGTTTCACTATCTATAAATGGTCAATGAGGGATATATCTTATCTGATTATTATGCAATTATTTGGTGCCTGTCATAGGTCTGGCAGACCCTGAGGTGAGAATCTATGTACAAGTGATTTATTAATAAAGTGCTTCCAGAAGAAGCAATAAAAGATGGGAAGAAGGTGGATAGGGAAGGGGAAGAAGCCAAGAAAGAATGTAATTTCAGGTAAAGTTCCAAAGAAGATAGCTGAAGTGTAATCCCATGGGAAAATTCTGGATTATGCTTCATTCCAAAATTCTGGATTATGAAAGGGAGCTGGGCTCCAGTAGCCTGTGGGAGGGACACCTCAGGAGTTATTGGTGCAGGCTATTGGAGGGAGAGTACACCAAAGTGTGGAGGAAGATCATATAGAGATGGTGAAAGGATTTGAGGAGAGCTGGGCAAAGCTCAGCAGTGACACAATGTTTTCCTTGGACTGGTGCCTGTTCAAGGGCTGTTACAGGTCTGCAAGGAGATAAGTACAGAAATTGAAAGTAAGCATTTAGAAATTTTCATAGCAATCTGACAGCGTAATTTTATGTCTTTTGAATGTAATAATAATTTGAAAAATTGGTTTCATTTTGTTTCATTTTTCTAGTAATTCATTTTATTTGCATTTTACAAAAGAGTTGGTCTATGATATATCAGAAAAAAAAAATCTAGTCCTATACCGTATGTGTACCATTGGGCTGTGGCACACATAGAAAATGTAGCTATTATTAAAATGGAAAACCATTCATTCATTCACTCACTGGGTTTTAAATATGTATTAGATTTCTGTTATGAACCAGAAATCATTTTACGGGGACTGAAAATTCAGTGGTGGATCTTTTTCATCATACATTTTAGTGGAGGAGAAACATGATAAACAAATACACAAGTAAAAGAAATTAAATGTCAGATGATGATATTATAGAGAAAAATAAAACAAGAAATGAAAAGGGATGGAGAATAGATGTTTGTTATCTATTGCTGTAAAACAGATGAGCCCAAATCTGGTGGCTAGAAAAATACACATTTATCATCTACAGATTCAGGCATTGCTTAGCTGAGTTTCTGCTCAGGGTCTCACAGGCTACAATCAAGGTGCTGGCTGAGCTGTGTTCTCATCTGGAGGCTCAACTAGGGATTAATCCACTTCTAAGCTCACGCAGATTGTTGGTAGAATTAATTTCCTTGCTTCCATAGAACTGAGGGCTGTGGTTTCTTGCTGGCCATTGATTGGCAGTCACCCTCAACTCTTAGGAGCTGCTCTCACTTAGCTCCTTGCTACTGGGCTTCTTAACATAGGGACCTGGGGAGTCAGTGTTGATAGAAGCCTGAGAACTGAACCCTGAGCCACTTTAGAAGTGATGGAGGAGAAGAGGACCCAGCAAAGGATATTGAGAAGGAGTGACCACTGAAGTAGGAGGAGAAGCAAGAGAGAGTGGTGTCTTGGAAGCCTGGAAGTCTGGGAGTGTGTCAAAAAGGAAAAAGAGATCAACTGTGTTAAATTCTGTTGATAAGTCAAGTGAGGTAAAGGAGGAGAATTGGCCATTGGCTTTAGCCACGTGGAAGCCGCTGGTGACTTAGAGAAGAGTTGCGGTAAGCACAAACGTCTGATTGTAATGTCTTCCATAAAAATGGAGGGGAGGAATTGGTACAGAAAATACAAACGTGTGTGTGTGTGTGTGTGTGTGTGTGTGTGTGTGTGTGTGAAATGCTCCTATAATGGGAGGAGAGCAATAGGTGATGATTGGAGGAGCATATGAACCAAAAGGTTATTTTTGAAGGTGAGAGATGCTAAGTCACATTTGTGTGTTGATGGGTGTCATGCAGGGACTCAGCTCCCACTCCCCACACAAGAACGCAGGATATGCTGAGGCCAAAAAGGAACAACAACGGAGCCATAGATAGGGAAGTTATACCACTATATTCTTGATGGCGGCTGGTTGAGACACAAAAGCAAACATCTGCGAGTACCCCAACAAGGGATCTTCCTGCACTCCAGTCTCGCTGGCGGCCAGGCGAAACACAGGAAGTAGGATCCACACGATCCGCAATCTGCCATCTGAGCTTGCTAACCTCACTTACTAGCCGCAATCCACGCTTGCTAGCGTAGCCATGGTAGTTATATTTGTGGTTAATGGCTAACCAGTTACAGCTGATGGCCATCTAATCACAGCTGATGGCCATCTACTACCCGAGCCAGCACCTTTCCACGTGAGGTCCAGAGCCTGGAAACTGCTCTCTGGGACTCCATCCCTTCACTTCATCTCTCCAGGGTCTCGTCTCACATCCTACACAACTGGCGTCTTTCACGAGGGGTCCTGTGCCAAGATCCCAGCTCATGAGAAAAATTTCAGTTCAGTTCAAGTAATGTCCCAGGGGGTGTCCCTCGATGTCCACCTACTTTCTGGGCACAGCCAGGGTTTCTCAGGGTACCATCAGCCTTTCTGGGCACAGCCAGGGTTCTCAGGGTACCACCAGCCTTTTTGGGCACAGACAAACTTCCTGGGCACAGCCAGGGTTTCTCAGGGTACTGTGCTGGCACACTAGTGGCTCATAGCCAAGCTGCATACATATGCTCATCAGTGGCTGGTAGAGACCCAGGAAGTAAACATCCTCCAGTACCCCAACAAGGGGTCTTCCTGCACTACAGTCTCGTTGGTGGCCGGGCAAGGCACAGGAAGCAAACATCCGCCAGTTCCACTACATGGTGGTACGTTCCCAAGCAAATAGTCAAGCAGTCCATCAAATCAGGGATGGAAGGCAATTCCCCACAATCCACAGTCATTCGCCAGGGCTGTGCACCGGCCCCACAACACATGCCCTCTCTGCAGGGCGAGGGCTCCATGTCCTCCCCAACATGGGGATGAGGGATGACCTTGACCTCACCCGCCTCCTCCACCGAGGAGTCAGCAAGCGTTTCCTCCTGGGACTACAAGTCCCTCATCTGGGCTGTCCCAACAATCACCTCCCAGCACACATGGCCACAACTTTCATTTTCTCCGGCCTATGCTGGTTGGAGAACCGTCCATGTCTTCCCACCCCTCCACAGGGAGTCCAGATCTCTAGCAGCTACACGGCTTTTGATATGCTGGTCAGAGAACTGTCCATGTCTTTCCACCTGTAATACAGGGACTCTGGTCCCGCCCCCTACATAAGAATGCAGGATATGGTGAGGCCAAAAAGGAACAACAACAGAGCCATAGATAGGAGAGTCATACCACTGTATTTTCGCTGTTGGCTGGGTTGGAGACACAGGAAATAAACATCCGCCAGTACCCCAACGAGGTGTCTTCCTGCACCCCAGTCTCGCTGGTGGCAGGATGAGACACAGGAAGTAGGATCCACATGAGCCACAATCCGCCATCCGCTTCTCTGCCAACCAACCAACAACCCCTTAGTGAAGCCATGGCAGTTATATTAGCGGCTAATTTCTAACTGGTAACAGCCGATGGCCACCCAGCCACAGCGGATGACCATCTAATAACCAAGCCAGCACCTTTCCACATGAGGCCGAGAGTCTGGAAACTGTTCTCTGGGACTCTGTCCCCACACCACCCCTCCATGGGGGTTCAGTTCTCTGGCAGCTACACAGCTTTTCCTGTGCTGGTTGGAGAACTGTCCATGTCTTCCCACCCTTCCATGGGGGTCCAACTCCTGAGAACAGTGGCCACCGGACACCACACACTGTGTGGGGGCCACATGTTCTCCTGCCCAGAATCAGACATCATTCTTACCTGGCTGGAATCTTGCTTGCTGTGCGAGGTGTCCGAGTGGGTGGTGGCCCCAGTGTAAGGTGTCCACAACTCTAGGAGCCTACAGCAGCAGTGGACCACCAAAAAGCAGGTGACGCCGGCTATGGCCAATAGGGTGGTGTGCCATCAGTGGCTCAAGAGGACCACCAGTTCACCGAAGAGTCACGTTTCTCCCAGGCAGATCCTGCTTCCTGCTCCCAGCGCCGCTCCCCACGGGCTTCCTGAGATCGAGTGTTGGGAGGCACAATCTGCTCCATCGCCCTTCAGAGAGCTGTGGCCGGCACCATACCCTGCTCGCTGCGCCATGTGTAATGCAGGGACTCAGCTCCTGCTCCCCAAATAAGAACGCAGGATATGGTGAGGCCATAAAGGAACAACAACGGAGCCATAGATAGGGGAGTCATACCACTATATTCTTGATGGAGGCTGGTTGAAACACAAATCCAAACATCCACCAGTACCCCAGTGAGGGGTCTTCCTGTAACCCAGTCTCACTGGCGGCCAGGCGAGACACAAGTAGGATCAACACGATCTGCAATCTGCCATCCGGGCTTGCTAACCCCACTTACTAGCCGCAATCCGTGCTTGCTAGTGTAGCCATGGTAGTTACGTTAGTGGCTAATGACTAGCTGGCTATAGCTGATGGCCAACCAGTCACAGCGGATGGCCATCTAATCACAGTTGATGGCCATCTATTACCCTAGCCAGCACCTTTCCATGTGAGGTCAAGAGCTTGGAAACTGCTCTCTGGGACTCCATCTCTACTATGGGCATGATCCATTTGAATGAGAAAAGGTGATATTTCAGGAGATGGGAAGGACAATAGCTGGAGTAAAGACTGCGTACGCAGAAGGAATGGAAATTACAATGCTTCATAAAGGTGAGGGGAGGATACAATGAGATACTCCCTGTAGGACATTAAAATGGCGTCTGATACATGATAGGTGGTCAGGAAATGATACCTATTACTATACAGCATCTTGGGGCGGGGAGGGAGTATGTAAAAGCAATCATCAAATTCCGAAAACAGGAGTTGGAGATTCATGCCTTGTGTTAAGAAATTGGGTCAGAAATTGGGATCACGGAGACAGTCCAAGTTTGAGTTCTCCAGCTGGGAGAAGCCAGGAAACAAAAGGTCACTATATCAAATGCCTAGGAGTGTGGTCTCTCTCCACTAACTAGCTGCATAAGCAAGTCCCTGCATTACTGTAGTTCTGCATTTTTCTCTCCTAGTAAAAGGAGGCTAGTAAAACCCATTCTCTTGGGTTGGAAGTTGATTTCTAGAAAGCCAGCAAGGCTAAGCAGGAGAAAGTACTTTAAAACAGCACTCTGCAAATGACAGTTGTTTTCAAGAAGAGGTGTTTCCAGCAGCAGAGAAGTGGGTATTCCAAAGATTCCCTGGGATGAAAAAAATCAACTACTGTACTGTATGCAAAAGCTCCTCAAGTGAAAGGGAGGAGAGAGGGGGAAGGCAAAGTGGGAATATAGGGATCAGGAATCAAACAGCAATTAAGGGAACAAAGGTCAGCTGCATGATAATTACAGGCAGTTAGGAGGGGAATTAGAGCTGGAGAGGTGCTAATTACATGGGCCATTTGTACAAGGGTGGGGCTTCTCAGAGAGGAACAAAATGAGAGCTGATTATCCGCTAAAAATAAAGGCTGTCCCTTTGAGCCCGGCTCACAAGTCTGGCACAGGCCCAGGAGCTTTGAAGCTCTGTGCTTACTCTGTTTCTAGTATGTGCAGGGCCTGCCTCTACCCTTCACCAAGTTCTGACACTAGGTCTGGGAGCTCTCTGCAGATCACTCACCAGCTCCGTCTGGACGAGGCGGGTATCCATCAATATCAATATAACCCCTCTAGATGTTGGCTATGTCCTGCACAAGGGTAACAACAAAGAGAGTCAGAGTGGGCGACATCCAGGCCACACTTTGCTCTTCATTCTAGTGCCCCAGAATGGGCTGCAGCTGCAGGAAGGAAGGGTGTCTTTTCTTGATTTGCATTAAGTCACTATATAGACTCTCTCAACCCTGTAGCCAATGCAAGAAATTTGGCTTAGTCTTCCCAGGTGCTGGTACTGAGTCCTTTATTTCTCTTATCCCCTCCTGGAAATATTATTCCCCAATAGGCGTGTGGTGGAGAGGTGAGAAGATATGGGAGAGGTGGCAGAGGGAAAGCACGTACTCAGAGCATATTCTCCTAGCTCAGTCAGGGCCCTTTGCCTGCTGTTGTACCCATTGTGAGGTTTCCTGGGGTTCCTGCATCTGACTGCTGGCATGGGTCATCTCTCCTACACTGAAGATTCTCTGTGATGACAGGTAAAACATCCTACCGGGTATTAAGCTCTCTATGTGATTCATTTGATATTTCCAGGTTTTTGTTGTTTTTGTTTTTGCATAATGTTTGTGCATAACCAATTACACCAAGATGTAGTGGCTTAAAACAGCAATTAACGTTTATTATCTTCCATAGTTTCTGTGGGTCAGGAATTCAGGAGCAGCTTAGGTGGCTGGTTCTGCCACAGAGTCTCTCTCATGAGGTAACATTCAAGATGTCAGCTGGGGCTGCTGTCATCTAAAGGCTGGCCTGAGGCTAGAGGAGCTACTTCTAAGATGCTTTACCCACGTGGCTGGCAAGCTGGCTGCTGGTGGGAGGTCTTAATTCTTCTTTGTGTAGGCCTCTCCACAGGGCTAACTGAGGGTTCTCAGGACATGGTTGCTTATTTCCTGCAAGACGAGCAGTGCAAGAGTCCAAAGTGAAAGCAAATAGGCATTTTTTTTGACCTAGCCTTGGACGTCATATATCACACACTGTAACTTCTACAATATACTATTGGTCATATAGTTCATGCCTGATTCACAAGAACTGAATACCCGAAACAAAGATCAATGGGGACCAATGGTCATTTTGGACCAGTGTAATAGGCACTGTAGCATGCATGTGATCATGTCTACTATATTCTTAGGAAAAAACAAACAAAGCACTTGATGCTTGCTGTAGAGCTCTTAACCCTTTAGTGGGCTTTCATTCATAGGAGCTTTCTTGATCTTCAAAAAATCTGTAAGCAGGTAGAAATAGAAATGGGTATTCATTCATTCATTGTCATTCATTCATTCCTTCAAAAGTATTTGTTAGGTATATTAGTATGTTGGGTGAACAGTATTAGACACTGTTTCAGGTACCTGACAGATGTAGAAACTGAGGCATAGAAGCCTAGTGACTTGCTTAAGGTTGAGTGACAGAGGGCAATGAAAATCCAAGTCTGGCTCATTGAGCATTTGAGCATCAGTTAAGCGCTAGGCCTTGAGCGTACAGAGGTGAATGGTACTCTTGCCCACAAGGAATTTGAAGTCTAGTGGGGGAACTTATGGATAAGATACATATACACGAAGATAGTAATTATGATAAGCACCAAAATACTGTGGGAAATAGCCATCGGGGCTACAAACACGGTCATTGTCAGCTGAAGTGGGGGCTTGTGCTGAGAGATCAAGCCCGAACAGACTAAAACAGCTCCCAAAGCCCCTTTCTAGCAATATGACCAGTCAATGAACGGGGTCCTCCCCTGGGCCCACTCTTGGCTTAGCAATACAAGGCTTGTGCTATGACATCAAAAGTGCTTCCTGACACCCCACATTTTTCATATATTGGTTTCATGTGTGTGTATCCTGAGACTATAAACCCCCAAGGGCCAGAACTATATATGTAACATTTTCCCTCCTTGTTCTCAGTGTACTCAATGAATGGGCTTTCAGTAAACGTATTTCAGTTTTCCTATTACTGACATTATTGCATTTAGAGAGGCAGTAAGGTGTGGTGGGTAAGGGCATAGATTGCCTGGATTCAAATCCCAGCTCTGCCACTAGCATACCGTTTGAACTTTTGCAAGCTCCTCACTGTCCTCATCTATAATGTGGGGATAGTGATCTTACCATCTCAGTGGGTTTTGTCTTGAGGACTAAATGAGTTAATATGCAAAACCTTAGGATAGTTCCTGGCACACAGGAATTGCTCAAAATGCTTAGTTATTATTTATCCTTAGATTATCGACATTCAATTAGCAAATCTTATTGGTTCCTTGATGGCACTGATGTAAGACAGTATAATTTGAGCGTAGGTTTCCAGAGGATAGGAGGTGAGCAGTTTGTTGAGGCAGTGAAGAAAAGAAACACTGTATCAAATGTACATTACTTCTCTGGAAATATTAAAATGAGAGTATGTGGATTTATAATTGAAGAAATGCAGTGCATAAACATATACGCAGCTTGTCTTCACCTTTTCCAGCTGAGGCACATCTGCAGCTGGAGGCCAGGCTAGGATGTCAGGGGCCTTTCAGAGAGTAGAAACATAATTCCACATTTTTGGGAGGAGAGAAAGTCAAATTTTTTTTATTGAGGTATAATTTACATACAGTCAAATGCCTAAATCTTTTGTGTATAACACAAGCCATTATTTAAAGTCATATATGCCCCTGCCACAATATTTGAAACAAGTCTTAGTCTGAATACAGTTGTACTGGAATTCAGGACAAAAATGTCCACATGTAACATTTATTATGAAAGAAAAAAAAAACCTCAGTCTACATCAGTATTTTTAGGGGCAGAAAGCAACTTACACTTGCTTATCGAACAGCTATTATGTGCTAGATATTTTCCATGTTTTTTTTTTGTTTGTTTCATGTAAGACTTGCCACAACCTATGAGTTGCATGTGAACAGCCCCATTTTACAGATGAGGAAATTGATCCTCAATTTGTACAATTTGCCCAAAGTCACAGGATATTTTGTGCTTTTGAATTGAACCTAGAACTGTCCTACTTCAAAATACTACGCTTTTTTCTTTTTACTTTAATTATAATTTATTTCAATTTAACTCCTCCTTTATCTTAGAGACAACCAATCCAATTTTCTACAACACACTAAGACTAAATTGTACTGGGTGCTAGAGAAGAGGACAATTGAGATGGAATCTAGGTGCCATTTTTTTAAATTAATATGAAACAATCTGGAGTGAGTCCAAATGACGTTAACCAGAAAAGTAAGTCATGTTTAATTTGTCTAATATTTAATATTTTTTTGGAGTAGAGAAGAAGTATTAATAGAATAAAATGTCATGAAGGTACATAGGAGAAACTAGTGGCCATTGGCTTAGACATAGAAGGACGGAGGCTGGTGTGTGTGTGTGTATGTGTGTGTGTGTGTGTGTAGAGAGAGAGAGAGAGAGAGGGAGAGAGAAAGAGAGCAAATTGCTGTCCAGTGCTGGCCCTACATGCTGGCAGAGTTCATGTCTGCCCAAGGGTGTGGAACAAATATTTCCTCCCCTCCACCATGAATTCTTCTGTAGCTGGAAGGCTGCGGGACCTTCATCAATCCATTCTACCAAATTTTAAATACTCCTAGGAAGGGTAACACTGAGGAAATTATTAATTAGCAAAGTCAGATTAGGGTCATGCAAGAACAAATAATAGAAGAGGGAGGAGGCTAAGGAGGAGGGAGAGTGAGATATTCATAGCAGGGTCAGTGAAGGGAGATGGGAATGATGAGGCTTCCTTAACTGCCCCTTTCCAGAGCCCACGCTATAGGCCTTTGGGAATCCTCGTTATCATTAGGGCTTCTGTCTTCTGGTGCCTGAACTTCTCATGTGATTTTCTAAGACATGCATCTGTCCTTTGGCTGCTCAGTTTTGATGGCAGTCAGGAATATACACAATGCAACACACACACACACACACACACACACACACACTAGCACTAGCACAACCTTCCTTAAGTAAATGAGTTTATTTCTGTTACTCGTTTTACAGAGGTACTTTCCGTTTGATTCTCCCCTTTGTATCTATCTATTCCTAGAAGTCCAGGACTTCATTCATGGACAGCCTTCTTGACTTGGCCCCATTTAAATTTGCGCCTTACAGAAGGCATACTTAGGAAGAAAACTGAGGAAAGCATAAAGGACGGTTGGGTGCTTTCACGTTAGAGGCAACCAATCCCTTGGGGATGCCCACATCTTGAGGATCTGGAAATCCCAGTGAGATGGAGTGTGGGATGGGCAGCTAAGACCCCAGGTTAAAGGTAAGTCTGAGATTCACAGCCCAATGTGCTAAAGAAGCTTCCTTTCTTTCACTTATTCTTTCATTTAACAAACCTTTTCAGAGCGCTTACTTTGTATCAGCCTTATGTTGGGGATACAGTACTGAACCAGAGAGTCTCTGGCCGCACTGACCTCGGCGTTGTGAAGAGTGCAGACAAATCAATAATAAGAGGGGAAGGGAAGGGCACCCTACCCAGGCTGGAGGTTTTATTTTTACATTAACTTCACTTTTTCAGCCACTCACTTCCACCCCCACCAGAGCAGAACAGGAATAATGTCAAAAGATCGAGATTAAATCCTGTGGTGACCATATTCTCTATCTGTTTTATCCAGAAAACTGCTCAAACCTGAATGATGAATTGACAAGGCACCTGCCTGGCAGTCAAGCACTATAGAAATGCAGCTGTTTGGTGTTGTTTTCAAAGCTCACATCACTGAAGTATAAATCGTTAACTAGCTAGCTAAGAAATAAGGGGTGTCATGTGTTCAACAGTAGCCCTCAAAAAGATATGTCCAAGTTCTACCCTGTTTCCCTGAAAGTAAGACCTAGCTAGACCATTGGCTCTAATGCATTTTTTGGAGCAAAAATTAATATAAGACCCAGCATTATATTATATTATATTATATTATATTATATTACATTACATTACATTACATTACATTACATTACATTACATTATATTATATTATATTATATTATATTATATTATATTATATTATATTATATTATAAAGACCCGGTCTTATAATAAAATAAGACTGGGTCTTATATTAATCTTTGCTCCAAAAGACATATTAGAGTTGATTGTCTGGCTAGGTCTTATTTTTGGGGAAACACGGTAACACCTAGAACCTGTGAAAATGAACTTATTTAGAAAAAGGATCTTTGTAGATGCAATTAAATTAAGGATCCTGAGATGAGGTCATCCCGGATTTAGGGTGGGTCATATATCCAATGACTGGTGTCCTTATAAGAGAAAGGAGAGGGACGTCAGAAACATAGACACTCAAGAGAGAAAGCAATGTGAAGTCAAAGGCAGAACTTGGGGGTAATGCACCTACAAGCCAAGGACTGCCGCAGTCACCAGAGGCTAGCGGAGTGGCATTGAATGGTTTCTCCCTCAAAGCCTCCAGAAGGAATCAACCTTGTCCACACTTGGATTTAGAATCCTGGCCTCCAGAACAATAAGAAAATAAATTTCTATTGTTTTAAGTCATTGAGTGTTTGGTAATTTGTTACAGCTGCCTTCAGAAATTAATTGGAGGGTTAATGAGATTTTGCTCTGATCTCACTCCCTGAATGGACAGGAGACCAGGATCAGGACAAAGGGGTCTATATGACAGAAGTTGTCATATAGCATCTTCCCCAGGCTCTGAAAGGGGCAATTCTACATGGTTGCATTTGTGCCACAGGATTCTATCTCTCCTACATCTCAGTTATTGGATAATGTTTGGACTGCAGACCCAGGGAGACCTAGATGAGCTGATAAACAAATTAAGCATATACATAGATCAAGCACACACTACTAAATTAGAGCTTTTTGAAATATTTTGATTAAAAAATAGCCATAATGACAAAAATAAGATTATTTTTCAATTTCATTATATTTATCGTATATACAGGAATATGAATCCCCAAAATGAGGTTATTCCCTATTCTCTCAGTGAGAAAACCAACAGAAAGTTTTATTTGCCAATGTGAACAGATAAACTTCCAGGTATGTAGATGGAATAGTCCAAATATATTCATTTGGTATCTAATTTATTATATTTAAATATTGTAAATCACATATAAAATACTATATCAAAAAAAGCAGAGACACTTTCAGAGTCACGGAATCATTTAAAACTATAAAAAGTTCATTTTCAGAGAACGTCATTTGTATTTCTGCATGTGTTATTGGACATAGAGCATTTACTGAATTCTTATATAACATGGTCACTGGATATTTTATCTCAAGCACACAAGAAACTGTTTCTATAACATCAGAATCCTTGAGTTTTTTTTCTATGTATATATTTACAATTTCCACAATGTTAACTCTTATTCTGTTGCATATTAAAATGGACTTCAAAGAGATGGTTTACAACAATATTCAACATTTGGAATTAGGGGTTCATAATCATAATCATTAGTAAAACTATATTGAATTTTTTTGTCTCCTTTTTAACCAATTCTTCCAGATAACTTCAGTAATCATCCCAAGCCAGCACTAACTGAGGCAGTTCTAGGTCTCATATACCTCCCCTCAAATGGTACTTTTTTTGAAAATTAAGTATTAACGAGAGTGTTCCATAATATGAAATATTTTGAAAGAACTTGAGTATAAGAGGGTTCCCTCTTTTCTAAAAAATGATTTTTGAGGAAAAACATGGCCATATATAATAATATGTAAAATAGTATTTTATTGAATAGGCTTGTCTTTATTTTGAATTACTAATGGGGGTGGCCAATATGATCTTTTCAGTATTTGGGGCCTCTAAATGTCTTACTGCAATTTCAGTCCCACTCATTAAGTCAATAAGATTCTCTCCCTTGGGAATTTGGACTAAGACACACAGAGATTGGTTGGTGGTGGTTCCTGGAGTTGTAAGGTCACTGGGTCTTTAGAGCAGGTGACCATGTTGGGCCATGTACAAAATGGATAAGCAGAAGATCGACTGTGAGAAGTAAGTGAATGGGGCCAACTGGCAGAGAGAAGCAAATGGGAGAAATCTTATAATGTAGATCCTAGGGTGAGCTGCAATACTTGATCCACTATTTGTAGGCTCCATGAGGCATGGCTATACCTGACCTTGGGGAGCCCATGGAATTACCTGCTTTCTTCTTATAATACACCCCCATTTTCCCAAATAAGATTGAATGCCACTTAGACATCTTTTATTAAGATTCTCTCCAACTAAGCATTCTTCTCTCTAAATATTCCATTTTCTTTATCCAATAAATGGTAACATTGGCAGTACTCCCTACTTCACAGAATCAGTGTAAAGATTGGACGAGGTAGGATGTATAAGAATATTTTGAAAAGTATAGAATGCCTTATAAAACATGTATAAGGAATTTATTATCATAGTTTCTGTAATTAGTCAATCTGTTCTGTAAAGTAATGGCAGGTCTGGGAAAGGTTAAGGGAAGTCTCACCCATTCAAAAAAAGTAGGTTCGTGTTCTGCCCTCACATGTCCCAAACCCTGGGACTTGTTAGTCTCTGTCATGCTTCACTCATCACTCTCTCTAGTGACCACTCCTGTGGAACCCTTTTGACACAGCACAATTTTAGCATGGACAATGTGGGGCCCACACAGACCTGACTGGAACCCAGGACAAACCTAATTCCTCTTTCCAGTACCTTGTAGTTCCTGCCCCAGGTTCTTGGTATTTCTGGCAGGTCCACAAAATATTCTGCTTTATATTCTATCAAGGCAGGTCTCCATATAACAAAACTTCCCTGAAATCTTCTCTCCAGTTACCTGACCTCAAACTTGTGCTTTGGGTTGATAATCTGAGCAACATGACAGTATAACCCCAGGTAACATGATTGCGTTTCATTAAAAAAGAACTTGCTTTTTTTTTCCTTTTTATAAAAGAACTTAGAAAATATAAAGGAAAAAAATCACCTGCAAATCTAAAAACATAAAGATAACTGTTGCTAATGTTTTCATATTTATTTCCATATTTTTATGAATATGTTTCTTTTAAAAGTTTTTTCCCCATTTTATTGAGACATAATGGACATTTAACATTGTGTAAGTTTAAGGTATATAACACAGTGATTTTGTATATGTATATGTTACAAAATGGTTACCATAATAAGGTTAGTTAACACATACATCCATTACCTCACATAGTTACATGAATATGTTTCTTAAATATAATTTACACATACTATATATTCATTACATATACTATATATATTCATTTTATATTATATAATGAACATTTTCTTATGCCATGAAATACTCTTCAAAAACATTATTTTAGGTTATTTTCTGGTCCGAGATAACCTTACTCCAAGATTTTCTGGTCCAAGATGGTGGAGTAAGTAAATGTTTTGCTTACCTCCTCTCATGACCACATCAAAATTACAACTAAACTACAGAACAACCATCATTGAGAATCACCTGTAGTGTAGCTGTACTGAAGTCCTACAACTAAGGACCTACAGAAGAAGCCAGCTCAAGACTGGTAGGAGGGGCAGAGACATGGAACAGGGTGGTCCCACACCACATGTGACCATTAAAAATTGGGAGGAATATCTCAGCTGTGGAGGTCCCCCCTGGAGGAGGGTGGGATCCCAGCCCCACACCAGGCTCTCCAGCCCAGGGTTTCTGTGCCAGGGAAAGAAGTCCCCATAACTTCTGGTTATGAAAACCAGCAGAGATTGTGGCTGAGTGAGACAGAGGGCAGCTACAGTCCCAAGCAGTCTTCTTAAAGTCCCCATGCATGGACTTACTTGCTGATGAACTCACTTACTCTGAGCTCCAGTGCCGGGGCAGCAGCTCAAAAAGCAACAGGGACATACGGGAGGAACTGAATTATCTGGCTTCAGAGCGAGGGCCAGACGGGCAGCTTTTTCCTGGAGGGAGGAGCTGGTAGAAGCCATTGTTTCTTTGTCGGCCCCTTCCCCCTTCTAGCATTAAGACACAGGCAGCTATCATATCTGATCTCCATTAACCTGGCTGACACCATTTGTTTGCCCTGCCCTGGTGATTCCCTGAGACCCACCCTACCCAACTTTCGGGCACACCCAAGCCACTCCCAGGGGCTTTTCTATACAAATGACCTTGGCTCATACTGCAGACTTTCCTAAAATCTCTCAAAGGTTTACAAAACCCAAACAAGCAGCATCAGACTTCAGCATGTCCCATACCTGGGTGAGAAGCTCTAAGGCTGGCTCTAGTGACAGCCAGCCTTGGTTCATGACTTGGCCTCCTGAGGCACCTCAAAGCCCAGCACAAGTGGTGGCCACCTGTGGATTGCTTTGTGGCTCATGCCAGGTGGTCCCGGACAAGGTACAGGCTGCAACTTAACTTGGCTTATAGTGAGTCCCTTTCCAGAAGGCCCCAAGGTTAGCATGCTCAGTGCCCAGCTTCAGACAAAGTCAGAGCATCATCCAGCCACCTCCAAGGACAATATACCCAAAGGGAAGACTGGGAATGCACCATAGCCCTGCTAAATTGAATCCTGCTCTGTAAGTTCAGTCCCTGCATGACAGCTTCTCCACTATAGTCAGGGCCAGTCCTCACAACCAATCAGCTCAAGGGTCAGTCACTCCCATTGACATACAAACAGCAACCAAGGCTCCACTATAACAAGAGTACACACACAACCCACATAAGGGACACACCTGGAGCACCCAGCTCAGGTGACCAGGGAGACTGCACCACTGGGCCCCACAGAGCACTTACTATATAAGTCCACTTTACTAAGATGGGGAGGCATAGCAGCCCTAACTAGTACATCGAAACAAACAGAGGGAGGCAGCCAAAATGGGGAGACAAAGAAACATTTCCCAAATGAGAGAACAGAACAGAGCTCCAGAAAAAGAACTAAACACATGGAGACAAACAATCTACCAGATGCAGAGTTCAAAACACTGGTTATAAGGATTCTCAACAATCTCAAGGAGTTCGTCAACAAAGAAACATAAAAATGGAGATAGAAAACAAAAAAGAACAAGTTAGAAAGAAAGAACACAATAACTGAAATGAAGAATACATAGAGGGAATCAAAAGTAGATTGGATGAAGCAGAATACGGAATCAGTGATTTAGAGGATAAGGTAGAAGAAAACACCCAAACAGAACAGCAACAAGAAAAAAGAACAACAACAACAATAAAACAAGGACAGTTTAAGGAGTGTCTGAGAAAACATGAAGCATACCAACATTTGCCTTATAGAGGTACCAGAAGGAGAAGAGAGAAAGCAAGGAATTGAGAACCTATTTGAAGAAGTAGTGATGGAAAACTTCCTTAAACTGGTGAAGGAAATAGATATACAAGTCCAGGAAGTTAAGAGAGTCTTAAAGAAGAAGACCCCAAAAAGACCCACACCAAGACACATTACAACTAAAATGGCAAAGCTTAAAGACAAAGAGAGAATTCTAAAAACAGCAAGATAAAAGCTGTTAGTTACCTACAAGGGAGTTCCCATAAGACTGTCAGCTGATTTCTCAACAGAAACTTTGCAGGACAGAAAGGATTGGTAGGAAACATTCAAAGTGATGAAAAGCAAGGACCTACAACTGAGATTACTGTATCCAGCAAAGCTATCATTTAGACTCCAAGGAGAGATAGAGAACTTCCTAGACAAGAAAAAGCTAAAAGAGTTCATCATCACCAAACCAGTATTATAAGGAATCTTAGAGGGACTTCTTTACAATGAAAAAAAAAAAAAGATCAAAAATACAAATAATAAAATGGCAATAACTACATGTCTATCAACAATTAATTTAAATATAAATGGATTAAGTGCTCCAATCAAAAGATAGGGTCACTGAATGGATAAGAAAATAAGACCCTTACATAGGCTACCTACAAGAGACTCACTTTAGAGTGAAAGACACACACAGACAGAAAGTAAAGGGATGGAAAAAGATATTTCATGAACATGGAAACAAACTAATAAAAATAGAATAGCTAGAGAAGCAATACTTATACCAGACAAAATGGACTTTAAAACAATGGTATAACAAGAGACAAAGAAGGACCCATTAATCCCAGTTCTGGGTATTTATCGGAAGAAACCCAAAATGCTATTTCAAGGGGATGTGTGCATCTATATGTTCATTGCAGCATTGTTTACAATGAACAAAACGTGGAAGCAGACAGGGTTTCCACCACTGGATGAATGGATAAAGAGGACATGATACATATATATAATGGAATATTGCTCAGCCATGGAAGGGAATGGGTTCTTGCCATCTGTGGTGGCATGAATGGACCTGTAAGGTTTTGTGCTGAGTGGAGTATGTCAGACAGAGAAAGACAGGTGCAATGTGATTTCACTTATATGTGAAACTAAGGAACAAAATGAAAAAAGAAACAAAACAGAAAGAAACTCAAAGCTACAGAGAACATTTCGATGGTTGCCAGGTGGGAGGGGAGTTGGGGTTGGTTGAAAAAGGGGAAGGGATAAAGAAGTACAAAATGTCATGGGGATATAAAATAAAGCATAGAGATATAGTCAATAACATTGTGATAGCATGGTACAGTGTGAGACGGTTGTTGGACTTCTCATGGTGATCATTTCTTTAGGTACATAAATGTTGAGTAACTATGGTGTACCCCTGAAACTAATATAATATTGTATATTAGCTATATTTGGATAAAAATCTTTAAAAAATATATCAGCATATATAATAATCCATTATTTTACTTTTCATAATATAGTTAGCTCTTATTTTCATAATATAGTTTGCTCTTATTTGGATAATCACGTTGCAATGACTCTCTGTGTCTTTGAACACAAATCTTTGTATATCTGATTATTCTCTTAGAATATATATGTATGTATATATATATATTCTATAATACACTGAATATATGTATATACGGAGTATATGTAAATTATATTTAAGAAACATATATACACATATATAAATATTCAGAGAGAGAGAGAGAGGGGGAAAGAGAGTGAAAGCATTTTTAAGACTTTGATACATGGGTTCATTTTGTCATAAGAAGTTGATATTTTGTTGCTGCCTAGTGTCTATTTTTTTTTCTTTTTCTTTTTTTTATATAGTGGTAACATCTGAATTTCCTTTTAGGAGCAACTAGTACAACATTCTCAGTCCATGTACTTTTGTGGACCTAACTCTGTCCTTTGGCATATAACCTCAGGCCCAGCCCAGCAGGGCATCTTATTTCCCCAATTGCAGTGATTCATTTAGGGATTCATTTGCATTCAATCAGAGCCAATCATGACACTTTTGCTTGAGCATAGGAAACACAATGTCCTCTTACTGTTGGATGTAGAACTGGGAGAAATGAAGCTCTTGCCACTAGGGTCCCCCAAGGGGTATAGCGGAGACGGAGTTAACACAGAGCAGGCAAAGGGACAGATGGAGAGAGAAACTGGTCCCTGAGGATACTGTCAGGTACCCTGAATCAAGCTCTGCCTGAAGCCAGACTACACCCTGGTCTTTGTAGTGAGATGAACCAATATATTTCTTCTTTTTTTTTTTTTAATTTTTATTGGGGAATATTGGGGAACAGTGTGTTTTTTCCAGGACCCATCAGTCATTGTCCTTCAATCTAGTTGTGGAAGGTGTAGCTCAGCTCCAAGTCCAGTCGCCTTTTTCAATCTTAGTTGAAGGGGGCACAGCCTACCATCCCATGTGGAAATTGAACTGGCAACCTTATTGTAGAGAGCTTGCACTCTAACTATCTGAGCCATCTGGTCACCCCTACGGCAGCTCAGTGGCAGCTCATTGTCTTCAATCTAGTTGTGGAGGGCGCAGCTCACTGGCCCATGTGGGAATTGAACTGGCAATCCTGTTGTTAAGAGCTCATGCTCTAACCAACTGAGCCACTTGGCCGCCCCAATATATTTCTTTCTTACCCAAAGGCAGTTCAGTTTGGATTTTCAATCACTTCACATGAGAAGAGTGCTATTTGATAAACACTTAATAGGGGTCTTTGAGGGGAATGATGCTAAAGCAAAGGAACGATGCTAAAGGTATAAATCTTTGAATTCCTGAAAAAGTGTGAGAGAAAGGGAAGTACCTTAAAATCAGTGAGATACGTTGCTGCTCTGTCACTCATTTGGAGGGTAAAACCTGAACCTGGTGAGAATCATGAGGCCCTCTCTTTGCTCTAAGAATGACCCCTAATAGGAAGTTGGCAGCTCTCCCAGACTGAGCAGATAAAAAAGGGGCTAGTGCAGCAGTGCGGAGGTGGATAGACAGATGGCATCTACTTATACTTACTGAGGTTACGACCCATGGCCAGAAAGCTCCAGCTAGATTAGGAATGATTACAGCTTCCCTCATGAGTTTATACATGTAAACCTCCCTGAAAAAGTCATGGCCTTAGTTATAGAGAAAGTGAGTCCTCAAGAATACAATCAAAAGGAGCATAGAGCAACCACAAGTGTCTGAGTGCCCAGGAAAGGATGCTCTGGGTCCCTTGCTAGCACATATCATAATCTGTTGGCCCACATCCCTTCTGTATATTGATCAAAGGCTTGACATGCTCTGGGGCCTGCAACATGACATAAATCCATCCAAATAATCACCAAGATCTCTAAATCCCTTCCAAATGTCATAAGCCACTGTTCAAATTCCATGTATGTGGGTGGAAACTGATGGCTCTTAATGACCTCTTTGAAAAGACCTAGCCCAATAGGCAGACCAGGGGTTATGCTCCAAATTTTATTTCTGAATGGAAGGTATGTCTTCTGGAGTTAAGAGCTCTCTCATGTTAAACAAAACAAAACAAAAAACCAGTAAGTACAGGATACTACATCAGTGTATTGGAGGGCACCTAGCCTGTACTTTGGGGTGGCAACCAAGGAAGGCTTCCTGGAAGAATGAGAAAGAGGAAATAGAAGTAGTAGTGAGGGAAAGGGTTGGCAGAGGGAACATGGAAGCCTAGAAAGAATACAGAGGAACTACAAATATTTTATCAACCAAGACCAGAACCTGCAAGAGAGGGAGTGATATGAGATATTTAGATCAAGTCAGAAAGGACTTTGTGAGTTGTTTAGACACTTTTATTTTGAGTGCTATATACATGGTTAAACAGGAGGGTGAGTCCCTCTTAAATTAGGCTTTTTATTTTCAATGCTAGAAAAGAAACCAAGATACCTTAAGATTCACAGACTCTTCCCTCTTTCATTACATAGACCAGGCATCATTTACAGCAGGGAGAATGTTAAAGCAATAGACTAGATGAAGCAGTAAATGTGCAATGGTATTCCTGCCAATCTGTTCTGTGGACTTCCCCTTTTCTCCGTGGTACTGTGTCTTGCAGAAGTGAGAATAGTCCTTCCTTTCTGATCTCCAGGTCGGTGTTGAGAATCCCCAGCAGGCACTGGAATCTTGAAAAATGCAATGTCAACAACCAGGGAAGGATCTGGGGAGATTCCCAGAGATAATGAATTTGAGTTCATAGAAAAGGATATTTAACTGCCTAGAGATGCCTTTTGGATTAGATAGGGCAATAGATCCCCTTTCATGGGTTAAGTTAGTATTGGGTTGCTGTCCTGATTGATACATAAAGAATTATATAATTATAAATTGTGACAGGTACTAAGAAGGAAGGGACATGAGCCTATGAAAGAGCGTAATTGTGGGGACATGGCTCATACGAGGTTGTTACAAAAGTGATACTAAAGTTACAACATTAAAGAGTAATAAGCTTTAGTGAAGCCAAATGTGGGGGCAAAACTTCCTCGGTAGAAAGAACATGTAGGGAGGCCCGGAGGAGGAAAAGAGCTGTTCCAAGTATTTGAAGAGCTGTTGAGTAGAATAGAATGCATTAATTTGACCCCATTGGACCATAGGTACCAGTGGGTAGCAGTTGCTGTAGGTCTGATAGAGATTAAACAAAAAGAACAGATTTCTCACGTAAGAAAATCGGGATTTGCCTGTCATTGGAGGATCCCAGAAGAGGATACGGTCACAAATCAAAGGGAAATTCGGTTACTGGATGAGGGGTGGCTGGTAATCATTTGTTTCTTTATTTACTCATTCACCAAATACTTTTTTGAGCTCCTGCAATGTGCCAGGTATAATACCTGTGTATAACGGTAAACAATATGCAGTCTCAGAGCTGACTCAAAGAACTGACAGTCTAGTGGGGGAACTGACAACTCACATGTCAATTCCATTACGTTATGGTGGGTGGTAGAGCAGGTGTAAGCACAAGGTGTTTTGTGACCACATAAAAGAACAGCTAACTCAACTGGGAATGACTTTCAAAGTGGGTTCCTATGCTCTGAAATTACGATTCTACACATCAGGTAAAAATTCTTGTGAAATCTGTGATTGGGATCCAAGAAATTTTGACTGGGCAAAATTCAATCATTGATGGGAGAATCAGTTCCCAAGATAATGTCAAATGAATGAATTCTCGTGCTTATTAGGAGAAGTAGGCAAGAAACCTGCCTTGTAGAATGGTCCCTTAACAAATATAATGAAGTGAAAATATTCCTATCTGAATAGTTAGTGTAGACTTCATCTTAGGGAGGAGCCTGCCTCCGGGAAAATATCTTGAAAAGCTGCAAGGGGGACTATACATACGGGGAGCATGAGAGGCAAGAGGAAGCCTCCCAGTAAAATAAGATGTTTAAGTTTTTCTGCTGGATGCAATAAGAGAAAGTTGTGTTTGGATTGGCTTTGGATCTGTTTTCGAAGGCTGAGAGAGCACAGGGAGATCAGAGCTATAGATAGAAGAAAGAAATTGGAAAATTGGACCTTGCACATGTTCCTGGCCATTTGCATTTTAAGACCAGGAGAGGCTGTGTTGCACTGGAAAGGCTTACGCTGTTTCTCTATCTTCCTCTGATGCCTAACTCTTCACTGTTGTCTACTATGCTCAGGAATGTCTGTATGTTTCTATCTTTATGAAAATCCAGGTAGAAAGCTGTAATTGTCACTGGGTCCGTGCTGTGTAAAACAGAGACACCATGCATGGTCACAGGAGCCCAGAGGTGACAGTGATACATAAGCTTGCAGGCACCTGCAGAAATCCAGCAAAGGGCTTGGAATTCTATGGGGACATGGAAGGGGAAATTTTGAATCAATCTTATCTGTATCTCAGGGGACAAGAAGGATTCGGCACCGTGAGCTGTGGGTTATAGTCAACTTATTCTAGACTGAATATACAAAATGTCATACTTTCATTAAAGCACTAATTATATCATAACAGGGGGTATATATCCATGTTTTCCTTCCAGCCACCCCCATACCAAGTGTGCAAACAGATGCTTGGTAGCTTCTGTAGTGCCTAGTACCTGACAGAGATGGGGCGACATGGATGCTTGTTTGGGGGCCTGTGACATTCCCCTATAGGCAGAGGAGAAATGAATCAGCCTCAAGCCACTAACAAGTTACAAGCTCCTAGACAAAGGCCTGCATCAGTTCTGGGAATTGTGATAATGAGGCTGCAGAGGGCCTCTGGGCTGAGCCAGCTGCTGAGGACACAGGCCCTGCCCAGCTCCAACCTCGTGTGGGCTCTGCCTGGAAATAGGGATGTGGAAGCTCATTAGGGAGGAATCGTTTTTTAAAAAAAATAGCATCATAATCTCTAATCAGTCAGTGGGTCAGGGTCAGATATCTCTTAACAGGAATGTGGACTGTGAGGGCAGGGCTGGGGCAGACGTGATAGGGCATGAAGGGGCGGCTGTAGTCAGCTGCTGTGAGTGACACTTCTGGTCTCTCTTACCCACCTCTGAGGGCACTGTGCTGGAAGGTCTTAATTAGGCCCCCTCTGGTGCAATTGGTTCCTTGGGAAACACTGCCAACCAGGACCCCCAGGCTTACAGGAAGGAGCAGATGTGCTCAGGCCTATGCTTTGGTGGGGAAAGGCAAGACTGGTCTGGCACAGAGTGAGGAGCAGAGCAGGCCATCTCACCCACACAGGCCTGGCCTGCCAACAGCTCTGGGCTTGTGCTTCCGGGACTACTGATGGGAATCCTGAGAACGGATGAGGGGAAGGCCCAGACTTCCTCCCCACACAGACACTGCTTATTGGAAGGATGTTGGCGCAAACCACACTGCTGGCTGTCCCCCGCTTCCCCTCAGCTCAATTAAGGCAGTAATCGGTATTTCTTAATTGCTGCTTCTGCTCCATCTCCCGTCCCTCCTCCTCTCTTTGTCCACAGCAGTGTAGTACCAGGAGACTTGTCTGTCTTCAGGGCTGGCCTCGAAGAAAAGGGAAGTGGCTTGAGGCGGCTTACAGGCCTTGACACCTGCTAGGGGAAAACCTTGCAGAAATAGTTCTGTAGCTGGAACATTACCTGGCTGGGCTCAGACCCAAATCTGAGGCTACCCTCCAGCACCCAGGCTGACACTCACTCTAGCATTTGGGTTTAACTCTACCTGGCCTTGCTTTTCTATTTCTAGTTTCTCTAAACTTGATTCTCATTTTATAGGTGTTATTTCATTGTAAGTGTCACTGTCTGTGGTAAACCTCAGATCTTTGTGGAATGAGGTTAGGTATGAACATAAAAAAAGAAATTGCAATTATTTGTGTGACAATAAAAACAACTGGGTAATGTGATGATGAGGGACTGGTGGGTGTGTATGTGTAGGGCACCTTTAAAAGAGTTTTTGGATGCTATTAAATCCAATTTAGATAACCTCCTCTGAGGAGATACTGAGATTACTTGCTATAGAAACAATTCCAGAAGTTAAATGGTTAATTCCTGTTGTGGGGACCAGGGAGCCTGGGGTAGCCTGGAGGAACATCTGGAGCTCTCAGATTAAGATTTTCTAACAAGACATGCTTCTTGAGCCTTCCTTCTTTCCTTTCTTCCTTCCTCCCACTTTCTTATACATTTAGTTGAGCATTCGAGTTCAAGGTTATGTATCAGATGCTAACACAAAGATAAACCAGATATGAATCCTCATTGGAAACTTTCTTGGAGCTCTGTTCTGAAAGGGGAGATCAGGTATGTTCACACATAACCATCAGATAAGTAAGCAGTGAGATGTACGTTTAAAGAGACACAGCCCAAGTACTCCTAGAATTCTTTACTCTTCCCTCTGCTCTCATCTTGGCTATTCCCAATTTACCCACTATGTCCAAGGCCCAGGGACTAGATTCAGGTATTTATTGCATCTTTAATGCTGTCCCTCTTAGATCGGTTGATAGTAGTGGACCCTGACACTATTTGTCTCATGACAAATACCTATTTAAAGCCCTTAAGGCCAAAGATCTGTTTAACTCACTATCATGAGCAAGACATAGCTATCAAAGTAGCATTCTCACCACATTTGTGTCTTTCCACTATGTCAGACGTTATCAGAATGAAGCCATGGATCTAGTCTTACTGACTCAGTTTACCACCAGCATTAACCAAGGCTCCGGCCAGAGGATAGCCTCCAGTGGTCGAGGTAGAGCGGTTTCACCCAAGAGAGTCACACAAGTTTGTAAGCAATAGGATTAGGCAAGGTAAATAGAGTCTTATGACAGAAGGATGCATGAGAGTTCAGTGTTCAGCAAGAGGCCCTTTGGCACTGGGGTGCGTGGCATCAGGCAAGGCTGCGGAGAAGATCAGGAGGCGAGGCTCCAAGCACTCCATTTGCAGGTGTGGCTGTCAGCTCATCCATTGTGGCCTGAGCGATGAGCCGTCAGAGAGCTCTGATTTTATGCTCAAGACTGGGAGCTGTGCACCCATCGGCAGTCCGATAAAGCTGTCCAGACGGTCATACTCCACCCTATGTCTGGAGTTACCTGGTTAGGGCATTCACTGGGTAGCCTTTCATGTGATGTTCCAGCATTTTGTCACTTTGTGATTGACATAGCTGTCAGAATTACTCGAGTCCATTTTGTATTCGTAATTAATACTCTATACACTCACCTCTTAAACAGCCCCGAGTAGGTACCCAGTTGATGTAGACACTCTTAATTGGTGATTAAGTTGGCAGTGTGGGCCTGTCTGTGAAAGGCTGACAAAGTGTGAGGCTGTTAGGAAATCCAAGTCCAGGCCAAAATAATGGCCTTCAGACCAAATAATGCTTCCCTCAACTTGACTTTGAAATCTATCTCTATTATGCATGGCTTATTCATCGTTTTCCCCCCCTTTGGAGAAAGCTGTAAAATTTCATTGAGAGATTTTAACAGTCAAATAAATTAATCCATTAACTCTTTCTAAGCCCAACCGAACCTTTACACGGCAGGAAAGATCATTCTTGCCACATCCTGGAAATTCAGTCTGGCTGCCAGCCCTTCAGAGAAATGCTCAGGCAGCCTGGGAAGTGGTCAGTGGCTCTGCGTTGCTGTTGGACAATGAGCTAAGTGGTGCAAACACGGTTAGAGAGTGGAATGATTCTAAGATTCGTTTAACCATTTGGACCATGCTCTCCAAGAGTAAACATAATATGAACCACAAACATGAGCCACTGCATGATTTAAAGTTTTCTAGTGGTCGACTTATTTAAAAAAGTAAAATGGAAATAGGTAAAATTAATTTTAACAATATATTTTATTTAATTCATTATATGTAAATATCACTTTAACATGTAATCAATGGAAAAAACTGAAATATTTTACTTTTTTTGGTACTACATCTTCAAAATTTGGCACAGATTTTACATTTACAGGTTAGTCACATTTTAAGTGCTTCATAACCATATATGGCTAGAGGCCACAATATTGGACAGCACAGGTCTGGACAGTTGGGGGAACCTTGTTACGTCTAGAGCCTGTTGGCAAGAAATACCAGCATTAATTTTTATCTTCACCCCATACATATACCTATCACTTATCTTTCCAAAATATAGTTTATTCATGTAACAAATCAGGAGCTATCTATTTTATCCCCATTTTTGAGATGCGAGAACTGAAGCTTAGAGAAATGAAGTAATTTGCCTTACAAATTGCTGTGACAGGTAGTGAATCATAGAGCTGGGAATTGATTCTTCTAGGTCTGTTTGATTCTGAATCCCACCAAGCTACCATTTCCTAAGGTCCTCTAAATTCCACAAGAAAAGTTGGAGTCAAGGAAGACTCACAGAGGCTTTGTGAAGTCCTCTAGTGAAAGGAACCTGCTTACCTTTGCTTAACACGAAGTTTCCCAAATGTGGAATATGGGACTGTGTTTCATGCAACATCTATGAACATTCTAAGGAACTAGTATTTCATATACCTTGCTTTGGGAAATGCTTTGTGCCAATGGAATTCTGCTTTGAGAAACGAGGCTCCCAGCAACAGAAGAGGTCACATCACAAGTAATGACAGGATTTTTGAATGTCAGCCTCCGGCATTTAAAGGAGGTACTATCTGGTGACTTTAGTTTAGCATTTATATTGTTCCTATTTGGCTACTTCAGCTTCAGATTAAAATCATGGAGTGTGACCCATGCGGTTCATCTTAGGCAGCCAGAATCCACACAATACAAGAGCTCAAATAACCAACCCTTTCTCCATCTCACACAGTGATGATTTATGTTCATAATGTTAATTTGGGGCTTTTAAAGACCTTAGAACAACTTCTGAACCAAAATAGGACGACTCATATTCATACAGAGTAGTTTTAGCGCAAAGTAAATATGATCACATTTCCATTCTTTGGAAAAAATCACTGATTTGTGTCTGGGAAAATTGATGCTTGAATTAACTGAGTTCTTATATGTACCAAACATGGTTCAAAGACTTCACCATAACCCAGTGGAGCTAGGAGCTATTATCACCATCATCACTCTTTTAAGTTGAGAAAACTAAGGCACAGAGAGGTTAAGTAACATGAGCTAGAAAATAGCAGCGCTGAGCTTTCAGGGAGTCTGGCACCTAGTCCACATGTCTAACCATCACTAATTAATACTGAATTGATGAATCCTCCAGGACAACCCATCTTAGAACCCAACTGGACAAATGGGATGGATGCGTGAGTATGCATATGCACAGAGAGATAGAGAAAGAAAGAGAGATAATGTAGAACAGGCAAATCAGGATATATCAGAGATTGGGAGAGAAATAGTACTAGATCCTGCAGTCATATAGTACTTTATAAAGAGTTTTCATGTACATTATCTCATTCGATCCTCATTTATTGCGTTAGGTACTAGTGCTGCTAATCAAGTGGCCGAGAGGGAGGTGAACAGGGGGCATCTGATGTCAGTTCACAACCCTTTCTACCACTGGACTACTGCTTGAGGAAATTAGCCTCAAGTTCCCTGCAGTCTCCTTGCTTTCCTTAAACCTTCTAGACACACTTTAAAATGACGACTTTGTGTCCATGCTCCTCATACATACCACAGCCCCTCCTCCAAGTTCTGAGTCCAGACACCACCCAGGCTTCACTACACATTTCTAAGGCCCCAACGAGACTGACCAACATAGTGTGGCAAGGAGCCAGCATTCTTATTTCCTGAGGTTGGATGGCTGGGGAGGCCTCCGGGTGTCTCGGCCCATTTCCCGGCACACAGCTGCTGTGGCAGAGCCTGTATAAATGTTTCAGCATTAGACTAGGAAACCGCACAAGGGACCATTTGGAGAATGGAAACACTCTCCTGTGTCAGTGTCAGGAAAGAGGAAAGCAAATCAAGCACTCCAAGGGAGCCTAGATGGGAATCTGTCTGGTAGGTGCCCTGGAGAGCCCCTGAACCCGGTAAGAGCTGAAAACTCCAAACCCCTTCTGGTTCTCAGCTGCCTTCAGAGACCCCAAGACTCAGTGGGGATCAGTGTAGGAAATTCATGCTGGGGATAGGCTGGAATTGGGAGGGGGTGGTGGTTGAGTCCCTCAACTTAGTCCTTCTCCTGGAGGATCACATGGAGAGGTTGCTCCTTTGAGGGAAACTGGGTGTCATCCTGGCAAACCTTAGTCCTCTCTTTGTTTCCCCTGCTGGTTCCTTCCAGATGCAAGTCGAAGGGGCCTGTTTTATATTTCTGGTGAACAAATTAGTTACACCTTTTGGGTTTTCTCACACAGGCCAACACATCAAAACATGCCTGAGAGCTCTGGAGAATGTCCCAGTGGTCCCAGACCCTCTGGAAAAACACTCATTTGGACAGCTGCAGGAGGTGGGACCAAAGACTTGCCTTTGAAGCCCCTTAGTTGGAGGAGGAAACTTGCCAAAATGGCCTCCCAAAAAGGGCGGGGAGAGAATCTATGGCGAACCTAGTTCTGTGATAAAAATTGATTCTTTTATTAGAAGCTAATGATGATGATGTTAATAACTCCCATTTATTGAATATTGTTTGCCAAGCACTTAACATATTCATTCTTTCAATAAAGATCTTCACAATGTCTTATTTAATTCTCACAATAACCCTTTATGAGCTAAGTATTATTTTCTCCAGATGATTAAACTAAATGGTAGAGCACTTATGAAACTTGTCCAGTTTCCCTCAGCTGGTTTTTATAGTGGAGGTGGGACTTGATACAGATATTTTTTCTCATTCCAAAGCTCATATTCTTAACTATTCATTAATTTATTCACTCATCCATTCATTCATTTATTAAATAAATATTTATTGAGTGCCTACTATGTGCTAGGCATTCCTGTATGTACTAGGGATGTATGAGTAAACAAAACAGAGAGCTTTCATTTTAACAGAGACAAAAGCCAGTAAACTATTGAAATTATAGCATGTTAGATGTTGATGTGCAGGAAGAAAGTGATGCAGGTGCTAGATGTTAAATGCAGGAAGAAAATTTAAGGAAGGCATGGAATATAGGGAATATTGGAGTGGCGAATTTGTTATTTTATATTGGGTGGTAAGAAACATCAACCCTTAAAAGGAGGCCCCTAAGCAAAGACCTAATTTAAGGGAGTGAGCCATTTAGGTGAGGAAAGTTCCAGTCAGGGGGGAAGAAGTGCAAAGACGCTGAGAGTGAGAATATGCTTGGAGGAATAACAAAGAAACCAGTGTGGATAGAATGAGGCAAAATATAAGGAAATCAGGTTAGAGAAGAAGTGGGGCCCCAGGGTAAGTAGGGTTTTGTAAGCCATTGTATGGGATCAGTGAAATGAGAAGAAATCAAAGGAGAGTTTTGAGCAGAGGAATGATTTGAGCTGACTTATGTTCTAAAGACTGCTGTGTGTGGGTCAGTGTACATACATATATTTTTTACTTCTGTCTGCTGATGGGGCCCAAGAGCAATGAAACCCCCATACTAATTAGTACATCTAGCATCTAGATCTTGGCCTCTAACCATTATTTCCCAATGGAAGAAACCAGAACTCCTTAGCAAAGTTGTTATTTCTAGGACAAATGTGGGAAAAATACAAGATGGAATATCTTCTGGTGCCAGAAATTGGGGACCATGTTAAAAGAGAATGGGTGTCAATTTGAAGGTCAAATCTAGGATAATTTGGGTCCTATCTAACCCAAATCTAGGTAAAAAATAATCATAGAATTAGATTAAATCCATAGAATAAAATAAAAATAGTAACATAAGTACAAAATTGAACAAATAAGTAAGCAGGAGAGAAGAGATAGAAGAATTCCAAGTAATACATGTAGAATGAATCACCATTAGAATGCGACAGTAATAGTTGCTGCAAGCAAGTTCCACCAATGAGTACTAAAATTGTAGGGTGAAAATGTGAACCGAGTAAAATATTAGCACAGTTCAAATTACCTCTTCTAAAATATTGACCAATTACAAAAAACAAAATAAAAACAACAACCAGTAACTTTACAGTGGAGAAACCCAGTAAGCACCACTTGAAATTAAGGTTAAGGTTAGTGGTTAAGGTTAACATAACCGATAAGATATCAACATTAGGAGCCTGAGTATCACGCACTGAAAAGAACACGCTATCAGTTCTGTGGTATGCTCCCTAAAAATGTATAATCTCAATCTCATCGTGAGAATACACCAAACAAACCCAAGTCGATAGACATTCTACAAAATAACTGACCAGCACTCATCAAAAGATTGTTAAAATCAAGGAAAAATTGAGAAATTGTCACAGAGTGGAGGAGACTAGAGAGATAACTTCATTCACTGACAGAACCTGGACTACATCTGGAAAGAGGAAAAAAAATGGGGGAAGATGGTGAAATTTGAATATGACTATAGTTAATAGTGTTAATTTCCTGGTATTTATCATTGTACTACCGTGTTTCCCTGAAAATAAGATCTAGCTGGACAATCACCTCTAATGTGTCTTTCGGAGCAAAAATTAATATAAGACCCGGTCTTATTTTACTATTATATAAGACTGGGTATAATATAATATAATATAATATAATATAATATAATATAATATAATATAATAATATAATGTAATGTAATATGATAATATAATACAACGTAATGTAATGTAATATAATAATATAATATAATGTCGGGTCTTATTTTACTATAATATAATGTCTTATATAATGGTCTTATATACTATAATATAAAACCGGGTCTTATATTAATTTTTGCTCCAAAAGACACATTAGAGCTGATTGTCCAGCTAGTTCTTATTTTCGGGGAAACATGGTATGCTACGTAAGTTGTTAACATTGGGGAAGTTGGGTAAAGGATTTATGTGAACTCTATGTGCTAGTTTTGGAACTTTTCTGAAAGTCAGTATTTCAAGATAAAAAAAAATATATAAAAAACTATGGAGGTTAACTAGACTTATTGTGGTGATCATTTCACAATATATACACAAGAGGTCTGACAATTAAATTTGTGAACTTGTTGCAATGCCGTTGTTAATCTTTGTTGATATCAGAAGGATTATTCATTAAGAATTTGTACCAACTGGACAAACAGTTAACCAAGTTTACTATTTGGAAGTGCTGAAAGGCTGCATAAAAAAAACGACCTGATCTTTTTGCCAACAATTCATGGCTCTTGCATCATGACAATGCACCAGCTCACACAGCACTGTCTGTGAGGGAGTTTTTAGCCAGTGAACAAATAACTGTATTGGAGCACCCTCCCTACTCACCTGATCTGGCCCCCAATGACTTCTTTCTTTACCTGAAGATAAAGGAAATATTGAAAGGAAGACATTTTGATGACATCCAGGACACCAAGTGTAATACGACGACAGCTCTGATGGCCATTCCAGAAAATGAGTTCCAAAATTGTTTTGAAGGGTGGACTAGACGCTGGCGTCAGTGTATAGCTTCCCAAGGGGAGTATTTCCAAGGTGACCATCGTGATATTCAATAATGAGGTATGTAGCACTTTTTCTAGGATGAGTTCCTGAACTAAATTGTCAGACCTTTTGTATATAGAATCATTGTGTTGTACACCTGAAACTAATATAATATTATATGTCAATTATATCTCAATTAAAAAAAAAACTAAGCAAAAATCCTAAGAAGACCTTAAAGATTCTTAGATTGAGAATACACTATATGGGGGCAAGGACAGATGTCAGAAAACTGGCTAGAAGACTCTAATGGACATAATCGTGGTAAGAATGATATGGTTTGGACTAGGGTGTAGCAGGGGAAGAGGTGAGAAGTGGCTGGATTCTAAAAATTTTTTGACAGTAGAGCTGACAATATTTGCTGGTAGGATGATTTTAGGAGGAACAAAAGGAACTCGGGATGATTTTAAGGTGTTTGACCCAAGCAACTAAATAACAGAATACATTTTTTAAAAGTGCTTTATATTATTTCAATTAATCAACAAAAATATTGTAAGTACGCCAATTGCCCCCATTTTCATAGTAACAACAACAACAACAACAACAAACACTATATCCCAAGTATTTACACTGGGCACTTCACCTGTAAAATCTCATTTCATCCTCTCCTGTGTCATTATTCCTATGTAATAGATGGAAAAACGGAGACCCGGAGAGGCTAAGTAGCTTTCCCAGCGCCACCCAACTGGTAAGCCATGTTGCTAGGATTCTGCCACACTGAGCCTGAATCTGGTACCCACACACTGAACTGCTGCACTCTACTGCCTGATTTTATAGTGAAGGAAACGGAAATACAGCAAGCTGCATGATCTGCCAGGATTCACGCAGTTCAAATGTGGCAAAGCTGGAATTTGACCCCTGCTCTGATTTTAAGGCTCAAGCTCTTCACCGGGGCGTGCTCTGCTGTGGATCCCGCGCGTTTGAGTGTGGACAGTGTTAAAAATGGGGCTCCTTGGCACAGCCTGCAGATACCATCTCCAGGACAGGGATGCAGGTGGCTTCCTTGCCCCTGGTTCTACCACTGGCCACGGCTGTTCCTCGCCCTGAGCGAGGAGGGGGAGACGCCTTTGCCAGGCTGTGGCAGCGCTGCAGTTCCATATGCTGGAACCACACGTGCCCAGGAAACCTGCTCTGCCCATCAGCCTCTTTGGTCAGCTGCCAGTTGGAAAGGACAAATAAATCATGCACTCATTTTAATGGGCCAAAAGGTCTCTGCTTTCCCTTTCTACGCTGTAAAAGGTCCACTCTATGCAGCTCTCCCCCTGATGCACAGAGAAATGCCCTCGGTCTCTGAAAAACAGAAAGGCAGTCTTCTCACAAGAAAAAAAAATATGCCCAAACAATCAACCCTGAGTGTCCTGGGTAATAACTAAACCTGAGTATTAAGAGAAGGTGATTTTTTTTGTTTGTTTGTTTTTTAGATATTTTTTCGTTTTCCATTTTTTTCTAATGGTCATGTAAATTTAAATTTTTACATTATTGATAATTTGATAATTGTTTAAAAGAAAAATCTAAGTGTGGACTCTGATGTAAGGCTCCTTACCTTTGAATATAAGGCCCACCTCTTAGTAGTTATGTGATCACGAGCAAGTTAACTAAGTCATAACTTCCTTACCTGTCAAATGGGGTTATACTTCCTAGAGTTTTTACAAGGATTGAATGAGATAATATATGCAAATAATTTAGCACTAGCTTCTAGCTATATTATTATCATAATTATCATTAACTCTTCAGTTATAGTGGGTTTTCTTTTTTCCACACTATCCTCTGTCTCTTGACTCCATCTGGTACTAAACTCATTTTGTTGGCAAACAGAAGGGCTGCTCGGAAAATGGGGAGACCCTCCAATGGATGGTCTGAGTGCGAGTCAACGGGAGGGACATTTCTTCAGAAAAAGTAGCCATTTCATCAGTATGAGTCTTAGCAAACAAAAGCCGGTGTTTTTCGTTATTCCCATTCTCCAGGGAGCACATCCTCAGTGTCTCCAGTAAATTGGACTTTCAAAGGTAAATGTAAATTCTAGTGTTAATTTATTTAAAGTAAATTATTCAGAGAGTCATATGTCAGCAAACCTCATTTTGTGGCACTATATTAATGTCTTCCTTAAATACAGCTCGCCCTTTCTAAAAGCTGTTTTATGGGTCCAGGAAATCTGTCTATTACAAAGAAGTGCTTATTGTAAAGGATGTTTTAGTCTTTGGGTTCAATTAGGGAGAGAGCCAGGGTCAATGGGAGCCCTATGTGTGAAACAGCCTTAATAGCTGAGATGTAATAGGGAAGTGGGAAGCCCACTAAAGCACGTGGGTTTTTACCCGGCAGGAAGGGATGTGAAGAAAGATAATGAAAGGATTGATTCAAATTTCACCGGCCTTTAGGGAGCCTAGTGACAGCGTAGGACCCATCCATTGTAGTGGAAAAAAGGCAGGTTCCCAGGGGAAGTTTCTGGGTCCTAGTGTCCTCTCAGTCAAAGTTAATCTCTCCTTGTCTGAATTTCCTTCTCTCTACATTGGGGAGAGGAATGTCTGTCTTCCCTACAGAGCTGCTTGTTATCGATATCAAATAAAATAGCTGGGCAATGCTTTGAAAGATTCAAAGAGCCATAGAAATAGAAAGCAATATTGTATTCATGGCTATTTTTATTATTATCACATTTCAGGGTCACAGGATTGAATTACTTTTACTCTTCAATTCTTGACATATTGTCATCACTAAGGCCCTTTCTCTTATTTAATTCTTTCTTCTCTTTGATCCTGGTTCTTTACCCCTCTTCCCTGCCACCCCTACCCCAAAACAAAAACCACTCTAATGTGTTTAATGTGTTCCATAAAAACACACACACACACTCACTCATGTGCACGTGGGTATTTTATATGCATAGATTTGTAATTTACACGGAAGCATCCGTTACCTATACATTTAATTAATCACTTAGAATTGCCAGAGTAGTACCTCAGGATGTGCATTCTCCATCTTGAACAATTAACTCTGAGTGAAGGGCCTCACACTGCCTCCAGCTCCCCTCCACTGCAGACAACAGCCGTGACTATTCTTGGGCACTGCTCTTTATGGTCACGTTTGAGAACCTATTTGGAATATATGCCCTGGAGCAGAATTGGGCAGAGGACACCAACAAGCAATTTCCAGAAGAGAAAACCCAAACGACTAGCGAGCATTTGAAGTTTTGCTCAAATGTATTAGTAATCAGAAAAAATGTGAATCAAAACAAATGAGCCATCACTTTACACATTTTAGAGTGGCATTAATTAAAAAGCTGAATAGTGCCAAGTGTAGGTGGAGATGAGGGATATAATGCCCTGCTGGTGGGGAGTGCTGGGGAGTGTCAGCTGGCACAGTGGTTCGGGAGAGCCATCTGTCAGTATTAAGCCAAATTCGGATATGCATCGTTTCTGATAGGTATTATTTTTATTGTTGTCATTTTGCACTAAAAATAATTATTCAACACCTACTTCTCTCATTAAAAAATACTTACTTAGTACCTTCTAACCTAGCTCCACCTAGCTCTACTAGATGCTACAGCTACAACAGTGAACACTTAGCCATGGTCCTTGCTCTCACGGAATTTAAGATGCAGCTGGAAAAGCACCCGCCAGGTCACAGCGAGGTGCCTGCCTTGCTCTCGCTCAGCAAATGTGTGCTGAATGAATGAACGAGGAGCAGCAGATACTAATCTCACTACTGCTTCCCAAACCTACCATCAGTCGATACACTCTCAGCCCCTTCGCCAGGCCCCCAGGCACAGCTGGTACTTTTTATTCTACAACCTGTTGTTGACCTCCAGGGCAAACCTTAGAATTTCTCCCTCCCTGCCGCACCCTGCCCACCCCCAAGTTATTTGTAACTAACATGAATTATCTTCCAAGCACTTGACTAAGATTCTTTACCTCCTAATATACATTCAGTGACGTAGGTACCCTTGTTATGCTCATTTTACAGATGAGGAAAATGAAGCTCACAGCAGGGATGAACTTGCCTAAGATCACACAGCTTTTGAGGTGCAAGCTAAGCTCCACCCTAGATCGTTTTTTGCTCCATGGCCCGAGCCCTCTCCACCAATCAGCATGTTTCTGTGGGTGAGTGAGTGTGGTGTATCTTAGTTTGGGCTGCAGTAACAAAATACCACAGACTGGGAAGTTTATAAAACAACAGAAATGTATTTCTCACAGTTCTGGAGGCTGGAAGTCTGAAATCAAGGAGCCAGCAGGGTCAAGTGAGTGTCCTCTCGGGGTCGCAGACTTCTCATAGTATCCTCACCTGGTGAGAGGGGCAAGGTAGCTCTCAGGCCTCTTTTATAAGGGCATTAATCTGAGTCATGAGGGCCCCACCTGTGTGACCTAATCACCACCCTGAAATCCCACCTCCTAATGCTATCACCTTGGGCATTTAGGATTTCAACATATGAATTTGGGAGCCACAAGCATTTAGAGCTTAGCAGGAAGCATTTACTTTTGTGGTAGCACCTAGTGTCTTGACATATGCACATTATGTTCTTGACAAATACCTGCTGAACCAAAAGGGCATTTTAAACTGCCTGTTAAGGCATTGGCTTTCACCCCACTGTCTGAATAGAGAATCACGAACACCAGCTCCCTGCTCTCACCCTCCAATGGCACAGCTTTAAGCAGCAGAAAGTTCTCATTAGAATGGAACCCCAAAGCTTTGCCTTAGCTCCTCCCAGCAGCCTCAGCCCGTCCCCTCCCAAATGTTTCTGTTCAGGGTTGAAAAGATTTATAGCATCCTCTTGCCGCTGACGATGTTTCACTATTGATCCTGCTTCCGGAGCTGTGCTCAGGGGACAGGGAGTGACCGAAATGCTAAATTTTTACCAGGCTCACTGCAAAATCAGCCAGACAGCCCAGGCCTCCTTTGGGACCCAGAGCTGAAGGCAGAGAGCCACTGAGTCACACACACTTCCTCCTGAACCGCAAGGGATGAATTTTCCCCCTCCCTTTAGTCAGTGCCTCAAGAGCCAGTTTCCAGGCTTAATCCAAGGCTTTTGCCTGAAGGCTTTAGTCTTCCCTTTTTCCTAAGACATTTACGCCAGGATGGCACAATCACACCTTCATATACCCACACTGTAGCCCCTTTCACACTGGTTACCTGGATTGGTCTGAAACATGCTTATCTTCTTATTAGTCTTTAAACTCTTTGAGGGCCAGGACTGTACAGCTCTGGTACTTAGAAAAGGGCCTGTTGTTGAAAACGTTGGGAAAGAATGACACATACCCTGGTCAGCTTTCACAGCAGGAACTGAGAATATGAGAAGCCATTACTAGTATGGATGAGTTATAAATGCCAGACTTTAGTTCTAAGGTTCCGAAGGGCAAGGATGTCATTTGTTGCATGTTTAGGTAAGAAAAATCTTATCCATGGGACAAAAGCTGCGTCAGGGGTGGCAAAGTATATATCCATATATCACCCCTCCGTAGTATCACATCTGCGACAGGCGTCATGAACTGTTCAGTGTCCTATTTCACTGGGTATCCAGGCAGCTTTCACTAATCATGGCAAGTGAAACCTCTGTGCCATACCTCAGCTAGTAAAAGTCCACCATATTGTGCTTTGCTTCCCAGGTGATACAAAGCCATAGTTTCTCACAGTCTAATTGAAAAGCAAATGCTTTCACACACATAAAAAATAAAATAACACTACATCGCTCCATTATAGTTTATTCACTCATTTAACAAAACTGTGCTGAGCATTTATAATATGTCAAGTACTATATGAAATGCTGGGGAATGTATGAAGATGAATAATGTGCAAGTTCCTGCTTTCAAGAAGTTTGTAGTCTAACGGGGAACATGTAAACATGCAGTGAATATACAGTGTGGTAAGTTGTCTGATACAGAACTTATGGGGTGCTATAAGAACGGGTAGGAATGGCCTTGGGAAGCCTAGGAGGCAACTAGACAAAGGGTACTGTAGTAGTTTCCTGATGCTACTGTAACAAATTATCACTCATTGATGGTGTAAAACAACAGAAATTTATTCTCTCAGAGTTCTGAAGGCCAAAAGTCCAAAGTCAGGGCCATGCTCCCTCCAGAGGCTCTAGGGGAGAATCCATTCCTTACCTCTTCCAACTTTTGGTGACTGCCAGCATTCTTTGGCTTGTGGCTGTATCACTGCAATCTTCAGGGACAGGCTCTTCAACTCTCTCCCTGCTTTGTTTTCCCTCTGTCTTCTCCTTTGTGTGTGTCAGATCTCCCACTGTCTCCCTCTTATAAGGATATATGTGATTGCATTTAAGGCCCACCTGGATAGCCCGGAATAATCTCCCCAGTTTAAAAGCCTCATCACATCTTTAGTTTTTTGTCCTATAAGGTAACAATCACAGATTCCAGGGGTGAGGGTGTGGATACCTTTGGGGCGGGGGGCACATTTTTCAGCTTCCCACAGTTACCTAGCACTTGAACTGTGCTTGCCACATTACAGACACTCAATGAATGTTACATGAATAAGTAAAATTGCATCTAATCTGAGAACACAAGGGTAAATGTATAGAGAATTGCATACACTTGTGCAGAGGGTATGCGGAGTAGGAATCAAGAGGAGGAGATATAAGCTCGGGAAGGAAGCAGAGAGACCAAAAGTTGGAGAAACTGACTTAGCTGGACACTAAAGTGGAGCAGGAAGGAGGAAGGAGACAAGGCAGGGAACGACGGTGGGCCACAGTGAGCTACTGAGAAGGAAAGTCAAGGCCAGTTTAGGATTGATTTCTGTAAAGTAGAAAGCTCACCAGCAGTCCACTGTAGGCATGACTTTGACCCATTTGCAGGCTAAGACAACAATGAGGAGGATGGTTAGGGTGCTGAGAGGCTGCTGGGCTCCCCGGTTTTCCAGTTGTTCCTTGGGCCTGCAGTGCCGTTCCTCCATTGTCTTCCCTGCCAGCTCCTACTCACCTTTCTGCTCTCAGCCTACATGTTCATTTCTGATTTTGGCTCTTTTATCCTCCTGCCCTCTTCCCACAGACACCAGGGAACCAGTTAGAGAGGACAACCATAGTAGAGTGTAGTGGGTAAGAGTGAGGATGCTGGAATGGAAGCTGCACCAGAACAGAAGCTTCACGGTACAAGGATTTTTGTGTATTTTGTTCACTGCGGTATGCCTAATGCCTAAACCGGAACCTGACCGATAGTAGACACTCCATAAGCTCAATAAGAATGAATGAATGGAGCCAGATTTGGCATTCTAATCCTGGATCTACTACTTACTAGCTATAAATTAGTACATTACTTAACCCTCTGTGTCTCAGGGCTCTTATCTATAAAAACAGGATACTAGTATCTGCCTCAGGGGGGTGCTCTGGAGAGTAGAAGAGTTGATACAGGCAAAATGTTTAAAACTGTGCCTGGCCCAGATGTGTTCTGGAACTCTATATCGCAGAGCTACTCATAGACTCCCCAAAGTTCGATGTCTATTTAATTTTAAAATACATTCTAAACTATTTGAAAAACTACTATTTACAAAGGAATGTACACTCAAATGTCCTGTATGAACATCAACACACAGCAAACAAAACACTAACGCTTCCACTTGCCTTCTCTCATTGATTTTAAATGAGTCAACGATCTAATCTAAAATTTTAATATAAAACTGTGCTAGCCAAATAACTGCTCCTTCTGCTGGGTTTCTAAGGAGAGATTTCACTTGAACACAGGGGACTGTGTTCAAGTGAAAGAGGTCAGTGACCACGTTTATCTAACTCTGTTTAATATGATGATAGGATTTGATTCCACACATTTCCCCACATATGCAAAGTGGACAGTACAGTTTGTCTTATTTGAAGGAATGTCCTTATGTCAACCTGAAGGAAGAGAACACAGTTGTGGCTTGTTAAAATCCACAGTGTCTTCGCCTTAGTGTCTCGCTGCAGTTATAAACCTGTGAGACACCGAGGTGGTGTCAGTCTAAATCTCTGCTCACTCAATGGAAGAGGAGTTATAGTGGAAATGGCAAATGGATAGGATGTTCTTTCAAAATGAATAGCTTGGCTGCTCCCCTCAAGCTGTTTTTATTTATTCATTCATTTCAGAAATAAGAATTAACAACGTACCATGTTGCAGGTATTGTGCTGGGTGCTGAGTTTGTAGTGGTGATGGAAATAAGACAGACAAGATTCCGCCATGATTGAGCATGGAGCTCTCGGTAAAGAAAAACCTCGAACAATAAGAGGAAGTGTGAGAAGTCCCATGGTAAAGACAGTACTCCCCCATGAAAGCTGGAGTAACTCACTTAGGTCTACAAGGGACTTTCCTGGACTTTCAGAGGAAGAGATACTTAAGTTGAGATCTAAACAATAAGTGAGAAGAGTTTTTGTTTATTGAAAATAAAATGCAGGGAGGTCAGGGACAGAACAATATTCCAGCAGAGAGGAGGGTATGCATGAAGGCATACAGAGCCCAGAGAGAGCATACCACATTTGCTGAAAGAACTGAAAGAAATTTAATATGGTTAGACCATAGAGCTGGGACGTTCACCGTAACAACTTTATTTTAAAAACATGCTCACTGGTATATCATTCAATGTTTTCCTTCGCCTTTAATTTTTTTTTTTTAAATTTCAACTCTCTTTTTTGATTGTTGCCTGCCCCATTACAATATCCACTTTTCCAGATGGTCACCACTCTTTGCCATATGTCCAACGTACCTTCAACTTTTTGATCTTCTCCAGCGTCCCTGACTCTGCTTTCTTATGTTGGTATAAATGACACCTTTCTGTCTGGTGGCTGCCCCAAAGCTTTTCTCATCTGCCTTTCTTGGGACTCAGGTTTCATACCCACAGATAACAATCTTCAAAGAGAGATTGACCCAGCAGTCATAAACTCTCCAGCCTGGGCTTTGCTAAATGAAGTCAAGTCTTTGATCCCTCTTTGGTTGCCCCTTGGAATAAAATGAATTCTTTGAAGTGAAGTGTGGCACACCTAGAAATGACAAAACAGGACCAGAGGAGTTACAAGGTTAAGAACAAAATAGTGCTGCATTTAGGTTGTTTTGTTAAAGGATGGATTCAAGGAGATTACTCAAGGACCTAGTTTAGGTTTAGGCTGTCAAAATTATCCTCAGAAACTAGATGATAATGCAAGCTGAAAGATCTTCCCCTAGTATCGTGACTCTATGCACCAGAGTGGCAACCCCAAACCATTACACGTTGTACCCCTAAGAATTTTCCAGAATTTATTCCAGATGCCATACAAATCAATATTCAGATTCATTTTGCACAGTCCATAAAGACATTATCTGCCTTCTAGGATTACACCTAGCAACATACCAGCCTTGCCACTAAGGGTTATGCAGCACATGTGCAAACAACAGTTCCATCTGAGCACCAACTCACCAGCACAGAAGCCATATGAGTCACATCATGGGAAGGCAATCCCTAAATGCCAAGTTTCCTATGTAATCAGGTCTACCAAACAGGGATGGTTAAGGGTTGCTCTAGGGCCTGGAAACTAGCCCCCGAATAACTCAATCTACCCTGTTTTCTCAGCAACATGTGCTGAAGATCAGTTAAAGCTAATTATCCTCTAGACAAAGACCATAGCCGACTTCAAACGGGAAGTGTTATTACCCTGTGCTTAACTCTAGCACTTTGAGTTGCCAGTAGGTGGCAGAAATTCAAAAAAATTTTTCTAATTCTGCTTGCTTTTTAAGTAAGGTCCAAGGGTGTCCAACCCAGTCTTTGTTCGTCTTGGCACAGCTGTGTGAGATTAGAAGCAGTGACAGAAATGTTTGTGAAGGTAATGGATAACCAACTTGGATGTACCATGTTTTTAAGTAATTTTGGCATCTTCTCGGGAGGGTGTGAAAATACTCTGTGGTGCAAAGCATTTGATCCATTGTATTATTTTTACAACTCATCATAAGGAATGGCCCTGTATTGCATAGGTCTTACTCTCTTGCCAACTCTGGTCCTGAGTCTTTTTATTGTGTGTCCACACTCACCACTCTTGAATTTTGAAATATTAGAGTTTAAACTTTTCCAAAGAGGATAAAGTTGGCAGTTTCTGATGAACAGTCTCTCTCTTCTTAGTCTACAATGAATAGTGTTATAGACGTGAAGTTTGTTTCAACCCCTAAAAGTAGCTTTTTTTTTTAATACACATTTTTAGTATGCATTCAGTTGGGCAAAGTTACGTGGAAATAGGCACTGGAGATGTGAGTAAATACAATTTCAAGTCATGGAGAGGAAAAAAATCTGAAATTAATGTTTCAAATTAAGGTTTGTAAGATATGATTTATAGGCATTCACACTGGACCATCTAAATGCAATAGGAAACATACAACAGATACATGATAAAAAGTTTTCCTCCTTGCAGAACCTAGGAGAAAAACAAGCTTCTGCATAGTTTGTTGTTTTCTTTGAAAGACAAATCAAGCAGCACCCAGAAGCCTCTTAAAGGTTTTGAAAGTTTAGGGGGTTCTGCCAGTAACTTTGAAACTCTTTAGGAAAGACTGCCATAGAATTACAAAAAATGTATGCTTATTAAGGATGACTTTCTGGTAGTACCAAGGATTCAATTCACAGTTGCAAAAAAACCCCCAAAACATATTTTTCCCCATGTTATTAGCCTTTTCCCTCTCTCTTGATATACAGAGAGGCAAGACCCAACCTAATTTCATTTCAGATATTGAATTTCCCTCCATTAGCTATGATGAGATTCTAAGCCAGCTTCTCCACTGGGTGGTTCTGTCCCTGGGTGATCTGCCAAGAACCACCTTGTTTGTCACTGTGGCTATTCTTTAGCTTTGAAAGCAAAAAACTGGGTGGGTGGGGGACTGTCTGAGGTTGCCCTATGCTACTGTTATCCATACCATGGGCCCGTGGTTTACAAAGTGTGGTCCCTGAGCAGCAGCAGCTGCGTCCCCTGAGAACTTGTTAGAAATACAAATCCATGGACTCCCCTCCTTAGACTTACTGAGTCAGAAACTCTGGGAGGGGGTCTGGGCAATCAGAAGCCCTCTAGCTTCCTCCCTGATGCAGCTCATGTTTGAACCTTCAACAAAGTAGAGGCTCATTGTTTTCAAGATTTAGGGGCTTCTCCTGGGACTGATATAAGTACCAAGGGTTGAGGGTAAGGGGGGAAGACCTTGGAACCTCTTTCATCATTCTTGGCATAAGAAAATGATTTCCTTCATTCTGTGAACGGAATTATTTTTCCACAAACTCTTTTTATTTTCTGGACCTCAGTGTAGCGTAGCGTAAGAGAATGGTCTCTGACTGTCACTTTTTAGCTGTGTAACTTTGGGCAAAATACTTACATTATCTGTGCCTCGATTTCCACATCTGTAAAGTGGAGATAATACGAATTCAACACTTTTGGAATGAGAGGATTAAATGAGGTGATGCATGAAACGCGTGAAGGCTAGTGACTGATACGTGACAACCATAGAATAAATGTTAGGGTTTGTCATTTTCATGATCCTTCAAAGTCAAACTCATTTGTCACCAAGAGTTGAGGTCTTTCTGCCTCTGCCATCCTGCATTGGTTGATCCTTTATCTGTGCTGTGACAGTATTTTTTTCTTAGCATTCACCGATTGCTTTGTAATTTACTTGTTCTTTGACAGATAGATTACTTACTTTTCTATAGTAGGGACTCTGCTTCATTTATCTTTCTTTTACCCAGCAGAAGACTGGACGCATGTCAGTATTCAATAAACACAGTTGAAAAAAGAAAGGAATATGGTGACTTTGGCAAGTTTACCACGTCCTCAGCTTCTTCTAGGCTGCTGAAAACATTTTAAAGCGAATTAAAATTTTCACATGAGTAGAAAACAAAGCACACTGTAGAACCTCCTCCTATGAATCCCCATGCAGTGTCATGCAGGGACTCCTGCGGGGTCTCTGGTCCCGCTCCCCGCATAAGAACGCCGGATATGGTGAGACCAAAAAGGAACACCCACGGAGCCATAGATAGGGGAGTCATTCCACTATAGTCTCGCTGGCGGCTGGGTTGGAGACACAGGAAGCAGGAGCCACATTCTCTGCAATCTGCCATTCACTTCTTTGCCAACCGACCCCACTTGCTAGCTGCAATACCCGCTTGCTAGCTTAGCCACAGCGTTTACATCAGTGGCTAATGGCTAACTGGTAACAACTGATGGCCAACTAGTCACAGCTGACGTCCATCTACTACCCGAGCCAGCACCTTTCCATGTGAGGCCGAGAGCCTGGAAACTGCTCTCTGGGACTCTGTCCCCACACCCAGTTTCTTTCACTTGTCTTGATCTAGTTAGCTTCCTTCTCACCGCCCCCCACCCCGCCCCACCCTATTCCTTGGTTATCCTGAACTCATGGAGTTTCCTAGATTATGGCTGGGGAATCAGTAACCTCACCAATTTAACAGAGGAAGAGACATTAGGCAAAGCTGAATCTAGATACGCCAACTATATCTTAAGAACTTGCCATTTGCGACAACATAGATAGATTTTGAGATTATCATGCTAAGCAAAATAAGTCAGACAGAAAAAGTCAAGAACCATATGATTTCACTGATATGTGGGATATAAAACTGAAAGCAACAAATGAACAATACAAACAAACAAACAACAAAAACTCATAGACATAGACAATAGTTTAGTGGTTACCAGAGGGTAAGGGGGGAGGGGGGTGATAGTGAGGGTAAAAGGGATCAAATATATGGTGATGGAAAAAGACCTGACTCTGGGTAGTGAACACACAATGCAATATATAGATGATGTATTAGAGAACTGGGCACTTGAAAGCTATATAATTTTACCAACCAATGTCATCCTAATAAATTTAATAAAATTAAAAAATAATAATAATAAAATAAAATGGAGAGAACAACAACAAAAACTTGGTTTCTTTCTCTTGGTTCCACTTTTTCCTATGTCAGTTTCTATTTTTGGGAACTTTTCTTGGTATTCTGGTTTCTATACCCCCAAGCTTGGTTTCAGTCACATTCTATGATGTTATTAAGACCAGCAAAAAGAGAGCTTCTCATTCTTAATATTTCCAGGAAAATTCCCTGGTCAGGCTCTCATTGGTCTCGCTTGAATTAGATGCCCCTTCCTGGATCAACCCCTGTGTCCAGAAGGATAGAATATTCTGACCGGACAAGCTTAGGTCAAGACCCGCCTACCTTAATGGAAGAAGAGTGTCTCTTCAATTGAAAATCAGGGTGTTATTATTAGGAAAAAAGGGATAGTGATTCCAGGTAGAGATAAACGACAAATGTCTTTTATAGGCATTATACTTAGACTTTGAAAATCCTTGGTTATTTGGCAAAACCAAGTTAAATTAATAAATAGTCATTGAGCCCGATAACCGTAGCTAAAAATGGGGGAAGGGAATACATATATAGTACGATTGGATAGGGGTTTTCCCTTAAGAGAAACTCCTTTGCATAACAGAAAGAGACCCTGCTCTGTGATTTATAGGGAAAGTGAAAGGACCATCAAGGAAATGGGGTCCTCGGTTTTATAGCTACATGGAACTTAATTCAGCCAGCAACCTAAATGAGCCTGGAAGTACATTCCTCCTTAGAGCCTCCAGATAAGAGTCCGTATCAGCCGATGCCTTGATCTTGGCCACGTAAGGCTCTAAAGAGAGAATTCAGATGAGCCTACCCAGACTTATGATCCACAGAAATATGAGATAATAAATGTATGTTGTTTTAAGCTGTGACATTTGTGGTGAATTGTGACACAATAATAGAAAACTAATATGAATGCACCTGATTAGTTGACTATTGTCCTGTGAATTTTGCTTCTATGTATTTGTAAATTTATTTAGGAATTCTGTTTCCTGTGTATGATTCTGCTCTTTCAATTCACATACAAGTTGCACCACTTTATAGATTCCTTTTTAAAGTGATGAGTTAAATAAAATCTTTGATACACGGTCATTTTATATTTGTATCATATTCATGAATTTATTTTTTTATTTTTATTTTTTTAAGAAAATTATCGCTTAACACAGAAATGAAAACATATTTTTTTCATTTGTTATTTTCTGTGTACTTTATTACTCGTCCAATCTAAAAATTTCTAACTTTTTAAAACTTCATTCAATATGGTAAATCGTACCAAGTAGTTTATCAGTTGAAAACAGCCCCCCACCCCCAGGCCCCAGACATCTCTTCTGAAGCCCTCAATCCTGCCATCCAGTTGGGTTTGAACACCCTCTAAACCGGCTGTGGTCCTGGAACTTCTCTTTGTCGTCAGTCTGTGAATCTCCTATACTTCTCTCCTTTATCTTATCCCATTTCTTGGATTCTTTCTTTGAGTATGCCCTCATTTTGTAGAATAGCATCCTTCAGGATTTCCCGAAAAAGAATGTATGAGAGATAAACTTTTAAAAATCTTTCACGTCTAAATAGATTTTTCTTCAAATTTTACATGACAATGAATAAAATTCTATGTTGGAAATCACTTTCCCTTGGAATTTTGAAGACATTATCCATTTGTTCTTTAGCTTGCAATGCTTCTCTAGAGAAATGCTATGCTATTCTGAATCCAGCTCTTTGTATGTGGCTTGTTCTAATTGTCTGCCTCTTATCACTTTTGAAGATTATAGAATCTTAGTATCTTTGGCCTGGGATGTAATAGAATTTCACAACGATGTGCCTTGGTGTGGGTCATTTTATATTCAAAGTATTGGCCAATGGATGGATCCATTCAATATATACATACAGGCTTCATCATACTTTACTCTCAGCAGTAAGCAGTACAACTGGTGACTCTCTTGTTGAAACATTCCTCTACTTGATGGCTAATGTCTTACTCTTCTAGTTTTCCTCCTAGCTTTCTCATGGTTTTATTTTAATCTCCTTTGTGTTTGTGTTCTGGGATTTCTGTTTTCCCTCATCTTCAATATTTTCTTAGGTAATACCACCTATTTTCATGGCTTTAGATACCATCAATACACCAGCTATGCCCAAACATACATATACAGCAAACTTCTCATATATACAATAACTTACTTGACACATTACATCTCAAACTTAACATGTCTCAAATTAAACCTTTGTCTGCTCCCCTTCCAGTGGCTTCCATCTTTAGCACCCTTGTGGGAACCAGAAACCAGGAAACATCTTCCACTCTTCTCTCCCCCTTATCATTATATTCAACCCCATCTAACTCCTGTCACTTTTACCTGTAGACTGTCTCTTGAACCCATCCTCTGCTCTCCATCTCCATGGCCACCTACCATCATTGTTTTGCTGGTGGCGCAGTAGCCTCTCAACTGATCTTTTTACATTTGCTCTTTGTTTGTTTAACTCATCCGTTCTCCAAATAGTAGTTTGAGTAATCAAGTTTTAAGGTGAAATCTAATTGCATTAGTTTTCTGTTTAGAACTCCTCAATAATTTCAGAAGGCACCTAGAATAAAATTCCATATTCTTAAGGGACCTCCAAGACCCAAATAATCCAGCCCCTGCCTACCTCTCTAGAACCACCTATGCTACTCTCTCCCTCCTCACTCTGCTCCAGCCACACTGGTTTTGTTCATGCGTCAAAAATGACAAACCATTATACTTCAGAGCCTTCTCCAGAAATGTTTCTTCCCTCCCTTCACACAGCTCCTACTCATTGTTTAATATTTGACATCAAATCACCTTGCAGAAAGGCTTTTTTCTGATCATCACAGTATAAATAAGGGTCCTCTTTCATTCCTTCATTTATTTTCCTTTATACTACGTATCAAAATTTTAGAATTTCTATAATATATTTGTTTTTATTTTTCTTTTCCACTAGACCGTAGATTCCATAAAGGCAAGAACTATGTTTGCTTTATCACTATTCCCAGCACCTAGCATGAAGACTCATCAGTTGAACGAATGGTTATTCACTTAGAATTTTAGTAACCTGAGTCCATTCCTGGCCCTTCTATTAATTGTGCAAATTTGGCCAAGTTACTTAACTTTTCCTGGCCTTAGTTTGCCCACTATAAGATGAAGATAATAGTCCCTACTTCCCAGGACTATTGTGAAAAATTAAAGGAAAGAATCCATGGGAAATGGTTTGCACAGTGTCTGGCATGTAATAAGTGTTCAGTAATTTTAGATAAAAATAATAATGATGACAGGCTATAATTTCAGATCCAAGACTGAGAGAAATGGGATAGAAAGTCAAATAAAGGGTTTTGAATGTTCCTATGCCCTAGTCCATTTGTGCTGCTATAATAAAAATATCATATACTGGGTAATTTAAACAATGACCATTTATTTCTCACAGTTCTGAAGACTGGGAAGTACAATATCAAGTACTGGCTTTCTGATTCACAGATTGCCATTTTCTCACATGGTTGAAGGGGCAAGAGCGTTCTCTGGGTTTCACCCCCCGACCCCATAAGTTCTTACAAAGGACTCCACCCTCAAGACTCAAACACCCCTCAAAGCCCGCACCTCCTAATACCATCACGTTGGGCGTCAGGATTTCACCATATGAACGTGGGGCAGAGGGACACAAACATTCAGTCCATAACACTACAAAAAGCAGCATAAACTGTTCACGTCGCTTGTATATGACGACAATATTATGTACCTGGCTATCCTATGGTCCATGTTCCACAAATGGGTCAATAGAGAAGACACTGTTGTTGCCTAGCCAACATTAATGTATTCACTTCTTTTTTTACTAATAGATCACCCTTGTTGTCCCCTCTAGAGATGCACCCTCTCCAGACAACCATATGTTTCAGTCAAGTCCATCACGGGAGCCCCACTCTTCTCGGTAGTGATTGATTTTGGAGTTCTTATCACTGAGGTGGGGAGGGAGCTCTGCTTGGAGTTGGAGAGGAGGCTGGGAAAATCTTTCTTCTTTTAAGAAGGAGCACAAGAAAAAACAGTCCCTCTGCTGCCTCTGGACCCTAGCTGTGGCGTCTGTAACTTCTGCCACCAATTTGTGACTACACTCAGAACTGACCTTAGAAAGAAGCTGCAGCAGAGCAGAGCAATGGAAGGAAGAGGGGTCTTTGATGATCTCAGTGAACTACTGTTGCATGATGCCTGAGACCCAACCTCTTTCTCCTTGGAGTTGCTGACTATTGGAGACAATTTCCCTAACATTTGGTCTGCATCAGGCGATATGTTGCATATAGCCTGAAGCATCCTAAAGAGGACCCAGTGGCTAGCTCTTCATCAGAGACCATATGGCCTGAGGGCCATAGGACCTCTGACCACCCTTCCAACTTGGAGATAACATACTGACGTTTAGTCATGTATTAGACAAAAATTACTCAAGGGGGTGAGGAGGAGGGAGTTTGAAAACACTTTTGCCAGTAAACAGGACTCCACATTTGAGTATTCGTGAGTGGGTGGGGTGGAGTGATGTAAACGTGCCACTCCTAGCTGCAGGACTGTGCCACAATGGCTCCAGTGAATAGACTCTTGTTTCCACAACATTATTCTTCCACAGCCTTGCCAGATGGAAAACATCATGTGTTTTTCCTCTAGAGATAGGGGATCAATTCATTTTCCAAGTGTATCAAAAGAACATTCATTGTTTTGGCTCTCTTTGGCCCTGTTCTGGGTAATTTTTATTCCTTATCCCAGAATTCAGAGGTCTTAGGAGATACGAAAATGAAAGTAGGCGTCTCAGACCCACCTGAAAGGCAACAAGCACAGGTCTGATCAGCCTGTCAGGCCAGAGGGCACCGGCGTCAGAGGGGTTTGAAGATTTTGTTGTCCAGCAGGTATGCGTCATACCATTTCTTGCTCTGTGCTCAGGCCTGTTTTAAGCCTGGGGAATGTTGGAGAGAAGCTTAGTGGCAGTGCATTTTATGTCAAGCTATGTTCTAAAGTTAACACCTAAGACAAAATGGCATGTGGTCAAAGTGCTCTTGAAAGTACCTTTAAATAATTGATGTAGAACAAGGCACATGGTTTGCTGTATACCACCCTGCAGATATACATGTCTATATATGTCTGTATAAATGTATAATGTATTTGGTCATCCGTCGTAGTACATAATATAGAAGACAGCAATGTATGAAAAATATATATCTTGGTTAGAATAACACTGTGAGTCAAGATGCTCACACCATTAGAGGCCAGAAGGAACTGAGAATACGAAGGGAATAGCCATTTCCTGTCTCCCATGTTTTGCTTACTCTATTATTCCTTTCTTAAATAAAGCCCATATAGTTAACTGTACATATAGTCTCTACACTGGAGGAGTATGGTTTAAAGTCTCTTTGTTTTATAAAATTATAGAAACTTAGAAGAAAGTCCAGAGAGCTTGTTCAAAGTCACAGTAATGGTTAATGGTGGTGGCAAAACCCCACAGCTCCACACTGTGACTGGGGTAGGTTTGCCTGTGCAACACTAGGAGGCTGAGTGTGTTTGTATCAGAGGTTCACATATCTGCCCAGGTGTCCCAGTGCTAGGAAGTCACGACGCTTTTGCAGAACACCATGGACAAATCGATATGTGAATCTTAAAATGATTAAATCAATAACCTGCTGCCAAATCAGAACTGAAACGCACTGGCAAGTGCCAAAGGCTTAAGAAAAAGTCATTCCTTAACTGCCTTCTTTCTTTTTTTTTCTCTGCCTATTTCACAGAGGCTGCAAAACAAATAACCAACCAACCAAACAAACAAACAAACACAGTCTTTGCAAATGTTTTCTGTGAATTTCACATTGTTTTAAGAGGCAAAGACATCCCAGTCCATAAACTCTACTTTATTGAATGGTCACAGTGAGCCATGAAGAGTTATGAATGTAGGTGGTGCACACGTCCCTGAAAAACCTGGAGATTACTGGGTTTGGGAAGATGGTGACTGAGATTCTGAAATAGTGAGAAGCCCTGGATATTTGTGAATCAGCCATGAACACTGGGATTCTTGTAGAGGGCATTGTAGGTAGCAGAGGGAAGACTAAATTTGATGGAGACTCTAGTCCTGCTAAGGAATTTACCTTGGATGGGCGCAAAGTGAAGAATGGGGTACTACCTGCTAATACTGTAATTTCTGGGCACTGCCTAACGATCAATGGAATTGAGAAATTCTAGGTAAGATGTTTAGACTCTCCCTTCTCCTTATTCCACTGAAATTCTGATAGGATTCAGAAAGAGAAGAAACTTAGAGTCTATTGTCTTTCATACAGCTCTGACATTCAAAACACAACTATAAGTCATATACAATTTAGTATAGTTTTTCAATTTTTGCACATGTTCCTTTTCTGTCTCCATTTCGTTCAAGAGGATTCTTAAATGGGCTTCTTCTTTTTAGCTCATTTCAACATTTTCCCTCAACTAGCACTGTATGGGCTGCTGCAAGAATCTCCCAGCTAGTCTCCCCACATATTTACTCTTTCCTCCTGCTGTCCACCAGTAGCCAGTGTGATCTTTTCCAAACATATATTACACATTGTCCAGTAGAAACATAGTACCAGCCACATATGTAAGTTTAAATGTTCTGGCAGTCACATTCATAAAAAATAAAAAGAAATTCATAAAATTAATTTTATGAATTTATTTTTAATTAGTTTCCAATTAATTTTAATGATGCACTTTATATAATCCATTAGATAGCTCCAAAGTATTATGATTGCGATATGTAGTTACTGTAAAGAAATTATTAAGATATTTTACATTCTTTTTTTATTTTTTTTTTTAACTAAGTCTTTGAAATCCAATATAGATTTACACTTACAACAGATCTCAGTTAGAACTGGCCACCTTTCAAGTGCTCAATAGCCACATTTGTCTAGTAGCTACCGTCATGGACAGTGCAGACCTGGCAGATGATATCACCTTCTTGATTCTCACTGAGGGATCGGTCTCATCTGGTATGTATTTTTTTAAAAACTTTATTGAGGTATAATTGATATAACATTAAATTAGTTTCAGGTGTACAATGTAATGATTCAATATTTGTATATATTGCAAAATAATCACCCCAAAACGCACAGTTAACATCTGTTACCATATATAGTTACACAATTTTTTTTTCTTGTGATGAGAACTTTTAAGATCCGCTCTCCTCGTTACTTTCAAATATGTGATACAGTATTACTAACTATAGTCACCTGGTTGTACATCACATGCTCATGACTTATTTATTTTATGACTGGAAATTTGTACTTTTTGACTCCTTTCACCCTTGTAGCCCACCCCCCAAATTCCACCTCAGGCAACTACCCATCTATTCTCCATATCCATGAGCTCGGACTTGCTTTTTTTGTTGTTCCTTTAGATTCCACATATAAGAGAGATCATATGGTATTTTTTCTTTTTCTGTCTGAGTTATTTCACTTAGCATAGTGCCCTTAAGATCTATCCATGTCGTCATAAATGGCAACATTTCATTCTTTTTTTATGTATGTATATGAACATACATAAATCACATTTTCTTTATCCATTTACACATCAATGGATGTTTATTTCTATGGAAAGGTTGTTTCTCTGTCTTGGCTATTGTAAATAATGCTGAAATGAACATGGGGGTGCATAGATATTTTTCAATTAGTGTGCTTGTTTTCTTTGGATAAATACCCAGAAGTCAAATTGTTGGGTCATAGGTAGTTCTATTTTTAATTTTATTGAGGAAACTTTATACTGTTTTCCACAGTGGCTGTACCAATTTACATTCCTATTACCACTGCACAAGGGTTCCCTTTTCTGTGCATCCTCACCAACACCTGTTATTTCTTGTGTTTTTGATAATAGTCACTCTGACAGTTGTGAGGTGACATTTCATTGTGGTTTTGATTTACTTATCATGTTGTTTACTATCTACATTCCCCATTAGAACTTAAGCTTCATGAGGCTAGGGTTTATTGTTGTTGTTTGTTCTGTCTTTTTCACAGCTTTAAGCCCAGTATTTATAAAAGTGCATTGAACTTAGTAGACATTCAATAAATATTTGTTGAATGAATGATATTTTAAAAAGAGTACTGAGGAGTATATATTTATAGTATATATTTATATATATAGTATATATTTGAGGAGCCCTAGCTTCTCATTTGACTATGCCAAGACTATCTGTGTAGATTTAGGCAATTATAAAAGATTAAGCAAAAATTATAACGAATTATATAATTTATTGCAGTCATTGAGCACTAATTCACATCAGGTACTGTGCTAAGTGGTTTATAATCATAACCTTATTTAATCCTCACAGCAGGCACTATTATTAGCTCTCTTTTATGGAGGAGGTTTACCAAACCTTAGTTTCATCATCTGTGAAATGAAAATGTTGGGGCCAAATCATCCCTAAGGTCTTTTCCCCCCTCAAAAGTATGTCTTTTTACTTGAAAAGATATCTATGTCTTTCTGTTTGAAAGATCCACTTATTTATCCATGACTCAAAGGAAGAAAGTCAACTCTCAAAACTCCATCATAAATTTGAACCTCAATGCTTCTTCTTTCAGATAAGCAATCTTTTGCTTCTTTTTATTTTGAAATGCTCACCTCAGTTTGCTGGATCTTAGTAGGGTTTATGTAAATGAATTATTATTCTCACAGTATACTCTTTACACTTGCAAATAACTTCCAACATGAATACCCAAAGTGTGAGGTTAAAAACTCTTCCATTTTAGAAGAAAATCCATGGCCAATTATTTTTAGGGCACCTGAAAAATGTTCAATGTTCATTATTGGTTTTCTATTAGTAATGGAATGCAGAGCTGTTGTCACTGAATGTTCTTTGCCTCTAGTCTAATGGACTTTCTTTAGCAACTTGTCCCAAGAAAATTGGATTAAGGAGAAGCTTTATGAGACTGTACCCACACTTCGACTCATACCACAGTGATAACCTGAGGCAACCCTCTCTTTTTGCAGAACAGGGCTAGGAAGTCTCAGAGAAGGTAGGCTATTTACCCAAACACACACAGCTAACAGGTGGCAGAGTTGGAAATTAGAACACCAATTGATCTAGTGCCAAAGTCTATGCCTTTTCTACTTTATCACACTTCCCTGCTGTGACCTTGAAAGGCAGGTTCGTCTTTGAGATTTTATTTGGAACAGCAGTTTGTTTGTTTTTTTCCTCTTCTACCACAACAAATGTGACAGAAGACACTCACACATGCAAAACAATCTCATGGTGCATTCAGAGCCTGATAGAAATCAAACAATATTTTGAATGAAAATAAACAAATAGTACCACAAGGCACTCACAATGCACTACCATAACTTATAATTGGCACAATTATGCAAAAAATTATAAGCACCAGATTAAATTAGTTATAAGCACTTCCCTTAGTATGAAATATGATAATGAAAATGAGACTGAAAATAATAGCTTCGACTAAATACTTATTATGTGCCAGGTGTTGTGCTAAGTGCCAATTCCAGAAACAACAAAAAATGGTGATTGCTTAGATTCAAATCCTGGCTCTGTCATTTGCTAGCTGTTGAATTTGGGCAAATTACTTAAACCATTATTCTTCATTTAGGTTCATCCACAACGTAGGGATAAGTATAGCACCTACTTCACAGGATTATTTTAAGATTAAGCATGTAGACCACTCACTGAGCTTTTCCCACTTGCCAGGCTCTGTTTTGAGCCCCCAACGAGTGATAGCTCTCATATCGCATTTAATCTTCACGGGAACCCACTGGAAGGTGAGTGAGCTCTGGAGCCCAGAGATGTTTGTTTTGTTTACTGTAACAGACACAATTATGCACAAGGATATAAGCAGAAGGGCCTGGAACACAGTAGAAGTTCAGTAAATATTTGTTCCATGAATAATTCCACATGTTGTGTACCCTTTTAACCTTTATTTTGCTGCTGAGGAAACTAAGTCTTAGTTTTTTTCCTAGTATCAGGTGGTGAGGCTGTGTGACATGATGGTGTATTAATACGTGTGATAAGGAATTCTATCAAAACGCAATTACATGAGCATGAGGCCATAGGGATGCCTCTAAATCTGTTCTAGTTAATTTTAATAATTTGATTATTTCCAATTATGTCTACTCTTACTATTTTAAGACATAAGCTCCTAGAGGCATACCTGACACTGACTGGGATACATCAGTGTGCCGGAATAAAGCTGCAGGCAATGCAGAGCCGTAAGGTATTAGATGTGGGCTGATGTGTGCAAAAACATTTAAGGAAGATAGACGAGCGTGGCATAAGAGTGCGTGAAAGATTGGAGGGCCAGGGGCTGGATAGGTACAGGGAGGGCTGTAGAGCCATAGCATGGGTTGCAAAAATACAGAAACTTCCTTAGTGTTATGCAGAACCACTAGATAATTCTGAGAGCCTCTCCTCTTCTACCCCCCCCACCCCCCGCCATCTCATCCACCAGGACACAATAAGTAGGGGGAAACCTAATCCAGGCTGGCAAATTCCAAGTGGCCTCCAAGTGGCCCCCACTCCAGGTAAGAAAGGCTAGATGGTGAATCTGCCTGACCTCAGGGATATTGATAGGGTCCTTTGCAGGGGAAGAGAAAAATTCGATCTTGGATTTACCTGCTACTGTCAGAGGGGACGGTGTGCACTCATGAATAATCCAGAGGGAATTCAGAACCCTGGAGTGTCCGCTGCCCCACTGTCGGCTGGCTTGGCTGACAGCGAAGTCAGGCTGGCGGTTGTGACCTGTGGGGTCAGTTCACCTGAGGCACCTGTTTCTGTTCCTTCTACCCAGCTCAACTCCACCGCAGCAAACATGCTAGGAAAGTCCTGGGCAGGGGGAGATTGGGGAGAGAGGAAGAGCTAAAGTGGAACACACTGGACACAAGGTCTTGCTTGGCCTGAGGCACCAATCATATCAGCCTCAGTCTCCCTGGGGGGAGTGAAAACAGTGTGGCCTCAACGCACACCCAGCACTTCCACCGTGAGAACCAAATGCAAGTCTGGAAGGCAGGGTGTGAAGAAAGACGGGCTGCAAGAGGAAAGGGTGAAGTTGTCTCCTGACAAGACTGACAAAGAGGCAGGACCACTAGACCATCATTGGCTACCGTATCTGCAATCGTACCCAAGAGACTACGATTACATTTGGAGATGTACACAGGGGATGAAAGGAAAAAGGGGAAGATTCCTGAGTTGGTGGGGGATTAGCCTGAAGGAGGCAATGTTGTGCAGCAAACAGCGCAGACTGGAGGATCAGAGAGACCTGGGTTCAAGTCACAGCTCAGCCAGGCAGTTACTGGGTGTGTGATTTGGAATAGGTAATATCACCCATCTGGGCCTCAGCTGCATCATCTGTGATGCTGATAAGATGTAACAGCTCATGTTTGGGAGCACTACGATACGCCAGAATCATAACACACTATATGGCATAATAATGTATCAAGTTTTGTGTATGGATTCACCTTGTGTGGGTTTGAGTCCTACCTCTGTTACTAATTAAGTGAACCTGGAACAATTAACTTCTCCGAGCTCTAGCTTTCTCATCTGTTAAATGAACATAATAGCAGTACTGTGTTTCATAATAAAGGTTCAATAAATATATGTTGAATGAATGAGGGTGGTTGAAAGGATTCCATATGATAAATGTGTATAAAAAGTTAAGCCTGATGCTTGACACATAATAATCATACAAAAATACTGGCTCTTATTATCAGTCGACAAGAGGAAGAGGAACACATGTAAATACATGTAAATACATGTAAATACATGTAAATACATGTAAATGAACAGTCCCGTAATTGTGGAAACTCAGGGTTAGTTTCTCCTCTTTGCTTTTCTATTCCAACTCTGTGAATGGCTCTTCAAAAACCTTTCTCACCTAACCTTGACCTCCATTTGAACATCTCTACAGCTCCAAGTTGGTCAAGGACTTGAAATTTAAAATAAAATCAATCTGCCCAATAGACCTGAGAAAAAGGGCACTGAGGCTGGCACAGTGCCCTGGGTGGTAGTGGATCCCTTCCAGAATCTGCAGGCTTCCTTCCTGCAATGCCATGAAGCTCAGAGCACCTGAACGTCTTGCTGGACCAGCTATTATGGGAAATCCAGCCGATTTGTGGTGACTGTGACCGCTTGTGAGAAGATGAGGAGCAGACCCCTAAGTAAACTGCTGAAGTGATTCCATGAAGAGATGGCGCATCCCATTCCCTGCTAGTGTTTTTTCCCAGACAACCGCTGATTTCCACCTTTATATCCATTCAGCCAATCTACTAGAAATCCTTTCCCTCCTTTATGCCTAACCAGATCCTGTGCACCCTTTAAAGTCCCATGTTAGTGAGACCCTACTTATTGCTTTCCTCACAGCTCAGACGCAGCAGTTAATAGATGTCTTCTTATGCCCCGGGCATCGCAGCTTGTGTTACGTTAGCAATCTGCAGTGTAAAAAACACTTTCACATGCTCTGAACTCCCTAGAATGTAGGGTGCCTCTGAGGGAAGAGAGTTTTGTCTATTTTGTTTACTGTCTAGCTCCGGCTCCTTGAAGAGGGCCTGGCACTCAACACACTTGCTGAGTGGATGACTGTGTCATGTGATTCTTATTGCAACTCTGAGGCTTTGGTGGAACAGGTGCTATTCTGATCACCCACCTCTACAACAAGGGAAAAGGAGGCTCCGAGGCGTAAATACCCCAAGGCAGGGAGCTGATGGGCAGCAGAACTGAGACACAGATCTCAGTCTTAGCCTCGAAGTCCATCCTCTTTCAAGTAAACCATGTTTCAGTTCATTTATTTCCCCAACTATGTTTGAAGTTCCTGCAAAGCTGTCTGTCTGGGAAATCCTTTGTGGGCCTAGAAGTGCAGTTGTTACTGTGACATTCCTCACTTTCTCACTGGACTTGTGGGTCTATCTTATTTTCAGGCTACAGGTCTGCCTTGGCTTCTGATACCTACTTGGCCTTTAGTTTACCAACATGGAAACGCGCCGAGCGCTGCTCCTAGCTTCTTGTTCCAGCACATTCTCTTACCCATGCATAGCTATGCTAGCATTACCAAATCTCCTGTCGAGAATAGACCGAGAGTGAGAGTCTCATTTTTTCATAGAGCCCTTTGACATTCAGCCCATTTGATAATGGCATATATATTTTAAGGGCATATGCTTTAACAGTGATTGTGCAAAATTGGAGTAGGAGAGGATTTTACTTTCTACTTTATGTATTTGCGGAGTTTTAAAAAAGCGATCTTTTTTACAAAAATCAGCAAAAACAAAGGTATTTTCACTAAAACTGAGAAAAAGATATTTTTGTCGTTAGCTCAGCAAGACACACTTGGAAATGCTCCAACAGAAATCTAGGCTATAACACCTTAGTCTTGAATCGCCCTACCCCATTCACTGGTACCTTGGCCTAGTCCTTGCTTTGCTCACTCCGTGGTCCCCTTCAAGATACCAAACTCTATTTCTCTGCTCAGTTGTTTTCTCATTGGTTCTTGGTATTTGCCTTATTTTTCTAACTACATTTTAAGTTCCTCAAAGGCAGGCATCTTAAATAATTGTTGTCTTTATCCCGCTTAGAAGAAGCTAAATAGGTTGTCTATACTCTGGACCCAGATTTTTTCCCCAATGAAGAATGTGTTGTTTTTTTTTTTTTCCCACAGTATTCCGTAAAAGCGATTTCCCAGGGCTCTCACCTGTGATAACATCTCTCACAGTTTTATTTGATAAGTGATTAAGTTCAAACTATCTATTTTGGCTTACAAAGTCCTTCGTAATTGAGCACCAAACTATGTCACTAGGCTTATTTTGCACCCTGCTTCCCTCTCCCACATACTCAGCCCAGTTTCCAGTAATAATTAATTTCCTTACCATTCTACAAATACATCATCACCATCATTAATGCTTTTATATTTTGATGCCTCTGCCCAATCTAGGATACCCTTTCTCCCTCTACCCAATCTGAGAAGCCCTTCTGTTCCTTCTAAACCTCATTTTCAAATGACTTCTCTTCTGAAAGAAACCTTCCACAGTTCCTGAGGTGAGGTAGTCTCTCTCTGTCGGGCCTGTGTGTTCCCACAGAGCTTTAACATGTGTCAACTTTGCTATAGGATTCTTTCTGCCTGACTTCCTCGAGGTTAAGACTTGAGTCTTATTTTCTTTACATGGGTCCCTAGCAGCACCTTTTATAATATCTGACAGAGCGGGCACTCAATAAGTACGCGTTGAATGAATGCGTGAGCAAAAGATAGAAAGGTTCTCCAGGTAGTTACCATGATGGATTTGGATGCAGAGTGATAGTGAACAATGAAAGAAAGGAGGGCGGGGGGAGGGGTCATTTTACTGGAAGTCAAAGGGATTAGCTCTTGCATCACGCGGTGAAGCTGACCGCTCCCAGAAGGGAGACATCCAAATGTAAGATGCAGAACATTAAATATTGAAAGCAAAAGTTAAATATTAAATTTTAATATGAAACATTAATGCCAATAAACAAAGCCAGCCAGAGGGGACAAAATTAGGACCAGGATGTAGCCAAAAAGGAAAGAGTCACGGCTCAGGCTGAAAGCTGACCATGGCCTGGACTTTCCCAGCAGACCTCATCGGTAACAGTCACACCCATCAAATTTCCCGGGAGAAGCAGTGGAGGGGGAAAAAAAAAAAAAAAAACCAAAACAAAAAAAACACAACCTTTTATAACCCACAGCCATAAAACCCAAGTCTTTCCTACAAAACAATACACAGTAAAGTGTTTCAGGACCGCCAAGGCTTCAGAACTCATGGTACACTGGAACAAAAATAGAGGCAGCAGAGAGGAAAATATGAGGTTGCCGAACCCTTGGGGCAGGAATCCTATCTTTGCTTGCACTGTGTGTGACGGAGCCTGTGTGCAGCCAACTTGGGCAGAAAGAAATAACAAGAGTCGTAAGAGAAGCAAAACTAATGGGCTTGCTTCCTGTTGGTGCCAGTGGATGTTTTGCCTGAATGAGAAACAACCCGGGAGCAGAAAATTGAAACTAGGCGGTCAGTTTTAACTTAACAGGGCCCCACGCTTATGCCACCTGGGGCTGCAGGAGCACTTCTGGCTACGGTCACTGTTCAGGGCCAAGGGCCTTCCAGCCTTCTAGGACTCAAGCTGAACCTGAAAATCTCGTAAACTGTGGGGTTTTCATCAGAAGGACCATGGCGGTGGTTGGTAAAACTCAGTAACTAGGTAGGTGTTGAGTTAGATGTCAAAAGGATCTGGATAATTTATTCCTAGACCCATCTTCAAATCTTGTTTGGTACCCTCAGTTTACAGAAAACTCATTCTAGATGTGAAGGTGGGGACTACAGGACCCAGATCAGATCCTTTTGGGGCAACGGCCCTGAAGTATTTAGAAATCCAAGTCCGTGACTGTTGAAAGGAAATAACTTCGTGGCTTCAGGGTCAGGATGACACAGAAGACTATTTGTCTTGCTTTAAGCCTCAGAGTTGAGGGGAGAAGTGGAGAATTCTGAGAGCAAGACCCCCATCACGGTGAAGGGCTCACGTAACCAGTCCGCGGGTTACAGTAAATTTAAGAGGTCACTACATGGAAAGCCCTTACCTTTGGCCATGATCTCACCTAATCTGGGAAAGACACACAAGTGTGCAGTATGTCAAGACAGAGGAAGTATTCCAACAATCCTCCCATTCCCCAGAACGCTTACAGTTTCCAGGGGAAATATGGATGCAATGACAAAGGATTGAGGGTAATTTAGCTGGAAGGACAATCTTCACAAGAAATTAGCAAGCATAAGGGGGGAAATGAGCATGGATTGGTGGTTTAATTTTAACCATATGGAGGGATTAACTGATCGGTGCTATCAAGTAACCATATCAAGTGAAAATCAATCAGGAGACAGCTTGGGGGGAAATTAAGTTTTCTTAAAGGAAACAAGGTATGAAAATGGAAGCTGGAGCCAAAAAACACAGAATTCATACTATGTGATTTCTTCTTTCCTCGAGGTCTCTTTCTTTCTTGTGATATATTTTGGTTACTTGGCCTTCTTTCACATCTATTTGAGAAGTTTTTATTTGGCCTAGTATCCTTTTCTCCCCACTTTTGTTAACCCCACATGATCACATGATGCTGAAAGAGGTTAGCCCTAGAAATTCAGGCAGGCTGCTGAGTTTCAGAAGAAAATGGGAAGTTGTAATGTGAGTTGTGCTATTCTTGGTGTTTTCAACCTTAGCTATGTCCACACCTGAGGTGAATAAATACAATCGGCTCCTTGGGTAAAATATTGCCCTATGAAAATAAATATTGAACATGTTTTATAGGGAAAAAATACAAGTTATAGCTTTTATGCTATTGGCAACACTGAATTATTCTTAATGCCTCATAAAATGCAGAAAAAAAGATTAATGAGCTAGATAGTCAGGAATAGAGCCCAGGTTTCATACTGAACCACTGAGTGACTCTGAAGTAACTTACTCAACAATACTGCACTTCAGTTTTCATGCCTGAAATATGACACGATTAGACCAATAAGTGGTTCACAGACTATAACCCAAGGGTCCACAATGGTTCATGGAGAGGTGATGCAGGGTCCGCCATAAAGGTAGAGGGGAATTGGAACAACCTTAGCTACTTCAACCAGAGCTGCTTCATTTCAATCAATTTATTTATATATTGGACTTTTGCTTAATAGTTTGTTTAAAAGGGATTCATGCTTAAAAAAATTAAAAACTCGTTCGGCTAAATAGATGCTCACTCAACAATGTTGTCCTTTTCTATTTTTTTTTTAACATACATATCGGGGTGCCAAAAAATGTACACAAGTGGACACTTTGGTCAACGTTGCTCAAGCCATAGTCAGAAGTGTCTGGATGCTGATGGTAACCACTTTGAGCACCTCTCGTCATTGCAGAAGTCAAATGTGACTTGTATGCATCTTTTGTTATCGGTATATATTGTTATAACAATTTTAATAGTTTTTTTCCTTTCTTAAAATGTGTATACATTTGTTTGACACCCTCTATATCCCTACTTCTGAGTCTGAATGAAAAAATTAGAGGGATTATGTAGGCGAACTCCTTCCTTTAACATGTGAGGAAACTGAGGCCCAGAAACAGAAGTGACCTGCCCAAAACCTCATGGCAAGTTGGTAACTGAGCAGGTTTAGTCTTTCCACTATCCCAAATCTATTGCTTCCTCCACTGGTCAGTGATGGTGCAACCTGTTGTATTAGTTTGCTAAGGCTGCTGTAACGGACACCACAGACTGGCGGCTAAAGTAACAGGAATTTATTTCTTCACAGTTCTGGGGGCTAGAAGTTCAAGATCAAGATGCCAGCAGGGTTGGTTTCATTCTGAGGCTTCTCTCCTTGGCTTTTAGGTGGATGGTTGTCTTCCCCCTCTGTCTTCACACGATCTTCCTTTTGTGTGTATATGTGTCCTAATCTTTCCTTTTAATAAAGACACTAGTCCTATTGGATGAGGCTCTACTCATAAGACCTCATTTAAACTTAATTACGTCTTTAAAAACTCTGTCTCCAAATACAGTCATGTTCTGAGGTACTGAGAGTTAGGACTTCAACATATGAAATTTGAAGGCAAATACTTTAGCCCATAACACTTGGGGATTATAGGAATCACCCAGAGAGTTCTTTTTAGTCTTTTTTCAATTGTTTTAATGCTTTTGAAAAAATGACACAGGCACTTATTCAAAAAATGCAAACAATTCAGCATGATACACAGTGAATAATCACCACAGTCCTCCAGTTTCCCATTCCAGGAACAACTACTGTTACTTTTTCTTGTGCATCTTTCCAGAAATAGGTGATGTGTATTCAAACCTATTATATGTGTGTCTCCCCAGTATATTGGGAGAGATTTAAAACAAACAAAAACTCTTCTTTGGCTGAATTCAATCCCAGACTAATTAAATTAGAATCTTGGAGCCTAGAGCCCCCCAGGTGTCTCCAGTGCTAGGGTAGATTTGCGAAATTGTTCTAGGCTCTTGTTACTCAGACAATGGTCTGAGGTCCCACAGAATCGGCATTACCTAGGAAGTTGTTAGAAATGAAGAATCTCAAGCCCCAACCCAGACCTACTGATCTGAATCTACATTTTAATCAGATAATTCACATTAAATTATCACATATAATGTGATTATTAATTGCCTTAGGTAATTCACATATAGGCAAAGTTTGAGAAACTAGGTGCCATTAGTTTTACACTGGAATTTCAGCTGGACATACTAATCAGTGGAGAGTCCCACTGGGCAGATCCAGCCAGAGCAGAGAGGCATGGACTGATGTCTCTAGGGGTAGGAGATAGACAGATGTCCATGGTGGCCTGTCCCTTGGACCAACAAGTCCTCTGATAACATGTCCCCCAAGAAGAAGAGGAAGGGACCACCTCAAGAGCTGCCTTGTCATGCCTTCCTCCTGCACATGCTCAGTGCACACTTTGGTACCAGTCACTAAAAAGCCCACGTCAGATGATTCCACTTCTGCAATCAGACAATCTTTTGTTAGAGAACGAATGTGCCCACCGAGAGCTGGAAAATGGCTCCAGTAAACCACAGTGAACACACTGCCGAATCGGCAGCCTGGCATTCCTCTGGCCTGGTGCAAATAATTGCTGAGGCCATCATCCATGGCAAATAACCCAGTTAGGCTGCTTGGCAGGCCCCGGAGGGAGGGACTCAGGGAGGGAGGTGTCAGCCAGTCAATTAGCCATGGAAACTGCATTTCTTCCTCCAGGGTGGATTTGCCTCTTTTCAGCACCACTAACTCAAATGTCAAACAAGTTGTAACTGCCATGGAGAGCAGGCCCTAGATACAGTATTTGCTTGCTGTAAGAGACAGAAAACAACCCGCCCATTTTGACTTTACCTTTGGAGTTCCTGGACTTGGGATGGGGCCAAGTGAGCTGCTTGTTAGCAACTTTTCTACTGCCATCCAGCTCCTACACCTACTGCTGCTAAAGGGAACCACATCTGAGTCCCCTTAATGCTGGTTGCAAACCCAGAACTGGGGGAGGATGGGCAGTTACTAACCTGAAGAGCTGCCTTTCTGGGGCAGCTGTGGCTAGATGTCAGCCCCAGTCAAATCAGAGCATGTTTCCAGCATCTTGAAACCCACCTAGAAAAGTTAATGAGGCCTTGGATTCCACCCAATCCTGGAATGAACTGAGATGCTCTTCACAATCTTACAATGCCAGGTGTTCGCCTCAAAGAGGCATTTACGGGCACACCAGTTTGAGCAATTCCCTTTGGCAACAGCAACTGAGATAGGAGCGCTGACCACCTAGGGGGATGTGAGATGCCAAGAGCTTCTAGCTTCTGTGACTTGCCCAAGACCACTTAGCCTGGAGACTGCTAGGATCACAACACCCTTGAGCCTGAGCTCCCAGAAGGCAGGCACCACAGTGTGTGAACTGACTTAAAGTGGTGTCTGGGGGTCTTTGGATTGGGAGGCATGTAAAAAAGTGTCCATGCTAGGCCGTGATGATAATGCCCGGGAATGGATTCCATCCCTCCCCAAAGCAGCTCGGACACACCTGGCCCTACCTATGATCTCAAAGCAGGAGTAGGCCACTTTCCAAAGTAGTTCCCATTTTCCTCACCTACTTGGAATGGGGGTGAGGGGACATGGTAGTGGACATTTGACCTCCACTGAGGGGGACTGTGGAGACCTCTGCAGTTTTGATGCTCAGGGTGAAGGGGCCATGTTAACAAGGCAGCCAAGAATTGGAAGAAACGTCGAGTGAGCAAAAGTTGATTCCTTTCAGTAAGTCTGAACGGTGGAGAAAGCTGAATTGGAAGCAGAATGGAAAGGTAAACAGTCAAAAGTTGGGAAGAACGTGAACAGAATGTGGAGTGAGACAGAGTCGAAACAGAGCCTGGGGGCTCCTAACTGGTTTTTCCTGGCTGTCCGCTGCTGAAGGTATGGGTGTATCTCTTGATTTTAAGAAATGAAGGACAGGCAAACACAGTCTCAGGCACAGAAATGCAGGAGCCTTCCACCATTGACCTGCCATTAGCTTAACTAAGCCGCACACATACAGTTGCGGTTGCATAGGTCCCTCTCCGCAGCTCTGGCCATTATGTAACAATAATATTTTAATTGCATCCTTGGGTATATGGACGATGGTTTGTCAAGCCCTGGTCTAAAACACTCCTTTTACTTCTTGGAGATCAGCAGGGTATTCATAAACTGTGACCTCTGTTGAAGCTATCTCACGGTTTCCTCTTTTTGACAATCAAATCAATAGCTAACACTAATACAATGCTTACTGTGTTTCAGGTGCTGTTCTAAGTACCATAGAAATATTTACTCATTTCATCATCACAGCAACACTGCATGGTAGGTACTAATACGATTGCCTTTTTCCAGAAGGGGCAACTGAGGTACAGAGAGATTAAGAAACTTTCCCAAAGGCCATTTGGTTAGTGACTGGCAGGAAATGGACAGAAACCCCAACAACCTACCTGCAGAATCATACTTTTCACCTCTACACTAAATTGCAAATTCAGCTCATTCTTATACTGTTATAGCTGAATCCATATTATTTTCCCTTGGATTGGCCTGTGGGATTGGCAAAAACATCTACACAGTAGATGCTTTATGAAAATCCTTCCTATATTTGGAGGACGTGTTTGAGCTACGCCTAGGCCTTCTCTGCCAGGATCTCTGTGGAGCTCATCCATAGGCTTTGGAAAGTACTCTGTCCAAGAAGCTTGAAAGCAGAGATCTCTAGTAGAGCCACAGCCAAACGAGGGTTATGTGGCAAATACTCCAAGGAAGTGTAACATAACCTTAGTATTGCTGGGGGCCCTATGGTCCAGTCTATACGTAGAGTCATAGACAAAGAAGTACAAAGCCAAAAATAATTAGAAATGCGTTTTGATTTTTCAGGTGTCACTTTCAAAAATAAATTAAACAGAATCCATTTTGTAACTCACATAGGTTTTTAAAAATCATTTTGTCGCTCTTTCCTCATTTATTCATACCCCAAAATTGTTCCAGTACCTTTCTATTTCTGAGTTTACACTTTCCGTTCTTGCCTCCAAAACTCTCTCTGACACCCAAGCCATCCTCCTTCCAGAAGCGGCACCTGGAATTATTCTTTTCTTTCTTTTTTTAAATTAAATTTATTGGGATGACAATGGTTAGTAAAATTACATAGGTTTCCAGTGTACAATTCTATAATACATCATCTATATATCACATTGTGTGTTCACCACTCCATAACTATCAAGGGACTTGGCAACTCTGTGTCCTCTAATCTTTGCTCACACCCCAGGGAAGACACAGAATCTTCCAGGCAGTTTAGTTTTTTTCTTGTTTTGACTATTTCTTAATGAGCCAAATTCTCACGTGTTACATTAACAAGTACAATTTTGAGAGCTTCCAACATGCCAGTCCCTATGTTTGTTATTTTATTTTATCTTCACCAGAACCCTCCTAGAAATGTATTACTGCTATGTCAATTTTATAGATGAGAAATTTTAGGCCCACGGAGATTAAATAACTTGCCTGCAGTCATACAGCTAATAAGTAGCAAAGTCAGACCCAGTCAAATTCTTGTGTTTCTTAAAGAACGGTCTGCAGAACACGGTGAGCAGAATTAACTACTTGATAAAAAGGCAGATTCTTGGTTCCCCTCTAGACGAAGTTATTATGGGGAGTGGTGTCGAGGAATCTTAATAAATATTAAAGTGTATGGACCTATCACAACACTTTCCTGCCTTCTTTGTTGCAGCGTTCTCCTCCTCCACACTTCCTTCTCCTCCCCTGCCCCCCGTCAGGTTTCTGTCAGATCCAGTACCTGCCAGGCATTCAGCTAGCTTTCTCTTGCAGGTGCAGCCCCAGGCCTTTTACTCTCTCCCCTTCTCCCCTAGGACAAGGACTAGCAGTATGCACTAGCTTCCTGCTAGGCCTGGATTGGTATTTTCTATTTGCAAAACATTTTCTCTCTTCCCTAAACCCTCTGAGATCTGTGACTAGAGTGTCCAATCTATTCAAAGTCAGAAAACAAACGAAGCTTCCTGCTGGAAGGATCCAGGGATGGGGAACTCCTCCACCTGCCTGTGGCTACTGAAGGGAGGGATCCAGACCCCAATTTAGCCCTGTGGAGCAGATGACTCCCGGAAGGAAGGCCACTGGCACTGTAGAAAGAGCTCTGGTTGAGAGTGAGCCATCCAGTCACTGGCCTCTCTGAGCTCCATCTGTATCAGTGGTTAAACAAGAACAGCTCCAAGCATCCTGACCACTTCCAGGAACCTGTGCTTCTAGAAAAGTAGGATTTCAGGTCATCTGGAAGGCATTCCAGAGAAGCTATGGTTGGCACACTGGGGCACATTTAGTATCAGACTCTGGGTCATCCTCAGCCTGACTGTGTTTGACTTTGGGGCAGGAGACTTCCAGCCACTACTGAAAAATGAGGTCACTGGACAAAAGGGATCTCTAGGATCTCCTTCAAGGCTGCCACCCTGAGAACCTTCCTTTTCTTCACAGCATGCAGTGAGCAAACATGCAGCTAGAAAAGTGCTCCCCATTTTCCAGGGCTGCCCTGGGGATTTTGTGTGTCATGTATACCAAAGCACCCATCACAAAGTCTGGCACAGTGTAGGTGCCAGGTAAATACTAGCTGTTTCTCCATGCCGGGTTGCTATGTCTGAGAGGAGCCCAGGTTGGAAAGGTCAGTGGCTGGTAGAAAAGAGAGAATAATTTCTTCCTCCGTTCCTACCTCTCTGTCCTAACTGAACCCCCATCTCACCTGCCAGGAACAGGGAGGGAAACGAAACCAGAGAGGAAAGGCTGGTGCAGCTGGAGCTGGGGAGGGCTGTAAAATAATCGGAGGGCAGCCGGCAGGTATCGCTTTGCAATGATTGCTCTGGGAGGTTGTGTCGAAGTGAGAGACTGAGTCGCAATCATGAAACATTAGCACGTTGACACACGTAGCCCCAGCAGAGCAGGGGGCTCTCTGGTTACATGAGAGCATGACCTCTGCCCTGGCCCATCAAAGCTGGACGACCAAGGACCCTCCAGCTGCCAGGGCTGGGGGCCAACGTATGTAGGGAGGCCCCACTGTCCTCCAAGAACTCTAAACCTCTTGCTTACCTATGACCTGTGACCCTGGGGAGACTTCTCGTAGACCTCCCTGCTGGGGAGACATCAGTGCTCCTGTCAGAGGCTGGGTGGGTGGTCTGTTGATGCCGAGGTAGCTGACACAGCCTTGTTTCAGACTTAGTCCCCTCTTCCTGGGGCTTGCAGCCTGGAGTTCTATTTCCAAAAGGCTGTGTGACTTTGTAAAGTCACTTAGTCTCTCTGAGTCTCAGTTCCCTTGTCCATAAGTGAGGATAAAGATACCACAATGGAAAGGTTAATATGAGGGTTAAATCAATATTGTGTATAAGCCCCAGGGCAAATTTCTAGATAAGACAGGGGAAGAGCAAAGGGCAGTCAGAATAATAGGGGCAAGAGAGGCAGTGTTTGGTTTCTCTCTTTGTAAAGATAGCTGGGCCAGAACTTCAGGTTCAGTGCTGATGCCTGCAGGTTTTGGGGCAGTACGGAAAGAGCTTCTCAGAATGGCCTGCTTACTAGGGCTGTGTGTGCAGATGGTAGGCCCTGCCCTCTTGGATGGATACGTGAAGTCAAAGGCGGATAAACACAAGTTAGGGGTTCGTGTGTGATCCCTTAAGCAACCCACGAATGATGTGGGGACTTTCAGAGCTCAAAGAGCAGCACGGGTAGGTTGCCCCAGTATCCTATCAGCTTTAATGCCATCTGTGCATTGAGGCCCTCATGTCTGCTACCTAAGGCCTGCCCTTCACAAAACGTCTTCCCCATGATGCTCCCCTAATGCCCCCAGTGGTCCTCATAGTCTTGTGTCATCTCCTCCCACAGGGAAACGGAGATGATTTATGTGACCAACAGATTGTCGCAGAGATATAAGGTGTGACATCCACCTCTGGGTCATGAAAGGTATCATGGTTTCCACCTTGGTCTCTCAGATTACTTGTTCTGGGGGATGTCAGCCACCATATTGTAAGAACACTCAAGCAGCCCTGTGGTGAGACCGACATGGAGAGGAGTTAAGGCTTGCTGCCAACCGCCAGCACCAAGATGTCAGCTGTGGCAGAGCCTACTTGAAAGTGAGCTGTCTGACTGCAGCTCAAATTAGGCTGCAACTTCAGGACAGCCATTGAGCCAGAACGATCCACCGAAGTCATTCCCAAATTCCTAACCCACAGAAACTGAGATAATAAATATTTATTGTAGTTTCAAACCACTAAGTTTTGGGATAATTTGTTACACAGCAATAGATGACTAATACAGAGCTTTAGAAAACTCCACACATGCGCTCCCATGTTAGTGGAAAACACTTGACACGGAGGGGGATGCATTTAGAAAATCAGAGGGGCTTTGGAAACATTGAATCCTGTGTTCCCAAACCCTGGCTCATAGATCTGTATCAAAATCTTTTGGGGAACTTGTGAAAATATGTACACCTGGGTCCTACCCAGGGAAATTTCGATTCATGGGGCCTGGAGCCCATGGATCTATATTTTACTTATTCCTGTAAGTTCCCCAGGAGCTTTTGATGAGTAGACAACTTAGATCTAGACCAATGTCCTCAGATTATAGATTAGGCAGTGCTGAAGTGTAAGTGGCCCATCAAGGCTACCAAACAACGTAGGGTCAGAAAAAGAACTCAAGGCTCCTAGAATAAGTTTAAAGCTCTTGTCCCAAATTCACAGATGTATCAGTGGAGTTCAGATGTCAAAACAGGAGGGCAGCTAGGGAGCAATTCATCTCAGGTGTGGAGACACAGCTCTGCCCGTTTCCTCTAAGAATGTGTTGGGTGGGCCGCTGCAGGCAGGCAGACAGGCTCCACTGCCTCTGTGGCTGGGCTAATCACACCCATCTCTGCACAAATGCCAGGTAATAGCACTGTAATGAGCCTGCTGTGCTTTTAAAGTTGCACTGAACATGGCATTTGAGTGAACATGGCTGCTGGGTTTAGAATGGACTTGCATCTGCCAGTCCCAGACAAACGCCACAGTAGCAATTAGGATCGCTGTGACCACGTTTACATATGTGTGTGCTTATGCTTATGTGCATCAGAAACAACGAGCCTAGGAGTGCAAAGGTCTACCTGTGAGCCCCAACCCCTGGTTGTGTGCCTATGAGATACGTGAACCAAACATCTGACTGTGTTTGTGTTCGTTGCTACCATCACCTTCTGTCCTCCAGAGAACATGCATGACTTGTGGACACAGGAAATGTCTTTGATGTCACGCATGCTTCTTGTCCATTCTTGGCACTGTGCGTGTGACTTACAAAGCCAACAGCCCATATTTGATCAGAGCGAGACCTGACATGAAGCCATCAAGGTGGTGGCTTTGTAAATATTTTCAGTGCTCCAGTCACAATGGGCATTGTGAGTTCTGTGAAGATCAAAGACCTCACCTCTGCCATGGTATTTGTAAGGGGAAGGGAGGCAGTCACGGAGGTGTGAGGGCGTTTGTAGAAATAATATTAGAGGAGGGTGTGGGGGATAGAGGAACACCTACCGAGACGCACTGTCCTCTCATGGCTCTCATCCTCCCAGCTTAAGGCTTTGGCTCCTCTCCTGTGGGCCTATTTCCAGCTGAAGTAGGGAAGGGTGATTTTAAGGAGTTGGATGCAGCATTTGGCATCTTGGCTACTCATCAGTCTTCGACTTTAATGTCCTAGTTCTAACAACTAATTGCTGGTGATTCCAGCAACTGCTCTTCTCTCCTTCTTCCTGAGGCTTTTGATATATATGCTTCTATGAGAGTTATTTATCATGTTGTATTATAGAAATTTGTTATTGCGCCGGACTGTTCTGCCTCCTGGTCCTGGAGTTCTTTGAGGGCAAACTCTATCTTGTTTACTGCTGTAGCCTCAGCCCCTAGCCCAGCACCTGGAATGCGGTTGATGGCCAGTTAGCAGTGGATGGATGAACAATTCTGAATTAGGGCCTTGCTCCTGTAAACAAACCTCCTTGGACCCTAGAGCCTTAATACCCAGACCCCTATGTTACCCCCTTGCTGAAGTCCCTGTTCAGTGACTTGTCTGGAACCCCAATTTTTCCTTCTGGGCACCAGACAGTGTCCTCCCTTACTCCCACCGGTTCCTGCAGAAGCTGAGCTCCTGACCCTGCCCCCGCCTCCCAGCCCACGCCACTGGGTAAACGTGAAGAACCTACACCGAGTGCCATCTCGGGTCTGCAAGTGCCAGGGGCCTGGGGCGCTCAACTCAGACTTTTGCCTAGACTGAGGCTACCACCCTCTACATGGTTGCCCTGTGTCTCAGTGGTCACACCAGGTTGTTACTTCCTAGTGTTTCAAGTGTTTATGGAGTATAAAGATCCTGTTCTGAAAAAGGATAATAGTAACAATGATTATTGTTTGAATTATAAGTCTACTCTATATCTAGGGTCAAGTGTTTTACATACTTTAATTCTCCCAGAGAAGGTTCTTTCGTCCTCCTCTTTACAGATCAAGAAACTGAGGTTCAAGGGGTCAAATAACTCTCTTGAGCTCATATAGCTTCTTAAGTCAAGACCAACGGGGAGCGGCAGAGTAAGACTGAGGGGACATAGCCTATGAGTTCAGGGACACCCGGATTAGAGCTTGGTTACTAATGTGCTGATTTATATCTTGGACAATGTACTCTTGGGAGCCTTATCTGTAGAATAAGGAAGACAGTAGCTTCCTCTGTGGGTTATTATGACAACCCATGGGTTGTGTCTGTAAAGTGTCTACCACAGAATGGGACACTTGGTAGGTAGTCGGTAAGGGTTTGTTTCTGTCTCTCCTCTTCTTGACCTTTTCTAGTTCTATCTTGAGTTCAAGGACCCTGACAAAAAGGAAACCCACTGATGAGATCTCTGATCAGAAATGTCAGGGTTATACTTTCCTCTTGTCATCCCTTTATTTCATTGTCTCTAATGGGACATAATGAGAAAGCTGATATTCTCCAGTCTTTAAAAATTTTTCCTCATGACAGTAAATTTATGCCCCCCACCTTACTGTTAGATCATTGTGAACGTGACAAGACAGAGCCTTATAGAGACACCATTATCCAAGCAAATGAATTCCACACGAATTCAAAGGCAAAGATTACAATGGGAACAGAGATGTACATTACTGAGAAATTAAAGTGGAAATCAAATAAGGATTAGGAACCCTGAGTCTCAAATATTTAATTGTCATAATTGCTTAATTAAAGTGGTTTTTAAGCACTTCCTCCCCCTCCCCTGTAGTGCTAGAAGCGCTCTATTGCCAGGAAGACAATTGCAGCACTTATACTATCATAACATGAAGGCTGACCCCTGGCAAACCTTTTTGCTGAAAGAAAAGTTACGCTGCCTCTTCATTCATGTCTTCATCTAGCAACTACAAAATGAGTGTCTACTGCTACACACTGTTTCATAGACTGCCTGGGGGCCCACGTCCTGGAGGTAAATGGGTGGGGGACGCCTTCAGAGCCAAGCAGAGATGACTTGTGTTACCCAAAAGACTGCGCATAGCTTGCCAAACCAAGAGAGAGCTAGGGCCAGTCGCTTGTACATGAAGCTGGGTCACAGCCAGAAGGTCGGTCAGACCGGAGGGGCTAGAAGGGGTGTAAACTGAGACAAGTTATCCAGCAGAGCAAGTTGTAAGAATGGACCAGGTGATGGACAATTGGATTTCAGTGTGTAGAAGCAGATGGTCGCTGGGTTATCTGTTGTTCATTCAGTGTCTGTCTTCCCATGCTAGACTGAAAGCCTTTTGAGGGCAAAAATTATGTCTATCTGATTTGCTGTATCCCCAATGGCTAGCATAGAGTAGGGGCTTTAAAAATGTGTTGTTTAATTGAATTAAATTAAAATGGCATTCCTTTGATGTAGACCTTGATCTATTTTCAGAGGACAGAAGCCTTGGAGGAGTTGAGCCAGGATGGACACCTACTAAGCCTGGCACATAGTAGGTGCTCATTACAAATGCATTGAGTGAATGAATCCATGAATGAATGAATGTCAAGCACTGTTCTACACACTGGAATAGAAAGATGATTAATGCAGGGCTCTTGCCCTTGAATAGCTTCTAGATGAATGAGGAACACAGATTTGTGACCAGTTAATGAGAACCCAACCTGAACTAAGATGAGTCATACCATTTATCAAGCACAAGAGCTGGCATCTCATTTTCATTAATCTAGAGACTGCTGCCAGGATCATCTCTGAGGATCTGGAGAATTTATCTCCTTACCTTGAGTGTAAACTTTTTGAGAGCAGAGACCTGTAGAGCTAGTGGGCTATCACTTTGTATTTGTTGGATGAAGGCACGAATGAAAAGGCGATGTAACTTTCCTTCAGTGGAAGAGTTTGCCTGGTGTTGTTTTCATATGATGACAAGTGCTGTGATTGTCTTCCTGAGTGAATCCTATGCAGTGCATCCAAGTTTTCCTCCTTGTAATTTTCCTCTAACGTTCCTAATATCTCTAAAAATTAGGTTGTAATGCTCTTAGTAAATCTACTACAAATACTATTCCAGACACTAAGGGGAGAAGTAAAGAAGCGTATGATTTTATCGCTGCTCTAGAAAAGCTTTTACTCTAGTTGAGGGGATAAAGCCTAGATCCCATGAAAAAAGATCCCATTAGCAGCACCCAAGCAGAGAAAATGAGATGCCAGGTCTCGTGTTTGATAAATGGTAAGATGCCTACCCGCCACGAGCTTTGGCCTGCTTTGCCATTCCAGTTCTTAAGTACTGTTGCCCTGCTAAATAAGTTGGGTAGGCTAGGAAAATTCATTTATTGGAATGGGCCTGTTTCTACCACTCTGGGTTAAAAATAAAAAGTGTTGGAGCCTAACACTGTCACAAAGGACCCCAGGGCAGAATAGGTTTCTGGCCACATGAGATGTGTAGGTAACTGATGATATAAGATGTCAGAGGTGGGTCAGGGAACAATTCACTTGGGAGGTGGTATTTGAACTGTGCCTCGAAGGATGGATAGAATTCTATATGGGGAGAGTGTGAGCACAAAGGGAAAAGTGGGGAACCACGCATGATTTGACATGTGTATGTCATCTCAGTTCATCCTCACAATAGTCTAATGAGCTAAGTCCTGCTCATGTCCCCTTTTTGCATTTGAGGAAACTGAGCTTCAGCGGGGTTGAGTCGCTTGCCCATAGACATCCTGCACCAAAGTGGTCAAGCCAGGCACAGAAGCTGACTGTCTAGCTTTGAAGTCCACTCTCCTTCCCCACAGAGTTCTCCGCAGGGGAGGTGGGGATGATAGAATTGGAAAGTAAACTTGAATTCACTGAAATCGATGAGCTAGAGCATTTATAAAAATAGAATTGGAAAACCTTTTCTAATTTTCCAGCCCTTTCGTTTATTTCATTTGACTCAGTTGTGGAGTTATTTTTGCCTTCACTTTGAAAGTGAAATCTCTGTAGGTTGGGGAAGCAGTCAGGTAACTGACAACTCCAGTTCTTTCGAACTCCAGGTCAGCTATTACCAATGTCTGGCTTCTGGAAAAAAACAATCTTCTTTTGAGGAGAAGTTAGGAGAAAGTGGTAGAAAAACAGGGAAATTGGGAGAAAGGGGGCCGCAGGAAAATAAATGTGATAAACAGTACTTTGATATTCAATATTCATATTAACCAGACACAGAGACTTTCTGTGTACCAATGTTCTTGCACACACTGAGGGTGGGTGATTGCTAGCATTTTCTTAAGAGGAGCTCAAGTGATAAATATAAAGAATTGCTCCAAGTGCCCCAACAGAAGGACTCAGAGCAGAAATAGAAACAAAGATCAAAAGAAGGAGCCATGATATTTTTTATAGTAGATACAGAGATGCTTAATAATTTACTTCATTGCAGGATCCAACGTAACACTTGAAAGCTTCAATAAATAAGCATAATGGGTTCCCTTTAAAAATGTATTGGTTGGCAATTTATTTACTCATGTATATGCACCTTATGGTATGTGACATGTTGCCCTTCCTCTCTTCGAGGAAAAGTACTCTATATAGGAGGCTTTAATCAGGGCTGGCAGTTAAGGCCAGAAACTCTTTCTTTTCCATACATACTTCATTTCTCTCATTCTGCACAGTCTTCTACGTCTGTCTTTTTTTTCTTCTCTTCCTTTTCATACTTTCTCTTTTTCATTTTTTTTCTTTTCATCTTTTACTTTTTCTGTTAATTTCTTTCTTCTTTTTCTTTCTGTTTCTCTCCTTTTCTTCATTTTTCTCACACACTTTTTTTCTCTATTTATTTCTCTTCTTTCCTTCCCCTTTCTCTTTCTCACACACTTTTTTATGTTTCTTCCTCTCAATTCTTTTCCCTGCCTTCTCTCCTTCTTCCTTCCTTCCTCCCTTTCTCCTTCCCTCCCTCACACCCTTGCTTCCTTCTTTATTTTCTTTCTTTCTTCTCATTCACTCATTCACGCTTCAACAAATTTCAACAAATCTGGCCCCAAGAGCTCCCAATTGCATGGGGGGAAAGTATAGAAAAAGTATAATATGGTATTATTGGTATTATAAATGATGTATATAGAAGATACATATATTAGGGTCAAGTAAAATTCTAGGCACACACGTGATATACAAGTGAAAATTAGTATAAATTTTCTAGAAAGCAATTTGAAAATATATAGCCAAAGCTTTAAAAGTGGATACACATGCTGACCCAGAAATTTTACTTTCAGGAATCTATCCTAAGTGATGAGGGAAAAATAAATCTCTGAATATGGAGAAAGCTTTTTGCAAAAGAGGTTTATCATGACATTATTATTACAAAACAATGTTTTCATTCTTGTTTGAACTATAAAGGTGCATCTACTCAATTGGGTCAATTTTATCTGAGGTAGAAGTTGGAGGAAGACTCTAGGAAGGCTTCCTGGAAGAGTTGACCAGTAAGTAAAGATTTGGGTCCATAAACAAATGGTTACTCCAGAAACAGCATCAACAAAAATTTTTTGAGCGACTGCTTAGTGATATACAATATACTAGGTGTTTTGATGTACTCATACCTGTATTTTATTATCCTTTATTGAACTCCTACTATGTGGCAGTTTGCTAGATTTTTAATTTGCACTTTGGCATGTATGATCTCATTTAAGTCTCCCAAAAATTAGTGTAAGTATCCTTGTTTAAAATGTCATGAAAATGAAGCTCTGAGAAAAGCAACTTGCTCAATGTCAAACAAATAAGCCATAAATCTGGGATTTAAGCCTAGATGTCCTTATTCAAAGGGTGGTGCTTATTCCAGTGCTTTGGATGACCCAGTGGGGATTTCTATAGTGGTATATAATGAAGTATACAAAACTCATAAGACTCCATACATATGGAAGCAGAGAAGGTGCTTGTTCCTAGTCCATTGTGTTAGTTTATTTCTCATTTGGGAAAAGGCTCCACATCATTCTTATGAAGTGAGCAGGGCTCCTCTTTGGAAAGCCCAAATTAAGATAGTAATTACTCTAGTCATGAAACCATGGCAACAGTTGCTTCCTGTGGTTAGTCTGAAAGGATGGTCAGGGTCACAATGTATGATAAACTTAACTGAAGTGGATGTGTCGACAGTTTGCCTCACAGGTAGACTCAGCTGCCCGGAGTAGGGGAGTAGGGGTGTAGGGACATATTTAGAACACCATCCCTACTTCTCGATGCCACTTGGTCTAATCAGATACTGTCACCAAAGGTATATCTTGTGGCAGTTTCCAAAGCATGGCTACGTACATTTGGATTCCCACCATAATTGTATGAAGTAGCAAGCGAGCTTTAGGACCCTCACTTGGCAGATGAGGAAATTGGTATCTGGTGAAGGCAAAAGCTATGGCAGTTATGCAAATCCGTACCTTCATTCTGGAAAGTCATTTGAGCACACATATACGGCAACTTAAAAAGATACATATTCTTTCACCCTAGTAATTCCACTTTGGAGAAACTTTCCTAAGGAGAGAATCCAGAAATATACACATATACAAAAAATCTGTGTGTCCAAGACATTTAGAGCAATACTATTTAAGATAACAATAACTGGACACTACAAACATGACCACACCTAGGGCAAATTTTAAGGAAATTATGGTAAATCAACTCCATAGATGGCTATGGAACAAATAGTCTTTTAACAAAAGGCTTTAAATACAATGGGAACTTGTCAAATGAAGAAAATAAATTATGTATCCCATGATAGTACGGTCACAACTACATAAAATTACTAAAAGGAAATATTCCAAAGTGTTAGCACTGATTACCTCAGGGTATGGGATAGCGATTTCTTAATAATATACTAATAATTTTAAAAAGTAGCATCGGCAATAATTACACTGTACCAGGCACTGTTCTAAGCATGTATTCATTCATTTCACACCGTATGGAATGAATGTGTATGTCCCCCTACAATGCATATGTTGATATCCTAGCCCCCAAAGTGATGGTATGAGGAAGTGGGAATTTGGGGAGACAGTTAGGTAATAAGGGTAGAACTCTCATGAATGGGAATAGTGCTCTTATAAAAGAGGCTCCCGAGAACTCTCTCGTCCTTTTTCTTTCATGGGAGGACACAATGAGAACTCAGCTGTCTGCAACCTGGAGGAGGGTCCACACCAGAGCCCAACCATGCTGGCATCCTGATTTTGGACATCTCGCCTCCAGAACTGTGAGAACTAAATTTCTGTTATTTGTAAGCCACCCACTCTAGGGTATGTTTGTCATAGCAGCCTGAACTAAGATAATATCTATATAAGACAGGGACTATTCCCGATGAAGCTGCGGGAGAGTAACTGCCCTTGGTCTCAGTTTGTAAGGGACAGAGCTGGGCGTCTGAGCCCCCAGACACCCACAGTGCTCGCCTGATCTCTCTCTCTGACAAATGACATCCCCAGAGTGCTTACTAGGTTTCCGGTTCTTACCTAGATCATCTCATTTAATTCTACCATTAGCACGATGAGGGATACCTTGTAATTATTCCTATTTTACAAATTAAGTTACGTGTTCAAGCTCCCACAAGCCTGACCCAGGCAGGCTGACTCCAGGGTCCTTGCATTTGACTTCTGTAATCAACTGCCTGCTTCGTCTCAGTATTGATTTCTATCCTTCCCTAAACTTTCAGCAATGAAGATAGTTTTCATTATATTTCAGTTAGATGTCACCTAACCATGTTCATCCTGCTGCCTATTTTGGTAAGTAAAGTTTTATTGAAACACACACATGGCTATTTGTGTATGTGTTACCTATGACTGCTTTCGCTAAAACGGCAGAGTTGAGTAATTGAGACACGTAGGGTTTATGCGGCTCGCAAATCCTAAAATATGTACTATCTGGCTGCTTAAAATGCTTGCTGACCCCCTGTTGTAAATCATCAATGAGCCTGTAAAGGTAACAAGGAAATTAGAATCCGGGTCTTCGTACTATCGATTACTTGGAGGCAATAGGAGGCAGGGAAAAGAGGAAGCATGCCTCTATTTGTATATGTGACACACTCGGGCCTCAAATCTGCAGCTAGCTCTCTCTTCCCAGGTCAGATCGACTAGCAAAATCTAGAACAAATGACTGACTAGCACTTTGTCTTCATCTGTAAACCATTCCATGAAAGCCCGGACAATCGTAAGAGCAGCACTGAATGACTCTGGGGTCCTTTGTAAATTGCCAGCATTAAAACCACTTTGAAAGACGTGGGTGTGTCCACAGGATAAAAAATTTGAGCCGACAAGTGAGAACTGAGAGTGTTTTTAAAAAGCATTCCAGTCATTTCAGAAGTTTCCCATCTAAACAGAAATGCAGTAAATGGAAAAGACACACCCTTTACAACTAGAAGAGTCTTTCCGCTAAAACGGGCCTTGGGGGTATTCTAGCTTGGGAGAAGGGTGAAATAATATTTAGCACCCCTTGAAATTGAAGCAAAGTGTCCAGGGGGCTAAAGAACAGACCACACAGCCTCTGGACTGTGTAAGCAACTGAAAAACTGGACCCAAGTCAGGTTTTATGCTAGCTCACTCTCTGCCTCCTTGTACTGGGGATGTTCTTATAGACATAGAAAGAAGTTTAAGTGGGGGTGGCTAAGGAAGTGAAAAGTCAGAGCGAGAGAAAGAACATCTTTTGAATACTGTTGTGTACTATGTTACACGGTCCTCATGCATTATCTCACAACACGGATTGGGGCTATCTCCAATCTACAGATGAGAAAACCGAGGCTCAGGAGAGCAATGAATTTGCTGAAGGTTACGCATTTAATAATAACAATAAAGAAGACTTACTGAGTGCTATCTAGTATATTAGTTTAGAGGCTGGACCTAGGAGCCAAAACCTCCAGAGTTTGTATCTCAACTCTGCCACTTAATCTTGAGAAGATCACTTAACTTCTCTGTGGCTCATTTTCTTCATCTGCAAAGTAGGGATAACAATTGCACTCATTTTGAGTACACATGATAAGTAAATGAGTTAATTAATTTGCACATTAGAAAGCTATGTGGTACATAGTAAGTACAATACAAGGGTTATGTTAAAACAGTGTGTTAGGCAGTGTCCCAAGTATTGCATGTACACTAGTCATGTAATCCTAACAATAACATTGTAAGAGAAGTACCTCCCTCTTTTATAAATGACAATCCCAAGCCCCCGAACAAGCAAGCAGTTTTCTCAAATGCAAATAGCCTAACTCCAGAGCCGAACCACGGCAGTATGCCGTGGTATTAGAGGTGTAACTCTTTCCCATGCTCATGATCTAGATGTTTTATGACTTGGCCCCCTCCTCAGTGCTGCAGCTCTGTTTGAGCACATTTCCATCAGGGAAGACCCACATGGCCCCAAGCCTCAGAGTCTGGTTCACCTTCCAGACCACCTTCTGCTTCCTGTCTGGGTTTGTCCTGGACCTGGACCTGAATCCAAAGGCTCTCTCTTTATTAGCCCTTGGAGGCTGTGTTTCAAGTTTATATTAACAGAGAGAGACCTTGCTCAGGATAGTTTCCAGCTGGGCCTTTTCAATGCTTTCAGCATGCAATGGGAAGAGGACAGTCCAGGAAGGAAACCTGGGCAGGAGACTGTGTAGGAAAGCGGAGAAGACATGGCAATGGGAATCCAAGGACAAAGCTCAAGACCTGTGTGCTAGTTTGCTTGGGCTGCTGGAACAGTGCACCATGGACTGGGTGACTTAAACAATGGAAATCTATTTCTCATAGTTCTGGAGGCTAGAAGTCCAAGATCAAGGTTGGCAGGGTTGGTCTCTGCTCAGGCTTCTCTGCTTGCAGATGGCCATCTTTTGCCTGTGTCTTCACATGATTTTCCCTCTGAGTGTGTCTGTGTCCTAATCTTCTTTTCTTTTAATGACACCAGTCATATTGGATGAGAACCTATCCATAATACCTCATTTTGCCTCAGTTACCTCTTTAAAGATGCCCTATCTCAGAAGACAGTTATATTCTGAGGTACTGGGCGTTTGGACTTCAACATTTTGCTTTTGGGGAGACACAGTTCACTTCATAGCAACCAGGCTCCACCACTGTTGAGCTGCATAACTTTGGGCAAGACATATAATTGCTCCAGTGTTTATTTCCTCTTATCTGTGAAATGAAACAAGAAAAAGACCTACCTCACAGGATTGTTGGGTAAGGCAATGGACATGCTAAAGGACTGTACCAACATTTGGACTTACCAATTCACCTTGCCTCCCAAGGCTGTAAAACACATAGAGATAATGGTAATATTCTTGGAATCCCGGTCTAATTTTGGATATTGTACTTTAAAAGGAACATTTGGCGAATTGGAGTAACCAATTTGAGAGGCACCAGAATAATGAAAGGTCTGGAGTAGAGGACTTGAAAGGAACAGTTGAGTTAAACCAAGATACTTAGCTTAAGGAAGAAGAGATGAGAAGAGAGGATGCAGAGAGAGCCACGCTAAAATACTTGTTTACTATTGTGGTGAAAAGGGGATGGAATTAGTCTGTTTTGCTTCAGAGAGGAGATTCAATGATAAAAATTTTTAAGGAAGATTTGGCGCCAGTATTGCGAGGAGTTTCTAACAGTCAGAGCATTCAAAGTCGAGGTACTGAGTTTCCTCTCTCAGAAGGGGTAAGGCTCAGGTGTTTTTCTGAGCATCGACTCTGCCGAACACTATGCTGAGGAATTTCACACAGAGTTGAGTGCAGTGGGTGGGAGGGAATATACGGCCTCTGAAGGATTTTCAATTGAGTTTTTCTCTCCCATAAACTATATTGCCTATGAGAAAGGGAAACTTACACAAGCAAATTTTAGTTAATGAAGTCCTCTTATCAGGAAACAGAGATTCACATGAAACTTACTGCAGAAAGTATAAATTTCTCATAAAGTCACTGGGACTCGAAATTAAAACGTTTTCAGGGTTAGAAGAAATTTCTCTCTCTCCCTCATCGTGCATGGCTCTCAAATGGCCCTTTTAGCCTCAGAATGCAACTCACCTTCCAGGTCCAGCCCACTCAGCTATTCAACTACAACTTCTGACTTTCACCTCCAAAGGAAGTCAGCTTGAGTAGGATACCCACCCTTGGTTCAGTGAACTACGGCAAGGGCAGGCTGGGATGGAGGGGTTACATTGTTCAGCAGCTGTCAGGATCCATCCTTATCGAAGTGGGTCAAAGCTTTCAGAGCATGGGGTTGGGTAGCTGCCCTAAATTATGTTTGCTTCAGGATTTCTCACATACCTAGATAGAGATTTTTTACTTCATCTTCCCTCAGAGATTCTGATTCCATAGGTATTGGTTAGGGTTTGGGCATCTCTATTTTTGAACTGCCCCTATGGGTGATTCTAACATGAACCACTCTACTACACTGTATTCTGTCCTCCGTACTGCTAACTTCCCCATTTCTCCATCAAAATGCACCCTTATCTCATAGGAATATATTTGTGCTTCTCATAAACAGCTATCATATTAGATTTACTCGAATTTTGTCTTATATCCCCAGCTTAGTTATGTGGTCGTGGAGGGCACAGATTATTTCTTCCTCATCTTGCCAACTTCTACAGCATTTACCACAGTGCCTGGCACAGCATTGATTTCCCATAGAATCAATATGGTTCTGAGAACCTACAGAGGGCTATATTAATAGGATGTTTTCTACCTTTCCAACCCAGGCAGGGAAACCCACTCAGAAAAGGCCTAATTGTTCTGTGATTTGACATAGCTGGGTTAGTCAGGCCGAGATGAGGGTGATTAATTACAAGAGGCACGCTGTCCTGCCCCAGAGGCTGGGAGCCTGTGTTACACAGTCAATTAGCTACCAGACACAATCATCTAGGTTGTTATTTATTACTGGGTATGTCTGAGCAGTGCATCCTATGAGGCAGAGAACAAGTGAGGGGATGTTACTGTGGGCCTCCGTGCAGAAGAAACAGAGAGCATGAAGGGGAACCAAGGACCCCTGAACAGGGGTCGTTCTCTCCAAGTCAGGCAGCTGGAGAAGTTCCAGTTCCTCCCACCCGTAGCTCTCAGTAAACAAGATGAGGAGGAGCTAAACAAATTCAGTCAGAGCAGGATGTGCAAGGCACCAGAGAGAGCCCAAGGGGAGAGAACACAGAAAACATTACGATTTGGGCACGAGAAGTCTCCAAGCCGGTGGGTGAGAGGGAGGCAGGCACGGGAGAAAAGAGAGATCACAACAAAGGCTTTAAGTATTTTTACCTGACCTCAGTAGATGGGTTGTAGAAGAGAAATCAAAAGGCAGCTCACGGTATGGATCATCATTGTTGAAAGGCAAAAGAACATCACTTTTGACAGGGGTGATCTGAAAGGCAGTGGAATACCAGCTAGAGCTGGAGGGGAAAGGGAAGAGAATTGCAGGAAAAGAGAGGAGGAAAAGCTTAAGCTTTGTACACACCTCCTCTCAGACAATGTACTTGACATTGTGAAACACAGGGCTACATGGCGAGTGGAAAAACGATGGATACGGGGGCCAGATTCAACCTGACTTTGAAAATCTTGGTTCTGCGTCTCACTGTGGGCTAGTTACTTAACCCACCTGGGGCTGTTTCCTAATCTGTAAAAAGGGAAAAAGATACTTATCGCAATGTGTGGTTATAAAGATGGATTTACATAGTCATGTATGTGGAATACCTGGTAGGTACGCAAGAAGTGATAACTCTTATTCATTGCTGTTCAAAACAGACTCACAAAGCTGGCTTATCCATTCATGATGAGAAAACTGAGGCTTAGAAAAGTGATGTAATTTATCCAAGATCGCAAGCTGACAAGTGGCAGAGTCAGAATTTAAAGTCGTATCTCTTTGACTCCAAAGTACAAACCTTTCCCAGTACGGCTTAACGAGAATGAGACAATTCAGGATATATTTAAGGGCAATGAGTACAAAATTTAGTGGGGAAAGAGTTGTGCCTACTTGTGCTCACAAATCTGTCCAGAATGAAACTCATCATTGGCTTCAACTGCTTTCAGCTCCCTGCCCACCACGGTCCCCCTCTACTGTACCTCTGCGCTGCCACTTCCTCTGGCCTCTACCACTCTGAGTGGTCTTGCTTCCACTGGCTTCTGTTGTTTCCTAGCCATCCTTATTGCCCATTGTCTATGTTCCTCAGGGTACAGGGCAGCTTGGCAATATCTTGGAGAACTTTTTTCCCTTCTTAATAAACTGAGCAAAGCCCCCCAGTAGAATTTCCTAGGCCTCATAGACTAGAGACACAGCTCTGAGAAAAGATTTACGAACCAGTTCCCAAGAGGAGTGAGGACCAACAGCCCCCCTTTGATCCTTGAGCTCTGTGACAAAGTCCAGTTCCTTAGACTAGACTCCTGCCATTGTGGTGAATTATCTTTCTCCTGTCTACTTGCCACCATTTGCAATTTTGCTCCAAAAAGCCCCACCCATCCATACCTCCACATGAAACCTGTGCTTGCTTTGGTTTGGCCCTAAGAACTGGGAGTCAATTTTTCTCTAGGAGTCTCTTCAACTTCTAAGTAATGTCATGGTCTAGATGCTGTGACAAGGCAGTTACATAGGCTCACTTTGCAGTTGTCCCCTGAAAATATTGGCTCCAATAGAATTGTTCCCTCTGTTACAATCTTATTACTCTTTTTTGTACCAGCTATATGATTTTTTTCTTAGCCAGGAATACAAGATTTTTCTTTTTCTTCTTCCTTCTTCTTCTTACAGCTGTATTAGCCAGCTGTAATAAAATAGGAGTAATTGTATCTCTGGGTCTTCTAGAAAGAAACTCCTACCATTTCCTCCAAAATGATAGTGGCTAATACGTGACTAAACACTCAGTCCTTAAATGAGGATGTAAAAGAAACTTAGAACTAAACTCCCAAGAGGCCCACCTAGGGCAGAAGCATTCCTTGGACCTTGGGCATTCTTACCTGGGGATGATGATAGCAGCTAGCTCTTCTGTTAGAGCAGTGCTTCTCCAAGTCTAACGTGCATCAGAATTACTCATTTCATAAAATGTCTACCAAGATCCCTGGCAAGGTTGATGCTGCTGGTCTGGGAGGCCACTTGAAGAACTGCCTCTGCTTCCACGTTATTGAAGTTGACCCAGCTGCATTAGAATTCTAGGAAGCTCTCCACACACCCTGCTGCTGACCCTCAGCTCTTATTAGGGCCAGGAATGGTTTCTAGTTGGCTTTTTCTGACAAAGACTTTTCCCAATGGTAGAAACACTCTCACTTTGAGAGTCAACTTCAATGGTACCAAAACATGACCCTATTTAGGCATGCTCTAAAAAAAGTTGTCTTCTTAACCTGAAAAGCTCATATAAGTGCAGTATGTCAGGGAGTGTTGTGTGTAAATTGTATGGAAGCCTTGCGCAACAGGGAAGACCAACATGGAAAGATTATTAGATATGTCGTGAGGCTTTTCCCTTTGGGGTATACAGTAAAACAGAGGACGTTCATTGCCTTGGCTTCTTCATGTTTATTGTTTAATAACCCTCTCCCTTCATGCCTTATCTGTGCATGAGTAAGGTTCACATGGTCAAAGGCTAGATGTGTGTTCTCCTTGTCACATGATTTGGTGCATTTGATTTTTTTTTTTTTAATACAGCTGAAAATTCTGACTTGGTTCAGAAAAGAGGGGGCTGAGAGGGAGATTTTCTCCCATTTTACTCAGAGGTTAACATAAGACTACAGTTGGTCTCTGTCAATAGGATTCTGCCTAAAGGTTAGCTTCCTTGAGTAGGGTTTCTTGAACAGGGGTCTCCATCCAGGAATAGGGCCTGGGCAACCCTGTGCAGTTCAAGGCCTTGAGGCAGAGTTTCTGCCATAGGTGTGCCACAGGAGTGAGGAGTCTCAGAGTCAAGTATGTTTGGGAAAAACTGGATTAAACAGTTAAACAAGTGTATTTATTATAGGATTCCTCAGAGCCTTTTTCTTGATGGTTTTCGTCATAGATCTCTTAGAGCAGAAATAATACTGTAGAAGTCTTACAAATTTAATTTTTGAGGAGGCAATATAATCAGATGGTTCAAAATCAAAATGGATAAAAGGGTATGTATTGTAAGAATCTTTTCTTCTTCATCCAGTTCATCTCATCACAAGCAATATTATTATTTTCTTGCATATCATTCTAAAAATATTTTGTTTGTGTATGGCAAATATATGTATACATTTTTCTATTCATTTCTAAACAAATAGTATCATATTATAAACAGCAATATACATAAAATTTTTCTCTTACCATTTTTTCCATGTCAGTATATTAAAAAGCATACTTATTTTTTTAATGACATTGTTATATGAATTATATAAATATGCCAGTTGTATTTATTGTGGATATGCAATTTTTTCTAATTTTAAGTCACTAGAAACATTGCTGCAATAAATACTCTTATACATAGATATTGCACATACGTGAGATAAATTTCTAGAAGTTGAATCCCCACTCAATGTACACCTGACTCTTGAACAACACAGGTTTGAACTGCACAGATTCACTTATACTCAAATTTCTTTCAATAAATATGCAGTCAGCCCTCTGTATCATTGGGCTTCGCATCCATGAATTCAACCAATGAAAGACTGAAAACAGAATTTCCGAGTCCACAAATGCGGAGTACAGGTTGTATGACTATACACATTGTTCTACACCATTTTACATAAGGGACTTGAGCAACCTCAGATTTTGGTATCTGTCGGTGGGGGCAGGGGATAGGGATTGTCCTGGAACTAACCCCTTGAGGTCAAAAGTTATATGGATTTTCAACTGCGGGGGAGAGCAGCCCTCACAACCCCCGAACAGCCCCCACCCAATATTCAAGGGTCAACTATATAAAAAAACTGTATAAGAGTGTTATATCAAATTTTTGGAGATTTGCCAAAATGATAGGTGAAGAATATTTTTTTCAATGTAGCAATAATTTGCATTTTGAATGATTATGAATCATGTTGAACATTCTTTCATACATTTAAAAGCTTTTTGTATTTCCTTTTCTGTGAACTCTTTATGAACTCTGCCCTTCTCCCATTGGATTGTTGGTCTTCTTTTCATTGATTTGTAAGAGCTCTTTTGTATTACAGAAATTAGCCCTTTGTTATATGAGTTGAAAATATTTTTCCCAATTTTTTCTTTGCCTTTATCCTTGATTATGGTGATTTTTGTCATCCAGAATCTTTTTATGTAAACAAAATTATTCATGTTGAAATATTTTTTATGTAAACAAAATTATTAAAACTGAGAGATTTTTGGATTCTTTTTATCATAGTTAGAAAGCTTTCCCCTCTATAAACTGTAAAAAAATTCTTTGAGTTTCTTTTATTACTTTTAAGATTCTGTTTTTACATTTAAATAGTCGATTCTTTTGAAATTTATACTGGGGTAAAGTGTGGTTTATACATTCTTTTTTTTTTTTCCAGGTGTTAACTAGTTGTACCAACAATTATTGAATAATTCAAATCTTGTCTCCAGTGATTTGAAATACCATTTTTATTATTTTTTAAATTTCTGTATTTAGGTCAATTTCCAAACTCTTAATTGTTATGTGAATTATTTTCTATTCATGCAACAATAGCACGCTCTTAATTATTAAGGCTTTAATATCTGGTATGTCTTATTCCCTTGTCCATCTTTTTTTTTCTAAATTTTGCTGGCTATACATTTTTTTGTTTATTTTTCCAAATGATTTCTAGAACTAGCTTATTTGATTTAGAAAAAATTTAGTTGATAAGTTGATATTTTTACTGAATTATTTTAATCTTATAGATTACCTACAGAGAATTGACATCTTTTTGAGGTTGCAGCTTCCTTTCCAACAATAAAGGATTTAAAAAAAAAAATTTGTTTAAGCCTTTATGGATCCCTTAAAAGAGTTTTAAATTTTTCATTATATAGACCTCATATATGTCTTGTTAAATTTACTTCTAGATATTTCATCTTTCAATGCTATTGTAAATGGGGTCTTTCCTTCTATACTATGAAGCGTTTCTTTTGAAGGAAATCTTATGGGACTAGTGGTCTGTGGGACCACCTTCAGAAATTCTACTCAACTTTGCACATCCTCTGTGCTCTAAATAAAGTGTGGCTTGGATGGGAAAATGACATTTCCAGAGTATCAGAGGCCATGAGAGGAAGGGGAAGAGAAAAACCAGTCTTTTGCCTTTGGAAGAATTGGTTAATTTGGGTCCCATTCTGTGTTGTATAGAGGCGCTAATAGACTATCTGAACTGGAGATTGCTAAATGATCAAGCAATTAAATCCTCTCACATGGAGATGAGGAAGCAAATGATCAGAGAGGAAAAATGACCTACTGATGTTGGGTAGAGCCAGGGTCTGGCCCATATCTGTGGATTTCTGCGGTTTCCTGTGACTGAGTTTCCCTGCCACCAGTAAGAGGCAGGATCTTCTTATTCTGTCTTGAATTTCTTCATGATTTCCCGAGGTTTTGAGGCATGTACCTAACATTTATCTTGCACTTGTCGTGTATCAGATGCTCTAGTACCTACTGCGTAGACACTGGCCTTATTGACACTACACATCCCATCTCCTGGCCTTGAGCAATCTTGACTAACCTGCCTTCCTATTCCCGGTAGAACCTTCATCTCTTTTCTGTACCCAGACAAATGATTGGGTAAATTTGGCATTGCAACTTGCAGTCAAAGCTTGGTTACCTGGTGTGTATAAACCATGGATAAAGTGCAATAGGGACCTAACGTGAGCTCTCCTACCTAACAGGGTTCAGAAGATTAAAAGTTGCTGCACTAGTTGAATAGGAGCAGGGTCTAGACCCCCACCTACTCTGCTTCTTCCTTGATCCCCCAGCCCTTCCCATTGCAGAAGATGAGAGTTTAACTGTGGAACTCCTTTAAGCCCGATTTGGAGTTGTTGATGACTCATCAATCTTTGGCTTTCATGATGCTCTCCTTCCCTCATCCCTTCCTGGATAAGCAGCTGACAGTACTTTACCGTAAAGGTCTTTTAATGATGATAATCAGGACAGCAAGCTTTTCCCACAACCTGGTGGAAGAGCACTGATTTGGGGAGTCAAAAGGCCCGGGCTAACGTTTTGCTCTAATAGCTACCAATTGCGTGACTTGAGGATGGTCATCTAAACTCTCAGGCCTGCTTCCTCCTCTCGTCAACAGCAGAGTGAATAAATGAACTGCAGTGAAGTATGAATTCTGTAGTCAAAATCTATGAATTACAATATGCAAAAATCTCCTATGAATCTTAGTAATATACTTTTGGTGTTTATTTTTGTTTGTTCATTTTGAAGCAAACTCAAACTTACAGAAAAGTTGAAGTACAGTCCAAATGCTTTTGGTTCCCTGCCCCACTTCAGAATAAGTCGTCACTCTGATACTTCATTACCCTGGAATAGTTTAGGGTATATTTTCTGCATACAGGAGCATTCTCTTACATAACCACAACACAGCCATCAAAATCAGGAAATTGCATTAATATTTGACCACCATGTAATCCTCAAACCTCATTTAAGTTATGTCAATTTTTCCGAAAACCACTTAAAGCAAAAGCGTCTGGTTCAGAATCACATATTGCATTTAGTCGTCATGTCTTTTTAGTCTCCTTCATCTGGAATAGTTCTTCAGTTTTTCTTTGACTTTCATGACCTTTACACTTTTGAAGATTACAGCAGTTATTTCATAGAATGTCTCTCCATGTGAGTTTGTCTGATGTTTTCTCATGATTAGATTCAGGTTATGCATCTTTGGCCAGAATATCCCAGAAGAAAAGCTGTGTTCTTTTCATTGCATTATACCAAGCACATGATTTTGATTTGTCCCATTGCTGGTGAAATTCTCTTTGATCCCTTGATTAAGATGGTGTCTGCCAGGCTTCTCTACTGTGAAGTTACCCTTTTTCCCTCTAGCAATATAATTTTAGGTAAGAATAGTAAGTCTAGAAATTATAAACAGTATAATGCCTTTTATAAAGCTAAAAATAACTAAATTTACAAAATGCTTCTTAGGAATATAAATAGATGAGCTAAGACCACATAGAAAGGAAAGAAAAGGAATGATGAACACCCAATTAAGGCTGGCAACTAATTAAGTAAAAGGAGGTAGGGAGATGAGAAAATGGGAGGGGGAGGAAAGCACAGGTATACGTAAGCTATTGCCAAGTTGGGTGTTGGGTTCAGAGAGGCTTATTACATTGTTAAAAACAAACAAGAAAAGAAGAAAAAGAAGGTCATGGTTGGACCAACGGTGAGAGGGAGTCAAGATCGACTGATTATGATTAATCCAAATCTATGCACTTAAGGTCTAATTTTTAAAAATTAAAGATTGTTTGATAGGTAGGTAGTAGAGAGATCCTGAGGAGTGGAAGAGAAGAAGTTCGAAGTTCACTCCAATGACCCCTGCCTCCAGCCCCAACTGCAGTGATTGTGCTTATATGAAGGGAGCCAAACACTTCACATCCTTCTACTCCCTTGGCCATAGCTGATTATTTTGAGCCCAGAGAACAGACTGTACAGACCTAGGAAAGACATGAAAGCTTAGAGCATTTTGATAATAAAATCTAGGAAAATTCTTCTGCTTCCTGGAGCAATTTTGCATCCCTGGAACATTTGCATTTTTCCAGCTTCATTTCCCTTTGCAAGAACACATGTGAACTTTCCAGTCCTCTACCTCCCCCAGGCCCTGGCCCTTGCATGTATGGATTTGGCACATTTGACACAAACAGGCCTTTTTCTGGAAGGAGTCCTGGGTTCTAATCCTAGTTGCTAATCTTTAATTGCTAAGTGACCATCTTTAGTTGCTAAGAGATAAATGATTTCTTTTCCATAGACCTCAATTTACCCAACTAGGATTATCTACCCTTTTTTTTACCCCCGAGATTCTGATTAATTAGGTGGGCGCAGAGCCCAGGTAGGTATATTTTGAAAAAGCTACTCAGACATGAATCAATGTACTTGTTGGTATCTGTATCTCATTTACACTCCAACGTCCTTGTCTTAATGCTTTAGTTTTTTTAGATGTTCCACCTTGTGGTAGGTTTTTCTCTGGAAAATGACCGCATCCCATGGAGGTGGGCAAACAAATGTCTGTCCTGCGATCACACCCTTAGCTGTTGCCAATTTGTACAAGGGTTGTCACCTGACTCAAAAACAAGTCTATTTTACAGTTGACTCTTGAACAACGTGGGTTTGAACTGTGCAGGTCCACTTATACGCAGTTTTCTTCAGTTGACCAGCACAGTTCAAATCCATGTTGATCAAGGATCAACTCTAATCTCTTTTCTGGGAATTTGGAATTGGGACAAGAGTCTAGTCTCAATCTCGGCCATTCTCTTGAGCCACAAATGAGATTTCTGGTAAGTGTCGGTAACAGAGATAAGTTTTAGAATGAAACTGACACACAAGAAAGAAGAGAGATGGGAAGTGAGATGCGTACCCTGAGTTCTCAATTGTTTTTGATTTCTTGGTCCTTATCCCTCTGGATTCCTGGCTTCCTTTATACCCTTCTGTGATGGTTAATTCTATGTGTCAACTTGACTGGGCTAAGGGCTGCTGAGATAGCTGGTAAAGCAATATTTCTGGGTATGCCTGGGAGGGTGTCTCCGGAAGAGATTAGCATTTCAATCGGTAGGCTGAGTAAAGACCTTCAGCCTCCCCAGTGTGGGTAGGCATCATCCAATCTGCTGAGAGTGTGAATAGAACAAAAAAGTGGAGGAAGGATGAATTGACTCTCTGCTTGAGTTGAGACATCTATTTTCTCCTGCTCTTGGACATTGGTGCTCCCGTTCTTGGGCTTTTGGATTCAGACTGGGACTTAATACCATCAGCCCCCAGATTCTCAGGCCTTTGGACATGGACTGAATTACAACCCTGGCTTTCCGGGTTTCCCAGCTGGCAAACAGCAGCCGATCGTGGGACATCATGTCTCTGTAACCACACCAGCCAGTTCCTATAATAAATCTCTCTCTCTCTCTCTGTACACACACACACACACACACACACACACACACACACATATGTATATATTCTCTTGGTCCTGTTTGTCTGGAGAAACACACTAATACACTTTGGGTAAATGAGATGATGAGATAATAAAGTCATTATTTTGCCTAGGTGGCCTCTGTTGAGATAATTGGCACAGTCATTTGCTCTCTCCTGCCCACTGCCCAGCTCATTCTCTTTATCTTGGACTATTAGAACTTCATTGTAGGTTGACGGACTATAGACTGAATAGTTTTAGTAGAATACAAATGCTGAAGTGGGGGTTGGAGATAGGGAAGTTAGAGGGATGGAAAAGTAAGCTAAAGTTCTTCGTTTCTCAGAGGGAGATAAATACTTATTCATGCTACACATGAGAAAAATATATTTGAATATGTCTGTTAAAATTTTCAGGGTAGCCACTCCAAATATGGATATAAATATGTGTATCTTTCAAATAAGAAGAGGAGAACAAAATGACAGAGGAAATTTTATAGCTTTTGATACTATAGATCTCTCCATCAGAAAAACAAAATCAGAAACAGGAAGTATCCCTTAATGAAAAGAGCAATGATATTAAATCAATGATGAGAATGCCACTTTTATCCTAGCAAACTAACAAACAAAAATGATAATAGCTCGTATTGTCAAGGGTATGGAGAAATGAACTCCACATGAACTTCTGGTGTGACTATGTATATACTGCTACAATCTTTCCAGCAGGAAATTTGGCAACATATGCCAAAGCAGTGATTTATGTATCTTGACTTTTGACCCAGAAATTACACTTCTAGGAATGTATCCTAAGGAAATAACTAAGAATGAAAATAGAAGTACTCATTCTAACATGGTTTATGATAGTGAAAATGTTCAAATAACCTAAATGCTCCAAATTATGGAATTGTTATAATTAATCATGTTACTTCCATACTTCAGAACATTATGCAGCCATTATCAATTATAACTTAGGTTAGTACTTACTAGCATGAATTGAAAGACATTCACCATAGTTTGTTAATTAAGAAATAGCAGGATGCAAAGCAATATGGACTGAGTTTTTATAGAATTAGTATGTAGCGCCATATGCATAGAAAAATGTTGGGAAGGACTCATTACCACAGTATTAACGGATGTGTTTTTCTTTAATTAATAAGCTTGATTATTCATTTTCTCTTTTTATTTTTATTTTTTGCCTGTCTTCTGTACTGGCATCTTTTGCAATAATAATATCATTTTCAATAGTGGCTTAGAGTTTACCCAGAGCTTTCATACTCACAATTCTATTCGAGCCATATAATAGCCCAGGGAGTTGAGCAAGGAAAATATTTTCATCATCCACTTTTACAAGAAAACACAGCTAGCAAGGAGCATAACTGGCATCAATCCTCAGGACTTCCTTCCCCTGCACCATGGGAGAATGGCATAGTGGAAGTGTGGAAATGCTCAACAGTAGGTGAAGCAAATTGAAACATCAGTAAGATGTAGTTTGACACATTAAATGTGTGTGGCTCTGTGGACACAATGAGAAAGAATGCTAAGTAAGAACAGAAGAAAACCACAAGGCATATGCTTAGGAATGGTAGCTATGTAAAAAAAAAAAAAATGTATGGACACATACACACACATGTGTATGTGTGTGTTTGTGGGGGTTTCATCCTGGATGTACATTTATAGGGATATTCAGAAAGTGTGGCATTTTCTGTGTAAAATTTTGACAGCACATTATTGGGTGGGTATAAGTTTGCCAAACACATGGACAAGCCAGAGGACACAAGTCAGATAAAATTAAGTCAAAGGATTGGGCAAGGGATTGGAATAAAAGGTGCAGGGTAGGGTGATCAATTGTTCTGGTTTGCTCTGGATAGAGGGGTTTCCTGACACCAAGGATTTGCAGTACCCAAACCAGGAAAATCCTGGGCAAAATGGGACAAGTTGTGCCTCTCCCTCGCCCAGGCATTAAGAAGTGGGAAAGGGTTGAGGCAGAGCTGAAAAATTCAGAGCCAGCAAAACCAGAGGGAGTGGGGTAGAAAGCTGGACAGAGCCTGCACCCCTCTTTTAACTTCTTTTATTGGAAGAGGCAAGGGTTTACTGTTGTGGTTTGGTTGCTAAAGGGAGCGAGCACACTGCATGGCTACAGTAGCCTCTAACTATAAGAGGGCGGGTAGAGGGATTTTAGCTAAGCTTTCTGAGAGTTTTTTTATTTCACCGCTGGGCTCCAGGGTCAATTTACAATAGAGATAAGCACTTGAGAGCTGTTGAGTTGGGGCTCCGATGCCTTGGTTCTGTAACTTGCTTCTACTGCTGCCTTGCTGTGTGACCTGGGGCTAGTTCCCTAACCTCTCTTTGTTTCAATTTCCTCATCTTTAAAATGGAAATAATCATAATCCTACTGCATATAGTTGTACTGAGCATCAGATGAGATAATACTTGCAAGCATAATGCCTGACACATATGTGCTCCCCAAATGTTAGCTGCTATTAATACAATCCCACCTAAACTGGAAAGAAATAACAGTAGCCCTAGTGGAGTTTGAGAGGATGTTCATTTGCCATCTGGGCACCAGAATCATTCTGTGTTGAAAATGGTCTTCCAACTTCTGGTTCCCGTCCCAACCACTTCTGATCCTTTTCACATTTGATGCCCACCCTCCACTTTTCTATCCCCTCTCCCACGGCATGGATCTTTCTCTGCAGTTTAGCTTTTAAAAGAGTCCCAAGCTCCATTTCTTTTCTGTGAAGACACAATACCATCCGTCTCCCATACCACCTCCAGGGAACATGTTTGTGTTATTAGCAAGGACCTTGAATATCTCAATTTAGAGACCTCATGAGGTTTGCAAATTACGCTTTCAGACCCTTCCACTCACTCCCCAGGACCCTTCACACTCACCCCTGTGAGACTAGGAAGAAGGATGGTCCTCACTTCTTTTGCCTAGGACTTGGCTTTCTTGGGGCTGAGAGATAGACAGCAACCATAACTGGGTCAAAGCTGAATTGGGCCAGCACTTGGCAATTGTAGTCAAGAGCTGAAAGACTGGCCTGCAGATAGGAAATGGCAGGGAATTTTTGAACTGACCTCTGGGAACCTCAATCCACAACTGGTTTTTAATTTTTGGAAATGCCCACACCTCAGTTGCCAATGCAACTACCAGTAGAAAATAAATAAGCAAAAATTAAATAGCCATGTGGATTTTTGTTGTAAATATTACCTTTGTGGCTGCGTGGGGGCATTTCCAGAGAATTTCCGATGAACATTAGTGAGATAAATACTGACAGCTGGGAAATGCTAATTGCTGGGAATACTAACAGCTGGCTAATGCAGGTAGGAAACAGGATGAGATCTTCCTGGTCCTACATGGTGTAAAAATTCTACTTTGTGTGAGGGATGTAAATGATAAATGTCTAACTATTACATTGTTTTGTGCACCTGAAGCTAATAAAAAAAAAATGTCATATATATAAAAACAAACTACTTACCATTATTATAAAGGGACCTGGCTCTGCCATGACTTAGTCTCACCATGAGTGTTGGAGAAAAATACCTGGAGGTACCCCACAGTATGCCTGAATTTCCAAAGGGCTTTCATTCAATCACTCATTCATCAGCCAAGCATGCACTGGGGTGCTGAATTGACCCTGGGGACATAGGGATCAATGAGACACTGTCTTCCCTGAGGAGCTTAATGTGGGAGACGGATAAGTAAATGAATTATTATGGTTAAAACTACACACCAAATGTCTGGGAACGTAGCAGAAGGGGTGACTGTGCTAGGCCTCCGTGGGATGGGATGAAGTTTGAAGGAAAGCTTTTCAGAGGTGAGAGCATTAAACCAAACTCCAAATTAGAGTCTGGCAATGAAAATGGGGAGTAGTGATGGGAAGGCGCTGTAAGAGAAGGTGTCTTTGACAAGGATACAGAACATCGAGTGGCCACAGACCATGCAGAAGGTTCACGGAGGGAAGGTAAGAGTGACAAGGTCAGCGTGGAACATGTAAGGTTACGTACGACAAGCAAAGGACTGTGCGCTGTATTCTTCAGGTCATGGAGAAACACTGAAAGGTTTTACACAGCAAAGATTGATTTTAGGAAGCTTGCTTTGGCAATAGTGGGGAGGATGAATTTTAAGGGTGGGGGACCTGGAATTAAGATCAGTTAAGAGGCTACTGCAATAGTTAAGGTTAATGATGGCCTAAACTAAGGCGATATCAGTGGACATAAAGAGCAGCTTAATTTGAAAATATGATGATGCTGATGATATTATCACAATAACTTCATAGCATATGCTGTAACCTAGGTGCTATCCTAATGCTCATAACAAACTGTGAAGTAGGGATTATTGTTATCATCCCCTTTATAAAGATATTGAAACTAAAACCAGCGAGTTTAAGAAACTTGCCCGAGCCTGTTTATTATTGATGTGACTCATCCTGGGGGCCTAGGGCCTTGAGGTGGGTATACCATTGTGCCTGCCCTCAAAGCGTCATTACCTTGGATGAATTTACCATGGTAAGGTGCACAAGGGAACTGGAAGGCGCTTACCTCCCCAGTAGAGCTCGGAAAATTAGCCGTTTGCCAAGGCCATCAAGGCAGAGATATTCCATCAATAATAGTAGGATATGGAAGACTCAGTCTTGAGGAGGAAGTCTGAGCTAGAGGCACGGGTTTAGGAATGATCAGCCAACAGGTGGGTAGGGAAGCCTTCTGAGTGAAAGAGATGATGTAAGGAAAAGAAGCAGAAAAGAGATGAGTAGAGATGAGACTATACTAAACTAGGCAAGGCTTGAGGACCCCATGGAATACCAACATTTAAGGGTCTGGTAGAGGAAGAAGAACCTGTAAAGGAGATGGAGAGGAAGCATTCTGAGAGGAAAGAAGCCTGCTGTTAGAGAGTGAGTTCACAGAGGCCAAAAATAAGAGACATTTAAGGAGCAGAGAGGGAATATTAGGATCAGAGGCTGCAAAGATACAAGGTAAGAAGAAAACTGAAAAGTGTTCATTTTTAGCAAACAGAGGCCAATGACGATTTCGATAAGCGCAATTGGAGGAGAAGGCTGGGGGCAGGAGTTTAGAGTGATTAGGAGGCAAAATCTTAGAGGCAGTAAGTGCAGATCACTGTTTGAAGAAGATGGTCAGTACAAGTTTATCAGACAGGGTTCACTCAGGAAAACACAGCCACTGTAAGTAATAGGGAAATTTTTATAGAAATTAGTCCCTATAAAAAGGTGGGAAGAGCTGAGGGAGGAAGAAGTTGGAGGGTCAGAGAAACAGTTAGTAAACAACTTGCTTAAAGAACCAATATATGTAGACAAGTTGGAACTCACAGGGCCATCTTAGAAGCAGCTCTGGTTGTTTAAGGGGGACCACAAGGGGGACTTTGTGGGGAGTTCTGTGGAAATTTCTGCCCCTGGGGTGGTTGTTGGTTCTGTGTAGCTGCTGCCTCTACGGGTCTGCTGGTCGGTCTGGGGCAGTTGTTGACCAGCAGGGCTAGTAGTCAAGGAGATGAGCTACAACAAGCTGGTACCCACTGAGCACTTCTGCATCTGTTCATTTGTCACCATGTCCAACTGTGGAGAAGTTCTGAGAGAAATGCCTTCTTCTTCACCTCTGCCTTCCAAAGTTCATGCCAGTTTTGAGACTAGCAAATAAAGACTCAAACCATACAAGTAAAAGTATCCTGAGAAACATGGCTCCCAGCCTCAGCCACGTTGACAAAACCCAGTCCCCCATGGAAGGGGAGGAAAAACAAAGGGTGATAGTTTTGCTTTAATGGAGGACCCTGGAGAATGCTGCAGAGGGCAAGTTGTAGCACTGGGGACAATACTCAAAAGACGCATAAAGGGGTTCAATCCGCACGGGTGTGTGGAAGGATTCGTCAATGACAGGAGAATGGACTCTAAGTTCTTAGAGGAAGAAGGGAATGTATGTGGTGATCGACACCTTCAGGGGGAAAACGGAGGATAGAAATAATAGAGCACTCGTTGCAGAAGGGGAAAGGAGTAAATGAAGCCCAACATGGGGAATAGAGGGGCTAGAAAGTAAAGCGAAGGCCTTGGGATGTTTTTGGAGTCCAGGAAGGAGAGTGTGTGGTTTTGAGACAGACCACATAGTGCAAAAGCACATGACTGCTGGCTGAGTAATTGAATCAAGACTGAGAGTTTGGTTGCCAAGAGCAACATGGAAGAGGAAGAGCACAGTTTCCACTGATGTGGAAAAAGAGCTTTTGCAATGCAAAGTGTGATTCAGTGCACAGAAGGAGCTGCATCTTTGTCACTTCTGCGTCCAGGGTCGTGCTCTAGTCATATTTGATGCATTGAAGAGAAAAGGTGGCAATTGGAACTACGAAGAAGGGGCTAGCATGGAGATATTCTGATGGGCAGCTCACTTGAGTTTACACTATGACTAGATCAATATTTAGCGCAATCTCTCAACCTCAGTACAGTAGACATTTTAAACTGGATAATTCTTAGTTACGGGGAGCTGTCCTATACATTGTAGGATGTTCTGCAGTGTCTCTGGTTTCTACCCACCATCCCAGGAGCAGTTTCCTAGTTTAACAACCAGAAAATGTCTCCAGATATTACCAAATGTCCCCTGGAGGGCAAAATCACCACTAGTTGAGAACGACTGATTTAGAGGAAAGTAGCCAACATTTTCCCGTTTTGTTAAACTAAACTTCCATTGCATTAAGAGGGGTTCTGGGTGAAGACCAATGGGGCTTTCCTGAAAATGAGAGACAGCCTACGTATCCAGTGAAGATTGGTCAAAGTAATCATGTTATATCTAAATGATGAAATATTATACAGTATAACCATTAAAATAATAGTGCTAAAGTAAATTACTATGGAAATATGCTCCAGATTAATTTTTTAAAAGCATGTAGGTATATATGTGTATATGTTTGACCTAGGCAAAAAAGTGTGAGACGATATACACCAAAATGTTAGCAGTGAATATCTCACGGAGGGAAGAATTATAGGCTTTTCTTATCTTCTTTGGTTTCTGTATTTTCTGTAAGAACATACAATTTTTTAAAAAGATGGATATGGGAGGAGAAGGATGTGCCACTTCTAGGCTCAAAAGATGGGGATTTGCTTGCTTATATTTGTTTGTTTTTTGCTCCTGAAATTATATGCCAAAGAGGCACTATAATTTGACCTTTGGTGCAGTTCTTTTAGGGGCTTAATGTGTGGAATTTTCTGGTAAACCTGAACAGTTTATCTGAAGGTTGAGTAAACTGGGCTGTTCCTGCAAACCCCTCCTTCCACCAAGAAGTTCAGATAAGGGAACCACTCAGAAGAAGAGTCTGGAAGAAAGTGTAACCAATTCAGTGGCTTGGAAGACCCTCCCCCTGCTGATGACGAAACAAAAGGAAAGGCAGCCCCAGGGTTCTCTTTGAGAAGGTTCACTCTTTGACTTAAATTGACTGCGGGCCTTTTCTGTGCAACGGACCACTCACTGGGCTGCATGCATATCTTTAATTACCCACTGTCTCCAGCTAGCATCTCTTTCCCTTCCCCACAGGCCATAACCCTGGGAGGCAAAGCCTTCAGGCTTTAGTGAGTCAGCCCTGATAGGGGCAGAGAAGAACAAAATGCGGGGCGGGCAGCTGCTCTGGGGGGTTCTGGGTACCTGAAGGCAGTCAAGCTGTGGGCAGCTAGGAGCTGTGTACCTCTTCTGTATGCCTTTTGTTTGAGGGGTGCAGAGTGAGGGTGGTGGTGGTGGCGGGGGGAGTAGAGGAAATGAAGAATCTTCTCAAAAGCAACAGCAGTGATTTCTTCTTATGTATTTATAAAGACAAGTTTTTAAAAGTGAGATTTATTTGACGGTGAGTCATCCCCAACATTTGATGGATATGATTCAGATGACCTTCCCTGACAGCAGATTCTGAAAATACGGGCTAAAGTTTCCTGATTGTTCAGAAACCCTCAAAGAGTTCTAAAAGGAAGCATCATCAGCTTAGTTTTTAATCATCTATATTTTGGGTGGTGTCGTTAATAGGTTGAAAGCAAACAATAACAACCCTTGGCTGTTCTGGGAGGAATGGAGGCTTACCTCGCAATGACAATAATTAAGTTGCCATCAGATGTCGAACATAGACATAAGGTAGAATTCAGGAGTCCTTCGTTCTAAAACTCCTCCCTCAGTAACCAGCAAGGTGATCTGACCTTGAGCAAGACACCTTACCGACCTCAGATGTAACATGATGGTAGAGTTAGACTAGACAATATTAAGGTCCCCATCAGCCTTCCTTCATAGCCCGATACGCCTCAAGGTTAAACATCCATCCTCTGTGCAACCTCAGTATCTTGTGTTTATCCCTGTAAAAACACTTATCATAGGATATTGTCATTGCCCCTCTGGTCTCTAAGTTCTCCTGAGACGGGGAAACAGAATCGCTGCCTTATTCACTGTTCCCAGATCCTGGCACATTGTCTGTATATAGAACATAGTCATTAGATATTTGTGGAATAAATGTATGATCTTAGAGTTTTCGAATTCCAGCCTCCAGTCTCATTCTTCTGCCTCCTATTATTTCCCCTGCCTTCTCGTTGGGGCTAAAATACAAACTTTTAATCAAAATGTGGGCAACCTTTAAGCCACTTTTGAGAACCAGCTATGCTTAGACACCTTTTGGGTATTCACTGCGTTCTTAACGGCCATTGCTGTGGCCATAGGAATATGCCTCTCAGATGTTCAACTATGAGAGTATGATCAACCAGATTTCTACGCTGCCGAGGTCTAAAATGCATCGCCATATTTGCTCCGAATCCATTCCTCCCAAAAGCTTCT